>NC_139668.1:9137773-9257773 GCF_951799395.1 Argentina silus | reverse complement strand
GGGATGAAGAGAACAGATGTGGAGAGAGAACATTCGGGGGCTCATTAGAAAGCCGACTCAAAAAAGGAAGCCAAAAAAAAAGAGGAGGAGGAGGTTTACCAGACCTTTTTTTTCCTCAGGGGAAGCTTAACATGATCCTTGAGCGCCTAACATGACGACAGCCCCATAGGGGGACGCCATCATCATGCAGGGAAAAACATGTCACGGAACCACCGTGACACAAGGCTCTCCAGTGCCTGAAAAAGGCTTTTTTTTTTTTTATGGACCTGACGGTGTGCTAGCTAGTACGCTCACATGGTTTAGTGTACCAGGGCTTCAAAAGAAAGTGCTGGACACAATGTGCTCTTTATGCGAGCGTCAGGAGCGATGCGTCACAGGAGCACGGCGGCAGCGGCGGTTAACGACATTACTCGCCCCTGGATTCCACAGACTGACACACGCACACACACACACACACGGGGTCGTGCCTGGCCATAAAACAGTTGTCACGGCACGGCTGGCTATGCGTTAGAGAGACATGACAACAGAGCTTCAAAGCTTCCAAAAAAAACGTGGCGAAACCTTAATCCTAACCGAACAAACCCTGAAGCCGATATATATACACATTCTTCTCCCGGCTTCATTTTATGCTATTTTCACGGCGAATGCCACCTCGTGAACGACAGTCAGCTGCTGGAAAGCCCATATTCTCTAGTGAAAGTCCTTGTTCTCTGCTGAAAGCCCTTGCTCTCTCAAGGTTATGTCGCGTGAAAAAAAAAAAAACGTCACATAGTCGACGTACCTCGTTCGTTGTCGCCGTGACCGCCGGGCGTCCCGTCGCACCAGCCGCCGTTGACCTCCGGCCTCCTCTTCAGGCTCCTGTCTTCCTGCGGCGCGGCCTTGAGCTTCCTGTCGGCGGCGCTGACGTCCAGGCCTGTGTGCGGAGGCGATGTGATGGAGCCGTTGACCTCTGTTGTTGCCCTCTGGGCGGCTGCGGGCCATTGGCTGAACTCGGGCGGTAGGCGGGGCTTGCTGAGTCGGAGGCCGGTCAGCTCGATGCACACCTTGAGGTTCTTCACCTCCTCCGGGACGGGCTCGGTGGCGTCTAAGGAGCAGACAGCGAACGCTTAATCAGGGTTTCCCCAACTTGAACCCTAGTTAGACAGTTTCAGATAAAAGCACGAACGCTTAAAGGGTGTTTTTCTAAAAACACATTGACAAATGTGTGTGTGTACGTGTGTGTGTGTGTGTGTGTGTGTGTGTGTGTGTGTGTGTGTGTTTGTGCGTTTGGTTTTGTGTCAGCGCCGAACACAAATCATTCTACATGAAAAGCCTCAAAGAGACACCGCCACAAAGAGAGAGAGAGAGAGAGAGAGAGAGAGGGAGAGAGGGAGGAAGGGAGAGGGAGAGAGAAGGGGAGGGAGAGCCCCACCACATGAAAGACAAATCCGAGCCAGGGGAGAGAGAGTGATGAAAAACAGAATGGAGGGGGGGGGGGGGGGGGGGGGGGTATTCTCTCCTCAGTGCCTCTGAGCAAGGGATGGGAGAGGAAGGAGGGAGGGAGTGAAAGAGGGATGGAAGGAGGGAGGAAGGAAAGAAGGGGTGAAGACATCCCTCCCGGGGTCCTTACCGGTTGTAACCTTAACTCGTTTGGCTGGGACGACCGTCCGCTCCTCCTCTTCCCTCACTTCTTTTTCATCCCTCTCTTTTCCCTGGCTGTTGCCATGGTGGTGGTGTTGGCAGGGCTCCAGGCCGTATGTGCGCTTCCTGGTAGGCATAGCAGTGAGCATGGCGGTGGGCATGGCGCCGGGGTTGGCATCCCTCTTGGGCAGCCCTTCCACTGTGGGGAGGCCGGCGGGCCGATCCCACAGGGCCACGCAGCCCCTCTTCTCCTCTTTCTCCATCCCCCTCTTCCTCTCTTCCAACGGACGACCCCCGTCTCTCTCTCGGGGAGGGAGGCCCTCGGTGTGCGGGCATCGCTGGAGAACAGGCACTCTGTTGTTGGGGCACATGGGCTGCACACCTGCGACACGCACACACGCATACGCATACGCACACACACACACCCCCACACACACACACACACACACACACACATACACACACACACACAGGGATAATCAAATACACTGGTAAACCCTTGAGAAATCACAGGCCTCTCATCAAACTAAATCAGTTTAAAATTACGACTGCTGCTCCAGCCAAACTCAGAGCACCGCTGCATGAAAGAGAAGAAAACATGCGTGTGAAAGCACGCGCGCACACACCCTGTTCCGGCGGCCACCCCCCCCACCATTTTTGGCTGAGCCCCCCCTCTACTCTCTTCCCACACGGAGCATGACTGGGTCTTTCCGTCTCCCTGGGACCAAATTAGCTTCAAACATCGGCTCCGGCTGGCTTCCAACTCTACCCCCTACCGCTTCTCCCCCCCCCTCTCTCTCTCTCTCTCTCTGCGGCTGGGGCAGTAAAAAGCCTCCTTGAAAATGTCTTTAGGCAGTCAAAAGCAGCCGCGTGGATCAAAGGCAGCTGGTGGGGGCGTCTGCTCTCTCTCTCCCTCTCCCTCTCTCCCTCCCTCCCTCCCTCCCTCTCCCTCTTTCTTTCTTTCTCTCTCCCTAGCTGTAGCCTGGGCCCTCATTGCTTGCTACGCCGCCTTACAGGGCTGCCCTTGTACTGGCCCGGACAGGAATGCTACCACCCTGCCCTGGGCGCTTGCCACAAACACACACACACACACACACACACACACACACACACACACACACACACACCCTGCCCCAGAGGCCTTCGCCACACACACACACACACACACACACACACACACACACACACACACACACACACACTAACACCCCCCACCCACCCTGTCCTGCCAGCAGCCCAAATATCTCTCGATCTGGAGAGTGCAATCATATGACTCACGACACACGCATCCCATAGTTTACGGCCATGGCAACGCGCCCCCAAAGGGGATTGCCATGGCAACATGGGCTGCTGTATGCACAAGGGAGACGCGCTGGCCCTTTCGTAATGTCCAACGGCTCCCAAAGCATGCAGTGAGACACCAAGCACACCGCTCACTCGTGTTCTACATTATCCCTAAACGCGCACACACACACACACACACACACACACACACACACACACACACACACACACACACACACAGACACAGACACACACACACACACACACACACACACACACACAGACAGCGTAACACAAGGCGGTGCAGTGTGCACATAGCACAATAACAGAACAACACACACACACACACACACACACACAGACAGCGTAACACAAGGCGGTGCAGTGTGCACATAACAGAACAACACACACACACACACACAGACAGCGTAACACAAGGCGGTGCAGTGTGCACATAACAGAACAACACACACACACACACACACAGCGCGTCTCCCAGCCACACACACAGTTCATTCTGAATCCCACTTATTGTCTATTGCCCTGTATTTGCTCTTGCCTTGAAAATATAAAAAAATTGAATAATAAAATAAAATAAAAACAAAATACCACAGGAGAACAGTGTTGAGGCTGTGTGTGGAAACAGGATTTAGAAGAGAGGAGAGATTTGGGAGAGTTAAATGTGAAGGCTGTTTGTGTCGGGCAAACGGCGAGCAACATTACAATAGAGAGAGAGAAAAAGCCTGTCTTCCCTCTTGAGGGAGGCTGGGGCGGAAGTGTTTACCACCCGGTATCCGCTGGTTACGAGCTGCTGCACATTGTTACAGCTCCGGGGCTGTCCCTCCGCTCGGAGGAAGTGCAAAGCTCTTTGAGGTGTGTCCGTGTGTGCGTGTGTGTATGTGTGTGCGTGTGTGTATGTGTGTGCGTGAATAAGAGCTAGATATAAAGTAAGGCCGTCTTGTGTGTATGTGTGGTCCCCACACGCACATGCGGTGTTGTAAGAGAAAGGGAGAGAGCGAGTAAGTGTGTGTGTGTGTGTGTGTGTGTGGGCGTGCGTACGTGCGCGACGGCGTTCCGTGGCTCCTCTTACCGTCTCTCTCGGCCTCGTCTGCGAGGGCTGTGGCCCCTGGCCTGGCTGGGCTCTGGCAGCGCTCCCAGTCTCCGTCTCCATCCCCCTCTCCCTCGCTCTGTTTCCGCTGGCAGTCTGCCAAGTCCCCATCCCCCGCTGCCGCCCCTCCTCCTCCTCCTCCGTCTCTCTCCTTCAACTCCAGCTCAGAGAAGCGCAGCATTGCACGCTACAAGTACACACACACACACACGCACACACACACACGCACACACAGACACACACACACACACACGCACACACACACGCACACACACGCACACACACACGCACACACACACACACAGTCATGAGACCAACCCTGCGCTGCTCTCTCTCTCTTTCTCTCTCCCTCTCTCTCTCTCTCTCTCTCTCTCTCTCTCCGTAACAAGACCTCTTTCCCTGCTTTCTCTTCAGTTTGCAGCCGCTTCTCCATAGGCCAGTGACTTCCTTTCCTATTTGTCTTCCCTCCATCTCCTTTCCTGCGTCTGCACCGATCCGACAGATCTGACGTGGTGATGGCCGGCGCATGGCTAAGCCTTCACGATATTGTTTGCACCTGTCAATAGTGAGATCAGTGCAGACGGTGGAGAGGAGATATGGACAGGAAGTCACTTCGACCTACGGAGACAAAGCCTTTTTTTCACAAAACCAAAACGCTCATGCTCTACGGTCAAGTTCACCTCAGCGAGTCCACAACACACAATTACACAACATTGAAATCAAGAAAAGAAAAAAACACTTATAGTCTTGTTTTGATTCCATGCCCCTTGCATCTGTATTCCCTGACAGGCTGTCTTAATAGCAACACATCAAAAAAAGACAGACAGAAAAGCCTGATTCTACTCTCTGACCCGCAAAAACCAAAATCAAAAAAATCATTTCAAAATTTGGAATAAGAAGTTTAAAGAACTGACCTCACAGTAAGCAGCAGGTTGACTTAAATTACTGTCCTCTTGTGTTAAGCCTTCCATCTAAGTAATTAAAATGGGTGCTCAATATCTTTGGCCAGTCATTTCAATGAAATAAGCAAAATATAAAAACTGTGACATTCAATGAAATGCAACCTGTCCCGTTATCAACACAGAATTATGCAGAATTGACTGAGAAGTAACTTAATTAACAGAGATGGTAAACAACTAACAGAATTATCTACAGATCATATTCAGTGAACTGTGTCTCTGGAGACAGAATACAATAATTTGACGGCTATGGCAATTAATTTACACTCATCTTGAGTGTTTAAATGCAAGGACATGAAAACTGGTGGTATAATTGGAAAATTGTGCAATGGTGAGTGCCCTTTTAACTGATCCCCATATAAGAACAATTTAAAACATTGGTTAAAGGTGACATGGCCTCTATGTTATTTATTTATTGTCTGCACATGGTACATTGTGTTCTTTAGCTAAACCACAACGTACTGTTTAAAATGTATATATATAAAAAAAAAAAAAAAAACGTGGTTTATTATTGAATACGGCTAGTTTCTCTCCACTGGCTGATTACGTCAAAGTTAATGAGGTAATTGGGGGTTGAGGGCAGGAGCGAAAGCTGGGGAAGAAGGCTCGAGCCATGTCTCGGTGCTTTGTTGAGTCAGGGTAAGCGGCAGCTCGGCAGCCCGCGATCGCTAATCTCCCCCATCGCGAGTGAATGGGGAGGATTTCGTTAGAGCACGGAGTGCTGGCACGGTACTCAGCCGACAAGGCTAGGGGGAGGAGTGGGAGGGAGGGAGGGGGGGGGGGGGGGGGGGGGGGGGGTAAAGAGGCATAATTTGAGGGGAGAGGAGCCTCACGGGGGCTGGGAGAAGGGCCATGGGAGGGGGGAGAGGGGCTGCTACCACTATATCCCCCCACAACACCCACCCCATCCCATCCCCGGGACTCACTGGCAGGTTAACAGTAGCCCAGGGCATTAAGAGCCAGCCAGGCCGTGGTTGCGCGCACGCACACACGCACGCACGCACACACACACACACGCGCACACACACACGGACACGCACACTCTCACACACGCACGCACACGCGCACACACGTTGATTGTCGGTCCGGCTGAGCATTGCCGGCACACACACACACACACACAGACAGCATGTTGTGTTAACTCGCTCTCCCCGCTAACCAAAACAGTGCCGCAGCAAGAGGCTGCTCTACAGCCTAGCAGCGTGGAGGTTGAGGGAGGGAGGGAGGATGTATGGAGATGGGGGAGGGGAAGCAGGCAGGGCAACGGCCTACAGTAATCGTATTGGAGCTTGTGGAAAGTAAGTCCGTCAGGCCAGCTTCTACATGCATCTCAGAACCGAGAGCTCCTCGAAGCTCATCCATTCTCAATACCACTGCCTGACACATTAGGAGACCCTATCCCAGTAGTTTTTCCATCCTGGTTTTGGAAGACCGCAGAGTGTACGAGATTTTATCCTCAGCTATGTTCTAGAACACATTCTCAACGAATCACCAAGACCTACGTTAGCTGAGTTAAGTGCGTTAGCACTGGGCTAGAGAAAAATCCAGCATACACTGTTGCCCCAAAAGAACTCTACCCTACCTGTTGAATAAATGGGCTATAGAGGTTTTTTTAAGCAACACAGTAAGAAAAACAAATTCTACATCCTGGTTGGTATATATACTGTAAGTGTTCTGGGGAGCTCACCTGGAGTGCCCGCTGCTCCCGGCTCAGTTTGCTGGTGTCGGCGTAAAGCTCGGTGGTGACGCACTTGATTCGGTCGCCAACATAGCCTGAGGAGTTGGCGATGCGCTTGGCCAGGCTGGACCTGCGGCTCTTGGGGCAGCCGTGGCAATCATCGTCATCCTCGTGAGACTCAGCGTCATCGTCCTTGCTCAAGTCCGCGTAGTGGTTCATAGAAACGCCACTGTGCCTCTCTGAACCGTTGAATCCTGACTCGTTAGAAGTGCGGTCCTCAGAAATGCGGTCCCCAAAAGTACGGTCTCCATAAATACGATCTTCAAAGGAGTGGCCTACAAATGTACGGTCTCTGGAATTATGGTTCCTACAAACGTGGTCCCCACAAGAGCGGTCTTCAGGGGTGCGGTCCCGGGAGGTGTGGTCCCTTGAAGTACGATTCCCAGACATACGGTCCCCAGAGGTGCGGGCGCAACGTAGGGTCTGCTCCTCAGGCAGATCTGGGAGGGGGCTGCTCTCTGCGGGGCTGGGGCTGTCTTCACTGTGGCTGGGCCCGGGGGAGAGGGAGAGGGAGTGGGGTTTAGGGCGGAGGGCGGATGGGGGGAAGCCCTGCTCCAGCAACCTGGGCTGGCACCGCTGCTCTGGCTGCCTGTCGGCATCAGCTGGCTTGTGTTCAGCGGCCTGGCTGGAGCAGTGGAGGATGTGTTTGAGCTCTGGCTCTCTCACCTCATTGCTGCTGCTGTTGTTGTTGTTGTTAAAACTGCTGCCGTTTCCAACAGGCTTGAAGGGATCCCCTCTCATAGCACTGGGGGAGCCGTATTTGATTGCCGGAGAGTCGCTGTCCATATCGTCTTGGATCAAGTCGATGCAAATTATCTCCTCCCTCCCCCCTGTGTGAGGCTTGTTGGGTGGCTTTGAGCCGTGGCCTGCCAGCTTGTCTGTCTCTCTATCGCCCCGCCGGCTAGACTCGGCGCCTGGGGCTGTCTGAATCTTGTTGTAGTCCTCTCGCTGCCAGGGTTTCTCTTGGGGCCTGGACCTGATCTCCAGCTGCTCACTGGCCTTCGGGTCTAGACCCAGGTGGGAGGACATGAGCGGGTGGACCATCTCCTGGGAGTCGTGGTAGGTCAGGTAATCTCCGTGGCTGGGGGGGATCCCGTAGGGAAGGCCATGCTTAGTGGCCAAGCGGGGTGGGTACAGGCTGCTGCTGCCCAGGAGGACAGGGTGGGGGTACACTGGGCCTTTGCTTGGCATTGAGATGTGGGGTAGGGACATGCTCTCTGGAACTGGGTAGGGTAGGTAGCGGTTGGCATAGGCTAAGCTAGGAGGCAGATAGGATTGGCTCTGAGGCATATAAAGATGGCTGGAGGGGTGGCCGTTCTCGAGGTGGGGCGGCTGATGCTGGGATTTGTAGGCCATCTCTGGGGCCTCTGATTTTTGAGGGGTCTTCGCTGATTTCCCTGAGGAGGGGTGGCTGCCGACTATTTTGGCTGGGGAGCACTTTTCAGAGTGGTTGGGGGAGGCCCTGGACCACTCGGCATTGGCCTTAGGGGAGGGGGAGGCTGAGGCCGGTCGGCCGCCTGGTGTAACCACGGCTGGGACAGGGCTGGGGACTACAGCACCGTTAACCTCACCTATTCTTGGACAGGAGGAGCTTCGCTGCTGTTGTGAAATGTTCTCAAGGTTCTTATTTTTGATCACGGAGAGGCCTTTGTTGTGGTTGGAGTCTGAACCGGGGGCCGGGTTGGGACTGGGTACCACCCAAGAGGAGTGTAAAGTGCTAATGATTTCAGGCCGCTCTGGGGTTTTGGAGGAAGAACCCCCTATGGAGGAGGATGGGGAGAGGGTCTCTTTGAGGAGCTCTCGGCTGGGGGGAAAGCCATATCGAGCATTGGTTGAGTACCCCAGCTTAGCCAAGGCCTCTAGTTTTTGGGGGAATCCATTGGTAGTTCCTTCTAACTCCATGATTTTGGCCGATAGATCCAGAGGCTTGTCCGCAGGGTCTTTGGCAGGAGGAGCCTGTAGTGCTGGTCTCTCAGATGATGTCTTGGAGGGGGACCTACTTAATTTCCTCTCTCCATTCTCGCCGTTCCTGTGGTCGGAGCTACCCTCTTTGGGCTTGGCTTTGTGGCTGTGGCTGCTGGGGCGCACTGGCGAACGATGCTCAGAGGCCATGCTGCTCATGTAGAACGGGTGAGACACAGACGACGAAGAGGAAGAGGAGGAAGAGCAAGGGGGGGTTCTAAACAGGGGCTTCTGGAAGTCCAAAGTGCTGTCTATTAGAGGAGGGGGTGGGGGGGCTGAGGCCTGGGGAGGCCGAGGGGCTGTGCGGGGAGACTGCATCACAAGTGCTGGAGTGGAGTCCACCTGGACGTTGCTGCTCATGCCAGTCCCAATACTACTGCTACTATTACTACTGAGGCTGTGACTGCTGCCCGAATTCTTACTGGAGGAGGACCGGATAGGCTTACTACTACTACTGCTGTGCTGCCTCTCACTGTGAGGCTGCTGGTGAGACTGGTGATGGGACTGGGACTGGTGATGGGACTGGGATTGGTGATGTGACTGGGACTGGGACTGGTGATGGGACTGGTGATGGGACTGGGACTGGGACTGGGACTGGGGCTGGGACTGGGACTGGGATTGGTGATGGGACTGGGACTGGGACTGGGACTGGTGATGGGACTGGGACTGGGACTGAGGCTGGTGATGGGACTGGGACTGGGACTGGGGTTGGTGAAGGGACTGGGGTTGGGGTTGGTGATGGGACTGCTGGTGAAGCTGAGACCCAAAGGCGGAAGGCTCGTGGTGGATGCGGGGCCCCATACCCTGCATGCTCTTGTCCTGACAGTGCACCAGTGGGGAGAGGGCACTGGGGGCCACAGTGGCTGTGGGGATCCTCATGGGAGGGGCTAGGGGAGAGGATATGGGCGTCGGAGGGTAGGGGGGCATGTAGAAGAGCCTCTCTGCCCCGGCACCACTGCTCCCTGCCCCGGCACACAGAGACTGGTACGCCAGGTGCTGGGGCAGGTATGGCGAAGGGTGGGATAGGAAGGAGGCCTTGTACATGTTGAGGGCGGCATACTTGGAGGAGTCCAAGAAGGGATACATCCCTGCTTCTGCATACGGGCTCACCCAGGGGAGCCGTAAATAGCCATTACTGCTACTGAGGCCTAACTCGGCGTGCTTGTCCACGGGTCCGACACGGCGGTCCAGGCCCAGACCCTCCCCGGGGGGCGGGCTCTTATAAAGGCCCACGTAACCGTTACCGGGCTTCCTGCCATCCATGGTCATTTCGGGTTTGTAGAGGAGGTCGTAGCCCAGGGGCAAGGACACGCCCTCTCTGCCTTTTTCAACAGACAAGGTGCGAATACCAGGGTAGACCATTCCCCCATGGACACGGAGGCTCTCCCTCATCAGGCTGCTGCGGTCCATGCCCAGGGCAGCTAGGGGGTTCATTCTACAGGCAGCGCTCGCATCTACCTGCAACACACAATGGTAGTCAGAGAGGTGAGACTCAGCGGTTATAATGCAGCTGGGGATGCAGTATTTATGGCTTTGGCAGTGCACCATAGTCATAGAAGCTCTAGTGATATTACACTGCAAGAAAACTTCATTAACTTTTTGTCATTCATGTTAAATGTTAAACTAGGATAACTAATTGTAAAAAGCAACATTTCCCTCCATATGAAACATAGATGAATGAATCAACTTTAATTACTATAACAAGGTGCTATTTAACAGTTTAAATTAATATACATCTAGACCTCTGGCAAGAGACCTGGATGCATTGTCTTTATTTTCCATTATTGGCATATCTAATAATCAACGGTAGAGGATTAATTAACTACACAAAGACATCCATTTCAAAATGTCAGTCTCCATGCTATAATTGGGGTCTTTACGGCAATGCCTAAGGAACCACTCAACTACAAGTGACACAAGGTCACTGAAGAGAGCACACGGGCATCACACACTTTAGCTCCATGCTCTTTAAAAATAGAGGAGTCATATGCTGCGGATTTTCAACAGGGGAAAACAGAAACCTTTGATTGAAACAATGATGCGACCACCACGCAGACTGTACATCTGCCAGGGGAGGCTGGTGGAGGCAGACATCGGAAAGCGGGCTCATTGTAATTTGATACCAGTCCGTGCATTACAATGTGCCCGTCCTCAGATTTCTACCTTCCACCCTGATATCTGCCTAACCCATCCTAACCGGGAGGCATGTCTTCCTGGATGACTAATATAGTATGCTACCCACCCCTCTATTCTGCTCCAGACAGAGCAGAACACTGATGCCAGGAAGTGGATTAATTGAGTTTCCTTTCCTATGGCTGTGTGATTCATCTCATATAGGATCAACTGTGGGTCCCATTTACAAATTATACCCGCCTGGCGGATGGGTGGCCAATAGTAATTCTACATCAAAATGAAAACCAAAACCACTATAGAAGACTTCCAGTGGTGTATTCAGTGTGGTGAAACGTTGCACATAGAAATGTACTTTATGGAGCTGACATGAGTGCCTCGTCCACATGACAGACAACAATACCTATTCTACACAATATATATCTACTGTATCTGAAGGTTCTGTAATGTTACGACAGCCATTCAGGATAAGAGAAGCTTACCATGCTTTGTGTGCTGTGAATCCCCAGCTGTTAGTTCCAAGTGTGCTTTCTGCCTCTCACCATCCCTCACAGAAGCATTCCTAGCCCAACAAAATGTAAAAAGGGGAAAAAATAACATTAATACACACTTATTGGACAGATTGAATCCTTGTCATCGTCAAGCGAGGAACATGATGGCAATTTGATGAATTGAGACTGAGATGCATCGAAAATCAACCTAAAGTGAGCCGTGCTTGTCCATAAGCGTTTAGGTTTTTCATGTCATCAATGAGTCGACATCACATCTTTGTCTGTCAAAACATGACGCAAGATACTTGGAGGGTGCGTACTAAAGAAAAATGTGAACAAAAGGCAACCTGTATTTGCATAGCCAACCCCCCTGCCTGCCTACACACCCACACACCCACACACGCACGAACACACACACACACACACACACACACACACACACACACACACACACACACACACACACACACAGGTCTACAGGAGGATTACATAGCCATGCCTAGAAGCAGGCTGGGATCTGTGCAACGTGCCTCGTTATCAGGGAGCCAGAGCGCTGATAAGGAATGCCTCCTCGGCAGAACTCATAATCCTGGGGCCGGAATGGCTGTCATCTGTCACAGGGAAATTTCTCAGCGCTACGCCCTGAGGAAGATGCAATCGCATCGCTCTGGCTTTCCAGCCCCACAGCTTGGCTGTGACATGAAAGAGGGGCCCTTTGACGGGCAGCTGACTACACACACACACATACACACACACACACTATGTTATTGATGGGTTTACAGACCCAGGATTTCAATAATGCAGGCCTGTCCTTATCTTGCGACATGGCTCCAGTCGCTGCCATTGAAGGAGGGGAGGCGGGGAAGGGGGGTGGGACTGCCCACTTTCATCCATCAAGCCGTCCCCACCTCCTCAATCTCCCTCCATCCTTCCCTTCCTGTTCCTCCCTACCACCGGCTGGCTGCTATCATCATTTGCATAGCAACGTTGTGGCTATGTTGCAACATTGCCAAGCAACCTGAACAAAGAAATGAGTCCAAATCAATGCAAGTCAGGAGGACTGACACAACCTGTGGATTAGCACATATTGTAGCAGAGAAAATGTCTCTCTACACAAGGCATAAACTAAATTGGAAAGATGTTGTCTGTATAAATGAACATATGTATTTTGAAAAGTGGTCTCAAATAAAATGTAGTCCTATTAAATTAACGTGAACACCAGCATTCACTTTTCTTTTTTCTTTTTTTTTAATCTAAACCCAAGATCATATACAAACAAAAGCAACATAGAACAGTGTCTGGGCAATTCCAATGTATAGCAAAATCCCCCACCAAGTCCCTACATACGCATTCACCAACACTGCTCAAAGGAGGGCTGGCCCAGAAAGGGAACAACAATTGAGTCACGTTCCACTAATTCATTTTCCACACCCTCAATGACCCTCGCTGTCAGTCAACCAACAGAGAGGTAGAGAATGAGATTAACCCATTCCGTGCCCCCTCCCCCAAGATAAACAAACTCAAGCAAAATCATGATCCATTGAAAACGCAGTGGCTTATTGCTTAGCCTATTTCCCGATAGAAAGCAAGATGTCCTTCGTTTCTCCCTTTTTTGAATACCCTGAACTGCATTCCGCACAGTGAAATTACAGTAGAATAGGGATTATTCCCCAAACACAAAAAGGACATACGGAGGAGCAGGATTGAGGCTGTAGGGAAAACAATATGACGCAAGACCCGTTGTTTATGTGACACTAAATGGCAAGAAATTAACTCTTGTCGGTTCCGTTCCCATTCAAATTCAAAATGCCACCTGACCGTGTTGTTTTGGTCTCGCTTCCATTAATCTTCCACATTTGGAGCCATCGCCATCCCGGCTCCAACTCTCGTGACGCTTGAGCACCCTGCACTCGGGTCAAAGCACAAACAGACTAGGGGTTCCGTGACGCCCGCAGCTTGCATTCGCTCCTCAACCGTAGATACTGATGCTTTTGATAAGCTTGTTACGAAACGACTTCCCCTCCCGCCACACAGTCTCCCGCCACACAGTCTCTCTCTCTCGGAGTCTTTCCGAGCTCGGCCAGCTTGCAGCGAAAGGAAGTCCCCTTGGCCTATTCATGAGACTGGAGCCACAAAATCAGTTTGTCATTGATCAACGGACTGTCACCTCGTGGACTGTCACCTCTGTTATATCAGTATTTTTATATCAGTATATATATATATATATATATATATATATATATATATATATATATATATATATAAAAAAAATTCATAGTTTGACCGTGCTCAACGCATATGGTTTTTACGCATACGCACAATTGCTTTGTCTTTAGCCTACAGTAACCAGACTAACAATATGTACATAAGAACGAGAACGTTTTGCATTCCGATTAATAAATTACTCTGGAGAGCAACGCGTGATTTCACTGTGTCGGCCAAGGCGCACGAGTTTGTGCTGTCAATCGATGGTATCAAACCCTGTCATGTAGTTAATGGAAGGGGCCTGGACTGGCAAGACCGTCGTCACACCACAGAAGATCGTGTTATTTTCCAGTATAAGTAGTTACAAGGTAAAATGGTCAAAGGCATAAGGGGCTCGTAAGGCTCGTAACACCCCATTATCCGACCCGGTTTTACAGTGTGGATTGTCTTAATTAATTAATCAATAACATAACTACGGACATGTTTTACTATGTAGTAGTTAACTAGGCTATAGGCCTAACAGGACATGACCATAGACGGATAGGACAAGCACCCAACCGAGTTCATGAGACCCGTGGCATGCGACTTTCATAAATGCATATCCCTTCCAAAGTAATTCAACGCCTGGTGGACCAATTCGAAAACACGCACTAGCGGAGGTGAGTTTTCGAAGTCCGTAACCAAAACTCCGCTGCCCAGTACACATTGGCCCCAGGCTATTGGACGGAAGGGTCTAGGAAGATTACATTGGTCATAATTCCGTTCGAAAAAAAAGTGCTAACTGAAAATGGCCCGCGCTATTACTGTGTAGTTAGGTACCGAGTCTCGCTGCTGGTGAGAATTCAGCATAAAGAAAACAATGTGTGGGCGTTGGGAGGCGTCCTTGTGAGAGAGCGCAGCGAACCGTGTGCACGGCGCTCCTGCTGCGGCACAGAAGTCTCTGAAGCGGAGAGAAGAGCTCTCCTGTTTCGGGACTGCCGTCCCAGGGGAGACTCGGGCGAGGAGAAGCTTCAATCAAACCATGACGTCTCTAGCGGGAACAGACTTGTGAAATCCGATCACATGCGGTACCTATTGGCCCACCAGGGGTTTACATTCCTCCTGATCAATTCGACTAATTTTGTCAGCACATAAGAATATTGGTGTAATAGTCTATGTCCTACATTATGGTGGAAAGGGTTAATAGGCTTCACTTTTCAATTTGGGCCTTGTGCTCAGACAGTGCAATGACGCTTGGCACGAGAAAATCGAGTCTTCATTTTCAGAACCAAAATGTCAGCAGGCCTACAATAAAAGCAGGGGTTGTCTTTGTTCGTTTTTGTTAGCAACCAATACATGAACCAATACATTGCTAAGACTTATAGCAATACTTATTTCTTATTTATGTCTATGGTTCTTTTTCTCACTTATCTGGCGACCTAAAACGGTGCAACCTGTTGGCATTATTGATTTGTCAAGGGGGAGTCTTTTTGGAAATGTTATGCTCTAAACCATTGTGCCTTTTACCCTTCCCGTGTGCTTTATGGCCGACGAATTTAGCCAAATTACGACATAAGAGAACAAAACTTTATGAAAACATCATCATCTGAGAATATCCTTGCCTTCGTATTTTCAAAAAACATATTCAAGATGACTTTGATAACAATAGCCTGCATCACACCTGGGAATATTATTCCATCTCCTTAAACATCCATAGACATACAACGCTTTATGGACGCAGAATATTCTCGCATTCCCTCTCGGAGAACGACCGACACTTGTCTTATCATCACATGGAGACACTGCTGTAGTCAAGCTTAGGATATTACTAAGGTTAGACGGCTGCGCTAGAAAAACTAAAACACACCCGGGCTGTCCTCAGACAGAATGGTGGGAGGAAACGAAACAAACAATGAATCCAAAAGCAGGGAGGTCTCTTTTCAAGAGACATAGGCCTAAATAACATACATGATAATAAGGTAGGCGATTGAATAATATGGATTAATAGTAAAAAGCGTTGTTTACGCCTAGAGGCTATGTATACTAATAGCAATAAGGTTTAAAGGCAAAGTATGCACTGTGCGTAAAATGAGATCCTTCGACCGTTATCCATGTTGAAATTATATTGCTTTAAGGACAGCTATCATTTTAACTAAATAATGTCAGATACAATGAAGTCAATAGGCATACAGATCCAATGTAACAGCTATAACACGACCAATGACCGAATAATTAGGTATGGTCTTTAAATAGTTAACATGATTAATCACGACTGTGTGGTTCTCTCCACGAGCGCTTATTCATTTGTTTCCGAAGACAACGCCACATAGCAAGTTATATTTACGGGCTATAGGCAAGGTGTATGGAGTACAGGTATAAGTAGGCTATTTGAGTAAACAAAAACACTTAATTGAGGAAAGACCATTAGGCCGACAATTGGTTGGTCAGGTTAGAAGTAGGCAGATAAGCGTTTTACATATATTAACGACCTATAAGGCAATTAACCCGTTCGTGGTCCCGCTTTGTGTCTTTGTCAGGCTTTGCTCACCTAGACCTATCGAATCGAACTGACAACAAACGTCAACCGGATCATTGTTGAAATAAAAATGTTTTCAAGTCCACAGTTCTTTCTCAATTGTATGAGCTCTGTTATTGGGATGCTCCGGAATAATTGACCCATATGTTGCAGTAGACTATAGCAAACTGACTTGTGAACTTAAGGTTCGGCTAATGGTCAAATATGGAGGTCATATAAGGTCGTATAGGCCTATAGAGTAATAACGGCATGCAGTCATAACAAGACTCGAATTCCCGAGAAACTGGCCTCACGACACGCGCTGCATTTAGGCTACCCCGTGCGCATGTGACCCAAGTCATTTTCCACTCCCCGAGCTAGGACAGGACGTTTTCTTGAACAAGTTTCAATTGCTGAGGTGACAGCGCACATCAAGTGGTCAGCATTACAACAGTGGACAAGAAAACGAGCAATAACATCGGAGTGATCTCAGACGCGTAGGCTGCCTTTAGCCCACACGTGTCTAATTGCGCTCAAGCACGGTGCCGTTATAACTATTCATGACAAGCAAGTCTGCCGCATTCTGTTGACTACACGGCCTACATACAGCCAACTGGTGGAAATGATATGGACCCAGGCCACCACATCATCTTCTCTCACAAATGCGCACTGAAAATTACGCAGATGACCTCCACAAGCGTTTATCTGCAAAGTCGTTCCACAATGTAGGCCTATGGGATAGTGTCAAATATGGGCGAGGCAGCGAATTAATAGGCTAATATGTTATTTTATTTTTTTCAGTCATCAAAACGAAAGCTCAAACAGGCTGTGTCTCATTTTAAGCAATTAGAATTACCATACCTACATTCCACCGAAACCACACAGATTCTTCCCTTTGAGAATTTGCTGCCTGACCGACAAAAAACGTTCGCTGGAAAGTCCCGTGACAACATCGAATATCACCCATGACTACATTTAGGCAACGACCGTTCGAAAGTGTGATAACTCAATTTAATCAACATTATATAGACAAACCCTTAACTATAACACCATCAATTCAGTTATCGATAGGCTATACGTAGGCTATCTTATGCTTTATTTCTGTAACGACAACAATTAAACATTGCCTGTCTTCATAAGCACTCGAAATATTCCACTAAAGCCTACCGCAGTTCTTTGTTGAAGCATTTATTATTTTTTAATTTTTTTATCAGATCGCTATCCATAGTGAAGCCTTACAGTCGGCATGACGCCGAACATGATCGAGTCTTCAACCTAGTAGGCGAGCACACAACAGCCAAAAAAGAAACATGGAAAAGGTAAACAATGTCATAGCCTATGCTACATATGGCAAAAATAGCTTACCTGAAATCAATTCTGGAATATTTTCGGTAAATTCGATCGCTCCAGAACAAAACTCAATATTTCCAACTTTTCCGTTGTAGGTCTAGATTCTCTACACGAGACAGTCAGACCAACGACGTACGTTCGTGTGTCAGGAGACGGAGCCTACTCGCAACTTTGCAGCCAACACAGATGAATATTTCGCTTTCTCAAAACCATTCTTGATACGTCTCCAGTTGGTAAAAATATGTAGATTCGCCTATAACTCGCTTAAAATGTAAACATCCTCGGAATTGCTGTGATTCGTTTCAGCCCAAAAACAAATAGGCCTACATCCATTAGTTAGAAGATACCTAGTTAAATCGTCGTGAATGGTTCAAGGAGCACAGGTGGCGACGGTCCTTGGTCTCAAAAACTAATTCAGTCTGGTTATGCCTTGCAGCGCCATGTTGGGCTCGTCATGGAGCGCATAAGCCAAGTCAAAAATATGGCGAGTCTCTTTACGCCACTTCATTCTACGTTCTACAAAAATCAATGATGCTCACGGTGCCTATAACCTCATATTCGATGCTGGGTATACTTCGGAAAATATTCCAGGAGTTTTCCTGTCGTCCTATTTCCACTGTTCCGTTTTCTTCCGCGCGGCACTGTTCCGACCATTCACAACTGCCGCCTCCGGAGCGGGGAATGAAAATGCGAGCGCTTTCAGTCGCAGACTCCACCCAGAAGGCCAGTCGGGGAACCGCAATTACCATAAACCTCCAGCACGCTTCGATCCACAGTGAAAACAATGAAGGGGAGGGGTGGAGAGCAGAGGAGAGACGAGACGAGACGGGGGTTGGGGAGTGGGGTTTAGAAGAAGATTGCGGGAGCCGCGAGGGTCTGAGGTGAGATTCAAGGTAGACCCGATATGCCGTGGGAATTTGGCTACTGGTATTTTCTTTCAAAATACACACATAGCAAATGAATAGGCCGAGATTCGTTTTGTTGTTCATACATTCATCGGCTATACACGGTAGGCTATGCACGTCATTGTCACCTCCAAGGTAAATCCACATAAGAAGCTGAAATCCTTATCGTTTAGGGTTACAGTGACTCATGACTGACCAGCCTAAAAAGAATAAAATAAAATAAATAAAGCATATCTGCAATATACATCCAATGTGTAGACCATAACAACAGAGACAATGTGATCGCACAAACTGTGCCCATAGGACTAATAGGATTGTCGCTGAAGTGTACCAGTACCATTACCATCCCCCCAAATCCCCTGGGAACTGACCCATGGGTCACGCATGCATTGCGCTTTCACCGCATAGGATTCCACATGAGCGGGATGAATGCACAAACAGCAATTGGCATTTTAACCGATCGATATAGGGAACAAAGGGGGAAATGGGCGTTGGACAGACAGTCGTTCGAATAGGCCTATCACTCTAAAGATAATTTTCTGTCCTACACTAACTGAGAAGCTGGGTAACTGAGAATTAAGGCTCAATAATTGAGCAAGAGGCATTAGAAAGTGCAGTTCTAAATTACTCTCAAACATGCAGATGTTGTTAGATTGTTACAACTTATTTTTTTAACAGTTAAACTGAACGTTAGGCAACCTTGTAACAGGTGTTCAGCAATGTTTCACTATTAGACTAGGCCTACTAGAAAGGGGCCACCCCACTAGAAAGGGGCCACCCCACTAGAAAGGGGCCACCCCGGCCATGAAAAAAAGAATCATGCACAAGGCCTTTTGGCAAATAGCCTAAAATAGCCCAGCACCATCTATTACACAACTACATTCAATTTTAGCTAAATTATGCATGCATATTCTAATTAGCCTATTTCGTGAACATAAACGAGAAATGGCGACATAGGCTTATTCGTCCTGAGACCTCTTCTAACCCTCACATCACCCGACCTTCGTCGCCCCCTAATGTGTTTTCTTCTCTGGGACAGCCCAGTTTTCGGGGTTTTTTCCTGTCAAAGAGAAGCGAAAAGAAGGGAGATATGCAGGCCCGGACATATAGCTTAGTCCAGCAGCAGCCAGCCAGTGACACGGACGGTGAGATCCGAATCACACAATCTCATTCATACATCCAAGCAGAGAGCCAATCGCTCTTTTACATAGGCATAGGCGTTTCCATCTCTTCTGTTGTTAGAGTCCACATTCGTGAATGCTTCAATGTAATTATATTCCTTATTTATTTCACACAGCCTAGGCTACACTAGTGGGAATGGATTTTCAATAATTGCTGTGCCAATTAATCATTCAAGGAGATATAGGCCCTAGCCTACGCGTAAAGGTGATAATTGTCTATTAAAATCATTGATAGCCATTACATCTAAAAGGGGCGAGTTGCATTTCTCTCCAATTTAGCCAGCTTTTGAATAATACCAATACCCTACCAGTAATAACTCGTTTATGCACCATTAGGCCTATTTCTACTACAAAAGATACGCACAATCTTTGACATGTTGTATTACACAACAGGCCTAGTTATCCCCGCGACTTAATAGTAGTCGTGAACGGTCCGCTAATTTGGTAGGCAAAACGTCCGCGACTGTTCTCCAGGACGAAGTGTGATATGATACGATCATGGATTACCATCTAGTGGACGATATGGTTAACGCAGTTGGATTTTCCTTGCTACAGTAACCGGCGCTAAATATATGGGAATGTCAGGTAACCTAGACCTACAAGCATGACATAGAAAAGTTGAGGACAGAAATTAATGATAAAGAACATAGCTGTAATAGGAGGAGCTAGGCCTATATCCAGAATACATAACAGTAAAAGTGTAGGACATAACCTACAGTGCACCTCTGTTGAAATGAAGCAGTGTTGGACCTGGTCAATTCATAAGATAAGATAGTGCTTTATTAGAGGAGATTTGATCGCACCATGATTATACAGATATAACTATGGGTATGTCACACACCACAATACAGTGCAGAGTTCTGTCTTGCTTGACAAGTAATTGGTCATGTGACTGTGGTGCTACATACAATGAGGTTGATGTTGAGGGACCTATAGGGGGCACTCCTCCCTTTGGTCAAAGAAGACCACAATTCCCAGACTAGGAACTGAACTGGTGCAAAAAAGCTCCAAGCTTTTAATGTTGCTATTATGTGGACAGAAAAGATGTTGTTCTAGTGAAATCTTTTAAAATACGAAAACAGCCCATGTAAGGGTTTTTGACGAAACGGTCATTATATACTAATTAGAGCTTGCGACATGCAACTGGAAATTATAGAACACATCACATTGATGTTAATTAGGCGTAAATCATCAATATTTTTGTAATATTTTTTACTTTAAAACAATAAAGCACCTTCCACTCATAAGTGACACTCGTCAGTAGCACCTGTAAGTGGCACCTGCCACACCCGCTAGTGGCACCTGCCACACCGCTGTGTGGTTTTTGTCTTTGTTCTCAAAGCTAAAAAGAAAAATAATTATGCTCAAGTTAATCATGTCAAATTTAAGCACCATTATATTGATCTATAGTTACACGAACATCCTATGTGATATCAACATGAAAATACAAGAAAATTATCATGGGGGGGAATCCACTCATATTTTAGCTATCAGATTATTCTCCTCTAAAAGTATTTTGTTCTTTTTTTCTCGTCAACATTTGTACAAAAAGAAAAAAAAAATCCCCAAGAGTTGATGATTGACCATCCCTCTTTTGTTCAAATCCAAAGGGTATATACCACTTTTGTTTTATGATCTGATGCTCTCAGAGGTCTAACATTTTAAGAGGATGTTTTTACCACCTCCTGTGATGATTGACTTACATTAATTATCTACATTTTCAAGGATTTATCCCACTTGCAAAATTCAAGGTGAAGGCCTACTCCAGAAATAAGTCATTTTAGTTGTCATGCTTGATCTTTGGTAGGTATTTGATCAACATTTTAATGGCTTTACACATTCCTTTTTACAATAGACAAGAGTGATTATTAAACAACGTCCTTAAAAAAAAAAACCTGCAAACCCTAACCTTCAACCTACATAACTAGTTATTTCACACAAACTATCATATGTACACCCGAATGACACATACCGAAGCAGAAGGAGGTAGCATTAAGAGATTATAAAATAAAGAGAGGCTTTATTGGGTGGAAAAAAAGGACCTGAGAATCTGAGGGAGTGTATGTTAAGAAAATTAAAGGTTTGCAGTTTGGATTATTTGGAGGTATAGCTTTGCTATTCAAAACAATGTATCAGGGATAGTACTAAAAATTTAATCAGTTTAATCAGAAACTTGGAGCATAAATGTTTTTGACTTTAGGGTGAGATGAATATGCCTCCATTCATTTTCAATGCTCTCTGGTTGGATTGGGAGTTTGGATAGAGCTAGAGGTCTGTTTTTTTAAACAGATACAGCTAAGATTGTATACTCTAAGAATAGTTACAGGCAGGTCTAGTATGCTTCCATTCATGCCCTTTAGGATTACCAGTTATAAAGTTTTCCAACTGCTAAAGGACCACACACACACACACACACACACACACACCATCCTTCCACAGCAAAAATAAAATGTCCTGCTTTATTCTATCTATCATGCTAAAACTGCTTGGTGCAAGACAGTGATTCGTAGCCATAGAAATAGAATGAGTCATCAATCATTCTGTCTATGTTCGTAGCTGTGTAACAGACATTGCAGAAGCACCATAGGACCACA
This sequence comes from Argentina silus, assembly GCF_951799395.1. Taxonomy (NCBI): domain Eukaryota; kingdom Metazoa; phylum Chordata; class Actinopteri; order Argentiniformes; family Argentinidae; genus Argentina; species Argentina silus. The sequence goes on along the minus strand of NC_139668.1, from coordinate 9,235,752 downwards.
CGGTGGCAGTAGAAGTGTGAGCAAAGATGATCAATGCAGCCAGATCCTCCGCTCCCTCCTCATCAGTCCAATAAGCAGACAGACAGACAACACCTCAAGGCCTATTAAGAGTCTGCTTCAACCACCTAGAGACAGGTGGGGCAGTGGTTGCTTTAGCTAGGTGTGAAAGCCCAACTTTCAGTACAGACTGGCCTCAAACTCATTGATTTTTTACTTTATATTTTTGCTCTGCATCTTCAGATGCCCATTGAGCCTCTCCATGGTGTGTCCTCACCAACACTGCTGTCTGTGTTCTCTTGTTTGGCCAGACTGGTCAATCCTGATCAGTAGCTCAATGCAAGGAGCTGAGGTTTGTTTCACAAACAACTTTTAACTGTCCCGTGTTGAAGAAGAACCCCTCAAGGGGTCGAGTAGTTAGAAGGAGGCAAAAGGTGAGAAGAGATGGTGTTTTTCCCCACTGTGTTGTGCAGATACACAGACACGCCTTAACAGCAGGGAGGAATTTAAGGATGTTGGACAATGGCCAGCTGGGCAAGTAGACTGCCATTTCCACTAGCACGGGTGACATTTTAGTAGCCCATGGTCCAAAACATGCCATGGCTAAATCAAAGATATTTTTAATGTCCATATTAAGATATCTTAATATGGACATAAGAAATATTTCTATTAATATCTGATCTACTACACAATTATTATTTCCCATAAATGTACAGCTACATAACATTGGAACTGTTTAATTATTACTTTGTTGTTCTTTTGCAGTGAGAAGACAAAAATTGCTAACTTTTTAACATTGTATAGTCAGATGGTTAGTCCCTGAGTAGTCCATGGGCCAGGAGAAACTGTAATCCACGGTTCAGAGTTGTTTAAAAAACATGACTAACTCCAGCTAACTTTAGCCTATGGCTAACAAAAAAACTATGGGAGTGATGGGGGCAAGTAGACAAAGTTAAATATTCTATGGCCAAATCAACTCAAATTAACTTTCTGACTTGGTTGGTAGTTAAATTGAAGTGACTATGTTCAAATATTGAATATAGTCCACTTGCCCCCACCACTCCCATTGTTTTTTTGTTCGCCGTGGCTAAAGTTAGCTGAAGTTAGTAGTTTCTCCTGGCTTATATGGACTACTTTCAGGGCAATGAACCATGAACACACACCAGATCTAGGGGCAGGTGACTCATTTGGGTTATCATGAAGTCATCATTTAGTCACGTAAACACGTCATGATTGCACAATGATTCAACCAAGCTCCTCCACCATGAAACCTCCCCAAGAATCCCGTAAATACACGGAAGAAAAGTCATTTTCCGTCTCTCATATCATTTAAGGGCATATAGGCCTAGGGGCAATTTTGACAGACTGAGACATACAACGACATAAAGTTGCCTTCCTTTTTTGTATCTAATAAACCAACTCTGATTTATTTGAAAAGCAGTAGTGAAACGCATTACAGTAGTAGATTTAGCCTTGGGCCTATACTGCTGTATAGAGTTTATTGCATGATGTGACACAATCTGACGACATGATTGCTACTGGCGGCACTGGCTAATACTCACACTCGTGTAATCATATGGGACTTATTCCTGACTGGGCTCTTTGGCCAGATGCTCACTGACAGGAAAGGATCAGCTCAAGATCCAGGGGGAGGTGAGCTAAGGGATGTGTAGAAGAGGGTGGCAAACACTGGACTAGACAACACATTTTTCCCCCATGATAATCCAGTGCTCAGCACTGCACACTTCAACTCGTTCGATTGTTCCCTTGCCACACCCATGATTACGAATAGTGACACTGATGGCTCACGTGCGCATGTTCAGACGGATTCTTTGAGATAGCTAGAGGCCTGCCTCGCAAAGCTACAGCTAGCCTATTACATATTCATATCAATCATTATTTTCCTTCTTTGACCCTGCTGATTAACTGAAGCAAAGAAGAAGGATAACTGCCTTGTGTTGTCTAGTAGACTCTTTTTGCCGAATGCTCGCTCACTCCCTACGGTTGCATCGAGGCCCTGCCCTTTCTCTGTGATTTAGCCGACCGGCTTCCTGTGTTTGTGTGCGGTTCTCACAATCCTGGGAGAGAGAGAGGAGGAGCGGAGAGCTGGGAGTTGCACGAAGGGCCGAGCTGCCACCTCAACATGGAGTAGTACCCTTGTGTCCTCGACAACAGAAGTGGACCATAAAAGAGGAATACGCGACGGTCTCTTTTCTACAGGGAGGCACCGCAAATGATACGGCACTAAAGATTCACAATTATCTAGTAGAAGGAAGGATCGGCATATATTTAAAAAGATGGCGAACGACTCTCCAGCTAAAAGTCTGGTAGACATAGACCTGGCTTCATTGCGGGTGAGTACTGGACAATGGCAGTGTCTTTAAAAAAAAAAAGACTATCCCTGATTTAAATATATATTCCTATTCTCAGAGATTATATTTCACCAAATGTGTAGATACTTCGTTAATTAAATGTGCATGAATTTTACTCAAGGGGTTAGAATCATTGATACTATTAGTTATTATCCAGCTCGAGAGAGCTATCGTGCCTGGCTTTCCTTTGTTCCAAATGCATTTGGCATGTTGGAGAGATCAGGACGCAACAGCTGCGTTAATCTAGAGCCAATCTTTATAATGTCCCCTAAAAGCAACCACCCGTGAATGTTGTAATTTTGTATAAAATATCACTCTTTTCGCTTCATTTCAGGATCCAGCAGGGATTTTTGAATTGGTGGAAGTGGTCGGAAATGGCACCTATGGACAAGTATACAAGGTTGGTTGAAAGCGATATTCCAACGCTATATGTGGCCTGCACAATTCTGAGCTCCAGACATTACACACATCATTTTTCCAGTTATGGCACAGGTTTGACAATCATAAGGCCCTGTGGGGTCGATGTATTCACGTCAACAATGTATATTCACGACTTCAGGACACATCCCTCACTACACCCTAAAAAGATGGATGCTGGTGTGGCGAGGGGACTAGAGTAGCTAGCTTATTTGTACTTATTTGTACGGTAGCCTAGATTGGTGTGATGGATGGTATTCATCATACACCATTCCATATCTTCATGATATAACCTAGACTTGAATGTGGTATATTTCCCTCTTTATGTTATGCTCTGTTGATTTTGAATTCCAGGCCATTTTCCAGTATAATAATCAATGACCGTGAACAATATTGATTCGTTTAGATGAATGCTAGAGAACTGTTAGGAATCTAGTGTCCTACCAATGTGTCTAAAGAGTATCACCTTCTATTTCACAGTTGGAGAGTGGTAAAGGGGAGAATACTACTGTGCTGCCAATCCAATAGGTTTTGATTCATAGCCAGTTTTGCAAAGTACAATTTCATGTGTTACCCAGCAGGATTTTTCCAGGCCAGTAGATGTGAATCCCTCTCAACCATCTGTTTCTTGGTGTCATATTTCTCTTGTGAAAATGAACATTGCGACTGTTGAAAGACACTGAGCTGTTTAAGCAAGTGGAACACCCCAGTCAAATCAGTGTGCTCCTTCTCTTTCCTCTGAGGAGACTGACTCACTCTCCCTTGGTGAGTTGCCCCTCCGACTCCTGCCTATTGGAAGCTCCAGTCATTTTGAACCCCTTTCTTTCAAGGAATCGGTCTACATGGTGGTAGTAGTAGTGTTGGAGCATAGAGTAGAGTAGCTTGAAAACAATGACTAGAAAGTCTGGTCAGCTGGGCCTTCCCATTGTGGCTGCACTGCTCCAGTGGCCTGCATTTAATCTCACAGCTGTCAGGGGCAGGAGGGCTCAGTCATCCTGGCTGAGGAGAATCAACTGGAGGCTGGATCCTAGAATGTTATTCCATAAGCATTCATCTGATGTAATCCTATAGAGCACAGTTTTAAGATGAATGGTGTATTCTTGGGGTCATGTGACCCCACTAATAATGTTGTGTTATGTCATGTTCCCTCCAGAAGCAGGAGATTGCTCCTGCTTTTAAATGTCTATCTTTTTTTACTGCCACTCCTAAACTCCGCCTAAAGTTTTGGTATTGCAATTGGAGCATTAGGCCTAACTGCCGTTTACATCAAAGACACTTGCGCTCCTTGCTATTTTTAGTCAGGCAGTGCATGAGCAATCACATTGCATGGAATAGATGTCCCGCATGAAGGCCCCAGGCTGTCTTTACATGTGCCTGTTTATTCAATAAAATTGATGATATCCATGGTCTAATGACTCCAAGAAAACCTGGCAAATGTTTTCTCCCAATAGTGCAAGCTGTCTGGATTTCCACTACTAGTCATCACATCAACTCCTTTCAAGCCTAGCCTACATGCTCTGGGGTTGGGCTAGATCTAGTTCAGATCTGTGGGTGGGTGTGTTCCGGCCCAAGCCATGTTGCCTCTTAGGAGTGTTACCATGCCGGCATCTAGCCTACATGTCATGACAAAAAACCAGTCTGCTCCAATCAGCCCTTTTTTCCCTCAAGGGTGAGACAGCACGTTATTAGGTGGGCTAATACTGTATGTACTGTAACCATGTGAGTCCCCCCCCCCCCCCCCCCCCCATCAGCTGTCCCACTGCTAGGTCAGTGCAGTAACTCGCTTATTAGACAGACGAATGAGCATGTGGTATGAATGAGGGGCGCTGCAACTGGTAGAGGAGCAGCTGTCTAGGCCCAGACAGAGCCTACCCGTCTTATTACAAAGCTGGTTTTGTCTGCTTGTCTCTGGCTCTTTGGGTCCCCCTGACCTGCTCATAGGCCCACAGAAAGGATGTGTTTGTCAGTTGGGTCTCAAACACTGAATAATCAAATGGCCCTAACTGAGAAAGGGTTGGAGTTCTCCTTTATGTGATGCTTTCTTCTGCTCTGTAAAGACATTTTTTCTCTACCCTCTCCTCATAAGACAATAGGTCTGTAAACTATTTAATTTTTAATAAAAAAAACCGGCAACTAACATTTTTTGAATTTAATTGATTTATTCTTTGAATAGGCATAGCAGCCTTTTTTTCCTCAGTGTCTTTTCCCATCTGTAAACAGTGTTCTTGTCCTCATTGCAACAAGTTTGGAGGTATTGCTTTCAGAAACAATCCCCATTAGCCTTCGTGTCCTGTTTAATGATCCAGCTCACCAACTGACACAGCCTACCTTTCTGAATGGGTGACCTTTTAATTCTGAGCTTCATGACAGGGGCGGGGGCGCTTTCTAAGAACTGAAATGCCATATCAAAGCTCTGCTCACGTAACACATTCACATGGCAGTGAGCGACCAAAAACGGGGGCAGTGATTGTCTCCCGGGGGGGCGGTGGCCAGATTTAACATTCTGAAAGCTCAGGAAACACTGAGGGGTTTAGCTTGACTAAACAAAGCAGAATGATAATTGTGTGTGACTGTGTGTGAGGGGGGACACACGCACACACACAATGCTTTTGAATTGAAAACATTGGAATGAAGGCTAAGGATATACCAAGTTACCTTTTTTAAAGAAGACCCCTATCAAATGAATGGCTAGGCCTTATCGTTATGTAGTGGATCCAGTGGTTGGTTTGTTTCTGATCACATTGGATCACAAATCCTTCCCTCTCCCCTTCCTTTTATGATGGCTGCTGCCATGTCTTAATGAATTGCATTCGATAAACCCTGGTATTCCCAATCACACTAAGAGCATTGAGACTGTGCAGAGGTTAACACAGGGGCACGCCGGGAACAGTCGTGCTGCAGTCACATCAGCCAAAATGTCATTGCTACGCTAGATTCCACCTTGTCTAAAACGAATAGAGGCCCTAACCGTAGTAGTTCTTCATCCTATAAAAGCCAAACCCGTCTCCAGCCTCCAGAGAGACTGCGCTCCTTGTGTACGGAACAATCGGGCATTGTTTTGTGCTGTAGATATCAGCGTCTGCACTGTCAATGATGATCTCAGACGCACGCTGCTTTTCATGGTTTACTCAAAAGAGTGTCCGGTCTACGCATGACTACGTGACACACCAACAATTCATTATTTTACCATCTCAATCTCATTGTGGTAGGCTGATGCAGTATTGACCCCAAGCCCCCCCCCGGCCCGCCTGCTCCTGCACTGCACAAAGGGATTCTCCCAGGTCATCTTTATCACTCTGGCTGCGGACCAGCTGGCTCGATGAGATGGAGAGCCTCAGGTGCTTTTTTTTTTTTTTTTTGTGAAGAAAAATGAAACGATAAAGGTTAAAAGAAGGAGAGAATTCCTCCAGTGGTGCCTGTGTATGGTATGCAGGGGAGGATTCCCTCTGCTGTAAAGAGAGGCCATATATAGTCAGGCCTGTGCTGCTGATGCTCTCTGTGGGGATGCTGGGAAAATACCCATACTCCCCCACTGGCCCTCGTGCTCGTACCGGTTGGCCCTCCATCTCAACTCTCCTGCTCTTTCTCTCTTGCTCTCTCTCTTCCCACGCCCTTTTTCCTCTTCTCCTCTCTCTTCTCTCTCTCCTGCCGCCTTATCTCTTCCCCTCTCTTCGCCTCCCTAACTTTCTCTCTAAACACCTCCATCTTTCTTGCTTGCTCTTACCCTCAAACTTTCCCACCACCAGTCTGTCTTTTGCTATCTTGCCCTCACAGAATTACAGTTATGTGGGCCCATGTCTGCTTTCTCAGGGGGAGGCGTGTGTGTGTGTAAGAGAGCCCCCATGGGGGCTGTCTTCCAGACTGTGTAGGGTAGGCTTCAATGTACTGAATTAGCTTTTAAACATCTAAAAATGCAATCGTTGCTGCTAAGATAGCATTAGGGGCTTGGATTTGGATTGTCTCATGTTCAGTTGAGCATTGTTTGTGTGTGGAGGATAAGGATGATTCTATCACCACACCTCTTCAGCCTCTTTCAGGCATTCATGTGAGGAAGTTTCCCAGGGTAACCTAAATCCCTGGCATGATGTAATGAGAAGGCATGTAAACAAAGGATAACTGCCTGCACTGACGTCTGATGCAAGATTGATGCAAGAGTACCTGACTGCATGCATCCTTATCGTCTAGACTTCCCAACCTGCCCCGCCCTCCATCTCTTCATCTCTTCATCTCTTTTCCCTCATCCTCTTGTTTATCCTCTTACCCTCTCCTCCTTTTCTCTCCCGGGCATCTTCGTCCGTGCTCTGTGGGAATCCTGTGGGCAGTGCAGGCCGGGTAGACATGGGGGGGCTGTCCCCCCAGGAACCCCACACTGCAGCCTAACCAATCCAAGCAGGACGAAGGAGACTTTGGAGCAGAGCAACAGGGATGTAGGAGCAGGCCTGGTGCCATCTCCCCTCTGGCTCCTTTCAACAAGGATTCACTCTCCCAAATGCAGTCTCTCCACATGGATTGTGTTCGCCTTGGAAGCGATTGGTTCAAGCGGTGGTTCAAGGATCCTGTGAAAGATCCTCTAGAGTGCTGCAGTCCTTTTTGTATCTCGTCAAGGCATTGTGTAACATGTATCTATAGGTGGGTAACTCCTGACCTATAGATAGAGTAGCTGTAGAAACATCATGTATTTTTCAGAGCAGCCAAGTGCTTGTATGTCCTATAGGCCCCTGAGCCATGCAGGGGAACTGGCCCGTTAAGAGTTAAATGGTTCTAGCTGTGGGTTAAGCGCTATTTATAGCCCACCACAGTGGAGGCAGAATTGTAGGTTAGTGTGTTGGGGAGGGAGTGGTGGGCCTGGGCCATAGGCAACGGCATGTCTCTTCAGTGAACTCATCATGGCATCTGCACTAGACTAGAGTCCAGCTCTAATTGAGCATCTCCTTTCCTGCTTGAGCTCAGAGCTCCTTCTGTCCCCACTCTTGGGGGTCCCTACAACATGGCAGAACTGGGGCCCTTGTTAAACTGGACGCTTGTAGAAACGCACCCACAGAAATGCACACGTCATCGCTTCATTAACACGCTTTGATCGGCGAACGAGTGAAGATGAAACGTTGCCTTGACATTCTGACTGTGCGAAGAGATCAGCGGTTCGCCTACCTCATGGAAGGGAGGCAGGACATTTTGTATTTGAGCATGTCCTTGGACTGCTCTGGGGAGGTTTAGGCAAGGCTGCTTATCTGCCTGGCAGTGGCAGTAGTGGTGGGTGACTGGCCTCTTGTCCTCTCTGGGGGGTCAGTTTGTTCGGGTGTTGAATGTGTCACCCACTCAGCGGCAGGGCCAAGGTCTCACCCTCTGTCATGCTCACCCTCTCGCCATCAGACATGCTGTCCTCAGTCATGCAGGCTAGGTGTGTGTGTGTGTGTGTGTGTGTGTGTGTGTGTGTGTGTGTGTGTGTGTGTGTGTGTGTGTGTGTGTGTGTGTGTGGTGTCCAACTTCATCTTCACACATCTCTCAACCTACACACACCCACCCATCCATCCACCCAGCTCCCCTCCAGCCTACACACACAGACCAGCTCTTTTGTTTTCTCTCCCCCACACAGACCCTCTCTCTAATGGGTGTCACAAGACCCACAACGGCCCCTGGCTGTCCACGACGCTGCCTGAACAGAACTCTACTTTGTCTGTGTGTGTGCGTGTGTGTGTGTGGGAGAGAGGGGAGCAACTGTGAGCCACCTCATTATCAGACACGGGTGAGGCCAGACACAAAAGCCCTCACGGACCAGACAGACTAGTGTCCTTTGGCACTGCGGTTTGAGGAGCTCCATCCAAAGGACTCTCCTTTTCCCCAGTGTCACGTTTCTCTCTCTCTCTTTTCCATTTAAGTCCTGTAAAATAGGCAAAGCTTTGATTTGTTCCATTTGACTTAAAAACGACAGTTTCTCATGCTAGACGATAGGCATACGATTGAGACTCCCTTGTCACCCGCCCAGAGACCAAAGCCCTGTTTTGTCAAGCTACTTTTTTTTGTGGCTGCTGCACTGTGATCAATAGCGGCTCCGTGGTTATTGACTGGTCCCTCTCCAACACTCCAGCCCACTTGGTTCCCTTGACTTAGGCCTGCACACAACGACCAAGCATTAGGGTACTTCTCTCCTCGTGGTTCAAAAGGTGTTGTGTGTCACAGCCATAGGAGTTGCTCTACTCAGAAGTGGGTCAGTGCTCATCTGGTTTCTGTTGAGCAGAGGAGGAGGGCAGGAGGGGTGTATCGATGCATGTTCCTCGTGTGTGTGTGTGTGTGTGTGTGTGCTTGGTTCATTCGTGTGTGTGCTTGTGCACGTGTGTGCTTGGTCGGTTCAGAATTGCTGTGGTGTGTGTCTCTGTCTTTGTAGTGTGCGTGTGTGTGTGACAGTAGGCGTGCACATGTCTTGCTTGCTTGCGTATATGTAGCTTTCCCTGAGGTGGACCAATTCGTCACTAACCAGTGCTGCCACTGCACCCACCCTGCTCAAATGTCACCTTGCATCTCCATCTGAACCCACCGTCCCCAGAGGCTGTGAAACCATGATTACCACCCAGGAACCCATACCCCAATCCCGCCCCTCCAACTCCCCTTTGATGTGCTACAGACTATGGCAGCATTACTGTGTATGGAGTAATAACACAGAAAACCCAACTCTGTTGCTGTGGGCTCACGGCTGCTTACCTTATGACCTCAGATGATGAAATGTTGACGTGAAAGGTAGGCCTTACTTCAGTTATATGAGCGCTCTGTTGTCCTCCAAAACAGGTTTTACATGTGCTGTGGTGTGTCCCTCCATCTTTGGGAGGTGTGCTGGTCTACTGAGAATGGGTTATCAGGAGGACTAGGATTGCTAGTGGAGAGAGCAGGTCTTAGTGCTGCTTTTGTTTACTGGGTGGATTGGGCTAGCTAGGAATGAGAGTAGCCAAATCTCAAGTCTGTCCTCGATTCCTTTCTCCTAGTCTTCTTAAAACACATTGAAGCGGAAGGTCTAAGGGGAGTAACCCTTGATCTTCTCCTCCAATGTGTTTTGAGAAGGAGATTATGAGAGAAGACTTTTGAGATTATATTATTTTTCTCCTGGTTTTGTACTGGTGGGGGAGGCTGTAGGAGAACTGTAGTGCTGGAGAGAGGCCAGCAGAACATCTGGCTGTGGTTAGGGGCTTAATGGGAGACTGGAGCTGCAGCGCAGGGGCTCAGTGATAACTCACTGCCTTAGATAACCCCTCCAGGGCCACAGCTAGACCAGGGGCCCAAGGGCCCCACAAATGAGCCCACATTGCCGCCTCCTAGCCTGGCTCCTAGGTGGCAGGGGCCCACTATAGGTCAGAGGTACCATAGGTTTGGCATGGCCAACTGTGGTCATTCTAGGCCCTTTTATAAAGTGGCCGTGGAGCCCTGTGCTGCGTCTCCAGGCTCCTTTTCCTCACGACCTCTCCTTCAGTTGCATTGATGTGATATAAATGTGGCATTTCGTACCAAGGTTTCACATTCTTCAATTGGCCAGTTCCTATTATCGGCTCAGATTATGGTTGGGTGGTATCCACATTTTCTTGTTCATGCTATTACTTCAGAAAATATCACCATATACGATAATATCTGTCATTGCTGAAGCATAGTGGAGACATGCCAGAGTAAGCAAACATGATTGAACTGCAGTGCATAAAGTGCATGGCTGGTGTTGTTAACAATGTCTCTGTTTCACAAGACTGTTTTCACTGCTAGATGTGCTTCGCCTTGCATAAATCGGGATATTGCACTTGTAGTTAGAGTTTTAAGCACTTTTCAGACTATTTTCTTCAAGAGCAGCAGTATCGCAATGTTCTCCAAATACACACAATATGCTCCAAATAAAACAATATGCTCCAAATATCACAATATTCGATAATATCTAGTATCGGCCCAACCCTAGTGCAGAAGGGGCAAAGGGGATGAGGAGAGGAATCCACATTAGACCATTGGGATGCAGCCTCTGAGGGTTCAGGCTCCTCCCCCTACCCTGGCGTAGGACTGCATCCTATAGTGGGGTATGGAGGTGGGGAGACATGGTTATTCCTCAGTCTGCTGCAGCCTGTTGTAAGCAGCTATATAAGTGAAGCTGGTGGTCTTGGTGAAGCAGTGTCTCTTGTCACAATGTGATGGTGTAGGGGTACCTTATGGGTGGACTGGAGCACACACGGGGTGGGGGGGGCCTTATCACACTGACTGGTTGATGGATCTATCCTCCACTTCCTGTCTGCATTCCTCGCTGCTTTATTATCTAGGGCTACTCCTCCTGGCCCTGATAGACCGAGAGGAACCAGTGGGCAACGTTCAGTTCTAAAGTAGTGAATACGTGTCCGATGAACTTCCACGGATGCTAGGTACTGTACAAATGGGCTAATGCCATAAGGAGAACATTTTTTCGACCACAAAGGGTCATGTTTAGGTCGTATTCAGCCAGTGTGTGAAGGGTAGACCTACTCCTCTTCCGTTTCTCATAGAAGCAGACATTTTCATCTAGAAAGTCATCGTCACACAGCCCCTTAAGACCAAACAACTCCAGCCTGTGTGTTGACGGAGGGGGGGGCTGCGGGGGGTGAAAACTGAACCCTCCAACACACCTGTGACCTCTCACCTCCACCATAGGAGGGTTAGTGTTTTGGGGGGGTTAGTGCACTGGGGCCTGGAGCGATAACGTCACTGTCACTGATGTTTTTATAGCAGCCGCCCCGGGATCAAAGAGGAGAGGATTAAGTCAGAAGAGTGGAGCGTTCTTCTCATCCCTCGCTGTAAAGAATAAGCTGGTTGGCTTTTATTGTCCTAATCCATGCATATTCAATTGACTGTGGAATGCTCCACCATTCCATCAGAGACCGAGATGGTTCAGAGATTGTGTGTGTGCGTGTGCGTGTGTCCGTCCCTCTGTCCGTGCCCGTTTCTGCGTGCCAGTGGGTACTTGCGTGTTTGTTTCAAATTCACAGCTGCTGCAATCATCAACAGCAGGGGACAATGTTGGAATGTCCTTTATGCACTTTCACCTCAGAAACGATAAAGGGGAAATACCCTTGTCCATTTGGTTTTTGTCCAAAGAATTGTTAGCAACTTGTCTCTTTCAGGGGGGGTTGGCGTATAAGAGGGGAGGAGGCCTTTCTATTTCTGTCCCTGTTTAGGGGTGGGGGGCGCTGGGAGAGGGGAACTGTGGGAATGTTTATTCACTTTGAGGATCATGGCCCAATCCATATGTGGCATTATGTCCGATGTCCAGCTGTGCATCTACGATATGAGAAGCATATTCTTGCATGCTGGGAGAGGAGCACTGTGGGAACTGTCAATCAACTCTCCTAATCTAGCCATCGAGTGGTCCAGGGTTATCATTATTTAAAACAAATATATGTTCTCTTTATTAGAGTAATTGTTTCTTATGCTTTTATAGTTGGCAATATTTCCAAGCTACTTTCCATGGAAGTATTCCCCCCGCTTTCAACCCTAAAACGAATAGACCACACACACACACACACACACACACACAGCAGATTAATTAACCTTGATAACCTGTTGAGCAGCTGATAAGAGTGTGTGTGCCCTGTAATGACTGACCCAACTATCTTCTCTTCCTCTCTCTACAGGGGCGACATGTCAAAACCGGACAGCTGGCAGCCATCAAGGTCATGGATGTCACAGAGGTAAAGAAGTTTAATCCAGGCGTGCGTGTGTCAGGGAGGATGTTGGACGTGGGGTCTACTGGGAACAATGGAGTCCTGGTAGATGCCAAGTTGGCCTGGGATGACCTTTGAAAACAACTGACCATTCTAGCTACTTGAAACTTTTTTTTCCATCTGTCCTACCCACATTGTCTTGGATATGGTTTCATCATCAGAAGAATACATGGATATTCCTACGTTTCAGGAAAACATAGTTGAGTTCTACATAATGAGGCACCCATTAATTTCCCTATAATAAGCAGAGATCCTTACATCGAAGCCAGCATGATGTTTTTTTCCGACCAAATTGCGTCATTTTGAGGCAGGCGGACGGGCAGCCCTCTGCTCTGTGGTGGCAGTCTCCTTTTATGCCTGAAGGGGACCTCCCAGTGTATATAGGGCTAGTGGGGGCCACCCATACAGACCCTCATGATGAACTTATCAGACAAATAGTATTTGTTTTCTCTCAATTATTATTATTAAAGGTCCCACAAGGGAGGACTCCTATTAGGAAGAGGCCGTTTAAGCAGATTTGGATTCTGTTCCTGTTGATGTATGTAAGCAGGATAGGAAGTCACCCTAGTTCTTAAGACCAGTCTACCTTCATTGGAAAAGTCACACTCTGGCTAAAGGCGTCTATTAAACAGCACTGTACCTATGAAGGCACTTGAATTGTTGTTGACCTATTTTCCCAAACGTGACGATTCTGGTTCTAGGACCAGTTCTCAGTGCTTGTTGTGTCTGGACCTGCCTACAGCCACTCCCTGCCAGGTGGCATGAGTAAGTGTCTGGCGGTGTCACAAGCAGCCCTTGGAACAGGGAGTGTTGCCCAACCGTTTCCTGCGTCTGGAGCACCCAAGGTGTGCCAGTGGCCACTCCCCTCCCTATAATGTCAGCACACAGGTGCACAGGTCTTTCCACCTGCTCTCAGGTAGGAAGTTGCCTAGCATAGGATATGACCCTATGAGGGCCGGATACAGAGCCGACTTGCTCTGTTTATATTTGTCATACAATGATGTTGTGTGCGGGTATGGTGTGACCAACCAAAGTCAGGGGGAGGTTAACTAACGCCCCTACATACCGTCCCCAGGCAGGTGTACACACAAATAAAGGAAATATTAAAGAACAGGAACATATGTGCTTTGTAACTTCCTCCATTGGAAGTACCACACAGTATTCAGTTGGAGGAGAAATGTTCAGAACGTTGAATTGTCATTTACAGGGTTAACATGACTACCTCGTTCACATGAGCCACTCCTACCTGTCTTACACAGCACATTTCTTATCTGAATGTTCTGTAACGTTCAAACCTCTTGAACAGGCTCTAGGTGGCAGAGCACCTGTCAGTGTCTTACCAACAACAGCTTTCTCAATCTTCTTGGCAAGCTGCTGCTGCTGCTGCTGCTGTTGCTGCTGTGCAGAGAGCCGGGCCTGGGCTGGGCTGGGATGCGTTCACCAGCTCCCTGCTCTGCCTGATCTCTCACAGTTAAACGGCCTGTGTGCGGATCACTTCCAGAGGCGTGCTTCAGCGTGTGTGCGCCGTGACCCAGAATTTCACCCCTGTTCTACATTTTCAAATCCACAGCACTCTGCGTGCCGTATTTAAACATGAGGAAGAGGTTTTTATTTATTTATTTATTTATTTAATCCCCAGCTGAGGTTCAAAACAGTGTAATTGTAATTCTCCAACTTTCTAATTCTCGCTTGGTGGAGTGAGATTAGTATTTAAGTCATTGATGTTTTCTTTGTTGCTTTAAAGTCTCTTGTCCGGGGGGGGGGGGTTCTGTTGAATGGGCAGAAAGAGAGTTACATAACCTTCCTGCAGGCTGTCACCGGTGTGTGGGTGGTTGTGTGTGTGTGTGTGTGTGTGTGTGTGTGTGTCTAGCCATTGAGGTTAGGATATGTTTTTGGCAAATTTTTGGCTGTGTGTGTCTGTCTATCCATTGAGGTAGGATATGTTTTTGGTTCATCCTTTTTTTTACCCTTTGACCGACAAGGACCCACCCCCTGCCACTGTGATTGTCAGCAGTGCCCCGTCTGTCCGTCCCTAGTTATGTGACACGGCGGTGATGAAGCTTTCACGGCTGAGAATAATAATCCAAACAGCTGCAGGAAACATGGCCCGAGAGAGAGAGAGAGAGCGGGACGGAGGGAATGAACGAACTAGAGAAAGGCTGACGTCACTCCAACAGAGTGCAGCAGTATGGGTGCCTGCCTTTCCAACTGGGGTCTAGCCTCTCTGCCAGCAGGGCCTGAGTTGAGGAAAGCAGAAAACCACAGCCTGTTTTAAACACAACAGCAGCCCCCCAGATTGGCACTTAATGAGACGGCCAGGAATGCAGTCAAAGAGGGGGGATTCCCATGTTAACAGCATTGCTATAATACCCTCATAATTCACATCCCTCCGCCAACAGGGCTTTCTATAAGTCAAGCCACATAAGAGGAGAACCTCTCTGTGCGTGCTGTGTGTGTGTTCAATCAGTATGTTGCTGTTAATCATTGTCAAGTGGTTGTAATGGACGATGGCTAGCTAATTCCCTTATAGGGAATGGATTTGTCTACATTTGATAAGCTACGTCTCTGTGAGGGAGGAGAGGGGGGGGGAAAACGACACCGAAACCATCATAATGCTTGATTAAAGTATTAAAGTATGTTTGTTTATCCTCGCTCTTCACTATTATTGTAAATAACAAGGACAGGCATCGAGACTAATGGAATGCAAATTGTTTTGTTGGGAGATTTGCTGTGTACGGTAGTATTGTGAGATGGATTACTGATAATGACTATTGTCGGCCACGGAGCACTGTGACATACACGCATCATTAATCCCAAAACAAAGAAGTCATTAGAGACAACGCACTGGATATGTTGAGTCTGGAAATTAATTACATATGTTTAGGGTGTAAGGATGAGGGTTTAATTTCCCAAGTTATCAACTAACACAAAATGTGACCTGAACGAAATGGAATGTTTGTAACTGTTCTGGAATAGTTATGTTTTTATTATACAAGTACTCTCCGTGCTGTCTTTCCCTCACGTGTGTGTGTGTGTGTGTGTGTGTGTAGGATGAAGAAGAGGAAATTAAACTGGAGATCAACATGCTCAAGAAGTATTCCCATCACAGAAACATAGCAACATACTACGGTGCTTTTATCAAGAAGACTCCAGTGGGACACGACGATCAGCTCTGGGTGAGTGTGTGTGTGTGTGTGTGAGCCTGCTAGTCATACATGTCCTTCGTATTCTAGCCCAACCTTCTCCCATCCTTCTACTGTCTTTGCTGATCGCTGAAAGCGCTCATTCAACATGACTCGATTAAGGTTTCAGGAGAGCCTCTGTGTGTCTTCTGTGTCTAAGTGTGTGTGTGTGTGTGTTTCTCTGCCCTGTAGCTGGTGATGGAGTTTTGTGGTGCGGGCTCCATCACAGACTTAGTGAAGAATACCAAGGGCAACCAGCTAAAGGAGGACTGGATTGCCTACATCTCCAGAGAGATCCTCCGGGTGAGTCTCCTCTCCATCTCCGTCTCCATCTCCTCTTCTACCACACCACCAACGGGCACACCCGTAAAGTCCTACTCTCCTCCTCCTCATAAAGGGAAACAGTGAACAGTGTAAACCTGTAAACAGTGAATTATTTAAAGCAGTGCTCTCTAAAAGCATGTAGCACCCTCTTCTTTTAGAATATGCATATGTGTACTGAATGCTCAGCTCTGCTAACCCCCCCCCTCTCCTCCTCCTCCTCTTTCTCACCAGGGACTGGCCCACCTGCACGCCCACCATGTCATCCATCGTGACATCAAGGGCCAGAATGTCCTGCTGACCGAGAACGCAGAGGTCAAGCTGGGTAAGTGGTGAGGTGTCGAACTACAGTGGCTGCTGCAAAGTCCACGCTACTAGTCTGTCTGCCTCATGACAAAGTGAAATCCTGACATGTTGAAGGCGACCACAGTCATTTTTAATCCAATGCCGTAGCTGTGGAGAACCGGTTTTAAATCGGACTGTTTCTCATCTTGGTGTGTCTCGCAGTGGACTTTGGTGTGAGTGCCCAGCTTGACAGGACAGTGGGGCGGAGAAACACCTTCATCGGGACACCCTATTGGATGGCCCCAGAAGTCATCGCCTGCGACGAGAACCCAGACGCCACTTACGACTATAGGGTAAGCACTTAAGATTTTTTCCACCACATAGACAAGCGTCCCAATTCTCCACCCTTTTTCCTGAAGTGTGCACTTATGCACTCATTACTTACCAACTGTCAGATGTTGCGGCTCAGTTTGACTCTGTTGTGTGCTTAGCATCTGTACACTGTTATACACTATAGATGATACATTGTAGTAACTTATTTGCTTATCTCTAGCTAAACGTGTTTGTGTGTGTGTTGCCATGTCTGACTTGTGTGTCTCGCTCTGTGCCTCCCCTTGCAGAGTGACTTGTGGTCTACTGGGATCACTGCCATTGAAATGGCTGAAGGAGCTCCCCGTGAGTACCAGTCCTACCCCCCCCCCCCCCACACACACACACACACACTTCTATCTTTCTCCATCTCAAACCCCATGGGTTTCTACTCTATCAGTGTCTGTCCACTCATCTCCATACGAACCCTGCCACTTATCCCCTTCTGTCCTGTCTTGCAGCGCTGTGTGACATGCATCCGATGCGAGCGCTCTTCCTCATCCCTAGGAACCCTCCCCCGCGCCTCAAGTCCAAGAAATGGTGAGTGGATCTCGAACCCTTTCCCTTTCTCTACGCACTGTGGAGCTGAGCAGCTGTGGCACACCTGACCTGGGAGCCATGCCATTGGCACACAACGAGGCTCCTTGGCGCACATTTGGAGAGGAAAAACTCAACTGTCTGAAATGTTGTTATCCACCAGCACCTGCGTATTGACGATGATCTCCATACAGCTTTTTCATATGAGAGGAAGTTTCCATGATTTAGGCTGTGAAAGACTTGACGTCCTGTCTGTCCAAATTCATAAAACTCCATGAAACTCAAGTTCTGTCTTCTCTCAGGTCAAAGAAATTCTTCAGTTTCATCGAGGGCTGCCTGGTGAAGAACTACACCCAGCGCCCTCCCACGGAGCAGCTGCTTAAGCACCCCTACATCCGGGACCAGCCCAATGAGAGGCAGGTCCGCATCCAGCTCAAGGACCACATCGACCGCACCAAGAAGAAGAGAGGGGAGAAAGGTAGGTGGCTCTGGACCGTTTGATGACCATAATGTGTTTTATATTTTATGTAAAGCTTCTGACTGAAGTCAAAAGTGCTTTACATTCACATCAAATGTCCTATATTTGATTGTACACGCCTAGTCACACTCCTGGTGGTGTTGTGTTTTCCCTTTGCAGATGAGACTGAATATGAGTACAGTGGGAGTGAAGAGGAGGACGAGGATCCTCCAGAGCAGGAGGGGGAGCCCAGGTGTGATGCCTACTTACGCCCCCCTATGGCAGCTATACACTATACCGCCACTATGCTGGAGTGTGAACTGCGGTTGCAAATGTGGTTGTAGCCCACACCTTAACTGCTCATGTAACCTTACGATTGAAATTATGATAAAGAACAATGGTTTTATGTTTTTATTTCCCCAGAATGAAAATGCATTTAATTTTTATTGGTACTTTTCACTGGGTCTCATAGCGCCTCACATTGTAGCCGGTTACCTCAGCGACCTCTTCCACCACCAAATGTGTAGTGCCCGCCCACAATCTCTAAGCACACTTCTAACATACTAACACATTTTTCCTCTTGCTTCTGCTTGTCCCTGAAGCTCCATCGTCAACCAGCCGGGCGAGTCAACGCTGCGGCGGGACTTCATCCGTCTGCAGCAGGAGAACAAGGAGCGCTCGGAGGCACTGCGCAGACAGCAGCTCCTGCAGGAGCAGCAGCTCAGGGAGCAGGAGGAGTACAAGCGCCAACTACTGGCCGAGAGGCAGAAGCGCATCGAGCAGCAGAAGGAGCAGAGGAGGAGATTGGAGGAGGTAGCAAGGCCAACATGGAGCAGGGGATAGTGCCCAGAGGGTGGTCTCTTAGGCCTCGAACACACCAAACCATCAGAAAACAGATGATAAACGTATACATATGAAATCACTATGATTGATCTGGTGTGACTTTTTAAACAACCTAGCAACTGAACAATGCAACTCAGGATGAAACCTTGTTTCTAATTGTCTAAATGGACAAACGGACTGTGGAAAGTTCAACTCCTTCTAACCTTTTTTGTCAAAAAGCTGCCAAAACGTATGAACCTGACACAGACCGACCCTTGTCATCTCCATTGTCCATCACCGGATGACTCCCATAGAGAAACCATTGTCTCGATCCGTAATTAACGGATAGCATAGTTTGGTGTGGCTGGGGCCTTCGTGTGGCATCTAGATAACACTCCCTACCTGAGACCCCATAAGGGACTTCTCACCTGAACCGGTGATCTGTCACTATTTATTTAACCCATTTGTGCCGAATGCCGCGCGATGCAACATTGCGTCTACCGCCGGTTGCTGCATTGCGCAACTTTGAATCTACCGCCGTTTGATACGTGGCGCAGCATTTTTGATTTGTCGTAATTTTCATGAGTGCAGCATATAATGCACTGTCATTGGTTCAAATACACATGAGGTGGGTCTTGTTGATTTTTTAAAACCACGTGAGCACCCAAATGTCGTGTGGTTCGCCGAAAATCACGTAAATCAATCAGACATACACGTGTGTTTATTGTAGATTTTTTAAACGCACGTGTATGTCTGATTGATTTTCGGCGAACCACACGACATTTGGGTGCTCACGTGGTTTTAAAAAATCAACAAGACCCACCTCGTGTATTTGAACCAATGACAGTGCATTATATGCTGCACTCATGAAAAGTACGACAAATCAAAAATGCTGCACCACGCAGCAACTGGCGGTAGATTTAGAGCTGCGCAACGCAGCAACCAGCGGTAGATGCAGTGTTGCGTCGCGCAGCATCCGGCACAAATGGGTTAATGTATTTGTAGTTTAAAAAAATAAAAACAATACAAAATAATTGAAAGTAGTGCATAACTTGCTTGTAGAATGGGTGTTCCTCTCCCTAATGGTCTCTCTGTTTCCCCCTTCTGGTGCTCTACAGCAACAACGGCGCGAGCGTGAGATGAGGAGGCAGCAGGAGCGCGAGCAGCGCCGCCGTGAGCAGGAGGAGAAGAGGCGCCTGGAGGAGATGGAACGGCGACGGAAAGAGGAGGAGGAGCGTCGGAGAGCCGAGGACGAGAAGAGGAGGAGTGACCGTGAGCAGGTAGGACTCTAGGGGATCTCAAAGGATGATGGGAAGCATTTGATTGGCCCCCCCCACACATGCTGTTTCCTGTATTTCAAACAATCACAGAGATCCTTCGTTTGATTGACAGGAGTATATCCGTCGCCAGCTGGAGGAGGAGCAGAGGCATCTGGAGATTCTGCAGCAGCAGCTGCTACATGAACAGGCCATGCTGCTGGTAAGAACCACCCACCTGCATCCTCCCCTTGTCTTATTCTCCAGACGCTCGTTCATGGGAGTGCAGCGTTCCTGACCGTTCAGAAATGATTCACGCAAAACAGACATGATGAGTCTTTGTTGTGTAGGAGAGGAAATGGTGTCAGCGGCTCTAAGCATCACATTTCTATCTGCGATGTTCAGTTGCAAACCACTGAAGAATCCCTTCCTCTCAAATGTACAGTAGCTTTAACAGCCATCATCTTGCTTCGAATACTATTGGATTTCTGATACACAGGGTTCCTACACAGGTCTGGAAAAGTCTGGAATAAAATATTGACCATTTCCGAACCTTGAAAAGTTTGGAAAATGTGTAAGAAACCTGGATACATATCATCCTCATGGTTTGTGTGTAAATGAGTGTGAAGTGTAGTTAGATGGCCTAGATGGATGTAGACACTGGAGTGAGAAGATGAGCTCTTAGAAGAAAAGCCCTACAGGAAGGTGGGGGATTCATATTAGGGGGGTGCCGATCTTGTTATACTTGTATCCATACTTGTATCCGTTAATTAGGACTTGATACTCGTAATCGGATGATACAACCAGGAGTGCGATTTAAATGCTTAAAATGAAGGACCGGGTGGTTTAGAATGCCACTGAGATGCGCAAGTCTGTCAGAGCTGTGTAAGACGGTCAGGCGCATGTCACCATTCCTCCTCACAAATTGTTCCGTCCAGTTATTTCATGCATGGTTCATGCGAGTAGGATACAATCATGGCAACAGCTACATCCCCTATTCCTTTACAGACTAAACTGGCAAATATAGTCATTATTTTGAGATAGAAAAGAATCCTCTCCGATTACGGATAATATCCAAAATTGATTGGCTGATGATCGTATCTGTAAAATCCCCAACATCTGTAACAAGTACTCGTTTTGTCCAAGTAGTCGGCACACCGATAGTCCCAGTTCTGCAGGTGTACCTGGCTAAATGGGAGTTGTAGTTCTTTCATCGAAACACCAAACGGCCATTTTCACATTCCTGTATAGAGTGGAAATAAGCAGATATCAGTATAAAATTGCCTTTTTTATGCATTTTTTCATTGTTATTTACCTTTTTGTCTTGCTTCCCATTATTTGCCACGCTATTTCTCAACCATTTTCAGCAACAAATGACGGAAATGGAATCAATCTATTTGTCTGTTCACCCAATCCTTGAGTTGGTTTTCTATCATTTGTCAGTGGTTCGTTCTGGTAAGGCCTAGTTTTAAATCAAGAGTATCCTTCTAGACATTCATGAGGAAAATATGAAATCCACAATTTGAAGAACTCTTGTTTAGTAGTGGTCAGTGTCCCTCCCACGTCTGTGCCTCAATTCAGCCGCACACACATTCTGTGCAATCAGGAGTTCAAATGGCGGGAGCTGGAGGAGCAGCGGAAGGCAGAGCGACTCCACAAGCGTCTACAGCAGGAGCAGGCCTATCTGCTGTCCCTCCAGCAGGACCATAAGCAGCAGCAACAGCAGCAGCAGCCCTGTGACAAGACTAAAGACCCCAAGAGAATGTCCCCCGACAGTACTAAAGCCCCGCAGACAGTTGACAGGGCTCCTACAGCCCCACAAACACAGCCCTCTGACAACGTTAACGCCCCACGGAGAATGTCCGCAGAAACTACAAGGGCCCTACTAGCCATGTCTCCGGATGCCAATAAGGCCCCTCCGAAAACAACACCCCTCAGTGATAAAGACTCTGACAAAATGGCCCCTGAAAGTAGCGAGGCTAGACCATCCCCGTCCACCATCCCCGACAGTCCTGCCCCCTCCCAGACCGAAGGCCCAGATGGGCCTAAACCCCCACAGACCGACTGCTCGGAGCCTACAGACCCGGTCTGTGATCCCCAGTCTATCAGAGAGGTGAACCCCCTTGGTCTCTTCCTCCCCCTGCTGCCTGCTGCTTCAAGCTGCCTGTACTCTCCACACAGCCTGACCCTGTTCGTAGTGGTAGTGTGTGCAGCAATTATGGTTTTCTTTTTCCTTTAAGTTTCCAACCCTGAAACAATATTGAATACCTCCATTGTGTAATCTAGTTTGAAAATATGTGACAAGAAACTAGTGTTAATTCGTAGCGGACAAAGCAACTGGAGGCCCATATCACTCCTGTGTACAGACGACAATAAATATTGTTGTTATTGTCCATTTTTGATTCTGTGGTGCTACACCAAAACTATTGGTGACCCCATTTGTGCTTTAAACAGCCAACCCCCCTCCATTAAGAGGAGGGGATAGTCAGAGAAAAGAAAACCACTCGCTCACAACCACTACCTCTCTAAAAACCCAATCAAACCAGAGCCGTGTTTCTTCACTCTTGCTTCTAATGTTTTATTTCCTATCTGCTTCCTCTCCACTAATACTAAACTCCTGAAGATGAAATGCCTTAATCCCTCCGAGGGCAGAGCAAGAAGAAGCCCGCAAGGAGGATTTGATAACCGCTAGATTAAGAGAGCGTCATAATCACTGATGTAAAACGCTAGCAGCTAGTCTCCAAGATTATTTAGCATTTGGCACCAGTGGTTTGATTACACCATACATCTCTGTTAGCTATTAGTGACAGTTGTTTCCTCATTCTTCTCTGACAAACTCATCTGTTTTTCTTTTCATATTCACTCATTCGCAGTTGGGTTGCGTTAGTAGGAGATCACAAAAACATTCCAGCGGGCTTGAACAAGCGTAATTGTGGTTTGTTGGTACTGTATTAACAACAAGCTGTCAGACTCGGGCATGGGTAAAGTTAATATACCATGTCCCCTTAACGTCATTTTTGGCAAGGATAACAATTAGAGCAGTGGTTAGTGGTCAGGTTCATTCAACTCATAATCAAAAGTATTCAACAAAACCAGAACATAGCATTTCGATTTTAACATAGTTCCTCAATCAAGAGGAGAAGAGCTTCTCTTAATTGGTAGGGGTTCCTTCTTGTGTCTTTGTTTACACAGCTTGTCTGTCCTAATGTACCTACTTGACAAATGCATTGTTTTTGAAATGTCTCTGTGCCTCGTCCATTGTGTTGCCTTACTTCAATATGTGTGGAGAGGGGGCCATTGCATGTGGACGGCTGAGGCCCATACTAACGTATGTGTGCTGCTGGCGTCCCAGAGTGAAGCCTGTTCTCTGGGACGACTCATCTCTGGGTCTGTGTGATGTCATACGTTTACGGCTGTGTCCTGTGTTGCTTTCAGTGAAATGGTTTTCTAGGAAAACAAAAGGTTACCTTGAGCCAGCTCCACTGGTCTCTTCTGACTAGTATCCCTTTTATCTATATACAGCTGTCTTGACTGGGCTCAAGAGCATGTCAGAAAACTGTCCCTGTTGATAACACTGTGTTGTGTTCGGTGTTGACTTGTCATTCTCCTCGTGTGTTTTGTTGTTAATGTTGTTGTTGTTGTTGTTGAGTCACTGTGAGCCACTGTAGTGACTGTTGTTACCTAATTGATCCTCACTGTCCCCATGTCTGATTGTCTGTGTGTCTGTTGTCTGTCCTCCCCTCCCAGGCCGATGAACGGTACCGCAAGAATATTCAGGGCTCCTCTCAGGTCACCCCACCCAAGCAGCCCCCTGTGCCCCCCCGCTCCGAACCCTTCTCTAATGGCAGCTCCTCAGAGTCTGTCCCACCTGCCATGCACCGACCCATGGAACCACAGGTAACCCCCCCATCCCCCTACACTCTCTCTCTCTCCTCCGCTCCCTCCTCCCCCCTCTACCTCTCCCTATAGTAGGTTGTCTGACAGCAAGTCAGTGTGGATGTGTGTTCCCCAGCACAGAGAGATTGCTCTTGGCTAGAATTGCTCTTGGCTGCTCAGTGCCCCCTCCTTCATCCTCATCCCTTCCTCCTCTCTCACCCGTGCTGTTTAACGTGATGGCACCATGTTTTGCAATATGTAGTCGCCCCTGTTGTGTGTTTTATCTGCGAGCTTGATTTGTATATCTGTGTGTGAATGTGTGGCTGTTACTGCCGCCAGGGTATTTTAAACCGTACAGTTTAAACAGACCATTTTTACACTTAGTCAAGTCTGTTTGGAGATGGACTGTGATGTCCTTGATCCATCCAGCAGCATTTTTATTTGACCAGGAATCAGGATTGAACTGTCATTCAAACATACAATTGATGTTGTTCATAAGCTTTAGGACTATTACTGTATGTCACCTGCTATTCTAGCAAGTGACCAAAAGTATGGTGATTTAAAAATTAAGTGATTAAAATTATGGATTGGATGAACGCAATGGTGCTGCAATCAATCAACATTAGAGCTTTTCTTATCAAGCTGTTCATTGCTCACATTTCATATGTACTCAGTCCTGTTTGAAGCAGCAAGTCAAGACTTCAGTATATGACCCATGGGGTGTGTGTGTGTGTGTGTGTGTGTGTGTGTGTGTGTGTGTGTGCGTACGTGCACGTGTTGTCTGCATGCATGTGCGTAGGCACATGTATGTTTAAACCATGCTCATCCTCATCTCTGTGCCTCACTCTGTGGTCTGCTCTCTCACTGTCTCACCCTCCCCCTTCCCCCCCGTCCTCACCCCCCTGTGTGTCTTGTTCTCTCCCCTCCTGAAAGGTCCAGTGGTCCCACCTGGCCGCTCTAAAGAGCAGCAGCGGTGGCAGCGCCGCTCCCCCCGTCGTGTCTCGCTCCCATTCCTTCAGTGAGCCTGTCGTTCCTAGCTTTGTACATCTCCATCTGCGCTCCCAGCAGGAGCCCATCCTCCACCACCATCACCCTGCACCATCGCCCGCACGCTCCACTGACCCTCACCCCAACCCCCAGCCCCAGCCCCAGCCCAGGGCTGAGCACGCTGGTCCCAGCCCAGGCTCCAGTGAGGAGGTGCCCCCCAGGGTAAGGACAGGCCAGAGAAGAACCCCCCCCCCACGACATCCAGTCCCTTCCCTTCCCTTGCAGCCTCCCCAGCCCCTTCCACTAGGGCCACTCTGGGGTGAGGGTAGCCTTGTTAGCAGCCTCTCTCTAGCCTCTGTCTAGACCAATACGACTGCACTGGAGGCCTTCTACCTAATGAAGACATTGTCTCAGAGAATCATGCATAGATGTATGTGATCGATTAGTTACCGAGTGATTACCCCTGGTCTTCCTCACCATCGACCCAGAAGGGTGTGTATGTAGCGTAGTACCTTTTACAATAGCTACCTACTTGATGCTAACACGCTCACACCTGCTAACCACACTGTCTTGCTTGGCGGCTTGGTTAGGTTTGATGCTTGATCCAGCCTCACTCTCTCCCACTTGGTACCGTTGGGCCAATCGCATTCAATCGATAAGATAATTGGTGTAACATTCTGATGTTTCTGAAATTATTATTGTTTATGGCCTGAGGTGCTTTGGGCTGTTGGACTGGTGGGGGGGTGGGGGGGTGGGGGGGGGGGGGGTGTCTGTTATGCCCTCAATGTGCCCCCCATGTGGCCAAGTTGTGTGACTGCGCCTGCCTTTCTGCCAGGTCCCTGTGAGGACGACGTCCAGGTCCCCAGTGCTGTCACGCCGAGACTCGCCTCTCCAGAGCGGAGTGCAGCCCAGCAGCCAGGCCGTACAGAGGACCGCTGGCAGGTAAACCCCCGTCTCTGGCTCGTAAACGGCTCAGCCAGGAAGAGTCAGAAGAGCTGAGCTAGGTCATTATCAGTAGAGGAATTAGTGTTTGTTGGAAAGATGTGTGTGTGGGTCACATTTTGTGTTTTTAGGTTTGGAGTGAGTATATATTATCTGTGTGTGTTATCACTTTGTTTGATTTTAGTTTGAGAGGGTTAGTGTGTGTGTGTGTGTACAAGCGAGTTGCGTACGTTGCTCACCTCTATTGTGTGTGTGTGTGTGTGTGTCAGTAATGCAGAGCCACGTCTGCTGTGGGACCGTGTGGAGAAGCTGGTCCCCAGGCCCGGCAGTGGCAGCTCCTCTGGCTCCTCCAACTCCAGCTCCCAGGCCGGCTCTGGGGAGAGGTTCAGAGCACGCTGTGAGTCTCCCTGCTGCTACACACACCTGACCATACAGTACCACACACTACATACTGAGCAACGTGCATACACACACACACACACACACACTGCACACACAAAGCACGAAACGGTCAGGCAATAGACACGCATAATCAATTGATCGTAACATACTCTCTTGCGTGTGTTGATACTGTGATGTAGCACATTTGTACGTCTTCATAACTGATGCCGGGTTTATCACCATCACCACCCGCAGCTTCCTCCAAGTCTGAGGGATCCCCACTACAACGGCCTGACAACGCTGCCAAAAAGCCTGACGACAAGAAGGACTTTGCCAGACCAAACCGACCAGCCGTAAGTGCTATCACCTTGTATGAACCAGCTTGAAACAGAGTGTTTTATTCGGATCATTTAAAAGAACCCTAAAACTGCAATATAACCGTATTTGATGGTACAGTTACTGTACACACTGAAGCAGTATGAGGCAGTATGATTGACATGTTTGCTCCCCTGTCTTTATCTTTGAATTTGTCTACGGGCCCACCTTAATGACACGACTACCTATCCTGTGATGTCACCTGACTCCAATGGTGTGGTTATGGGGGCAATTGTGTAGGGTGACGTGGTAAGCCAGTAAAAGGAGGATCTCATATTTACAGTATATATCATGCCATTGCTGTGCTTGTGTGAATCATTTTCCCACTCACTGCATTGGTGACAGACAGTCTTATCAAAACAGTTGTTAGACATGGCAAGCTCACGGCCCATTGCCTATCCCATTTTGCACCTGGCCGTTATTGGCTGTTGTCCCCTTGGCTGCCGTTTGATTGGCTGATGATGTGCTTCTCACACACACACACACACGCAGTGCTGTCATCTTGCCTCTGCTTGCACATTCACAATTTAGCTATCTCTGCCTCACCAGTGTTCACCTGGCAGTTTAAGGGTTAACCCTCACTGTTTGTTTGATTGTCCACCTGGTTGCTTGCTCTGGTGGTCTTCAGGCTGTGACTTACCTTCACCTCCTGGCCTTGATGTTATGGTTGAATGATACTCCCCTCCTGCTCTGTAAGATTAGATTTATCCTTCCTTCCTCACCTATTAATATTGAGGATAACCACTGATCTGACACAGCTGGATTGGTGAAGGCTACCTAGTGGAACCCCCTGCCTTCACCTATCCTATATGCTAGATCAGCGACTACTCTCCGGGAAGGAAGGATGCGTATTTATTTACACTTTAGTCTGTAGCTTGTCTCATAGCTTATTTGACTCCTGGTGACCTTTGCCCTCTAACCCCCGGCCTCAGGACCTGACGGCCCTGGCCAAGGAGCTGCGGGCGGTGGAGGACGTGCGCCCGCCCCACAAGGTGACGGACTACTCTTCCTCCAGCGAGGACTCGGGCACTACTGACGAAGACGATGATGAAGAGGTGGACCAGGATGGAGCTGACGAGTCCACCTCGGGGGCCGAAGACTCCAGGGCGGGGTACGTATTGTTTCCTCAAAACAAAAATCCCCCCCCCCCCAGGGAAGTCAATTTTTTAAACTCTTCCTGAATGAAGTAATTCAACTACAAAAGGAAAGTTCCTGGTAAAGGTTTGTGTGCTTGCCTTTCTGGATAAATAAACAGTCAAGTAAAACGACACAATGTAGACGTTATTCATATACGACGAACATTCCCGTTGTCCCCTCAGACGACTGAGCAACGGTGAGACGGAGTCACTGAAGACTTTGCTGGCCCACGACGATTCAGAGGGCGACCAGGCCACCACCCCCAGCAAAGATGGCACCCTGGTCATCAGACAGGTAGGAGAGGATGGAAGGCACTCTGTCTGTCACTCTATGGTCATGAAAAAATGTCCACTCTTCCCTTTTTTTTGTCCTTAGTGAATGTTGGCCATTTATTCACTCACCCACCCACTCCATGCTTGTTGTTTATGTTCTTGTTTTTTTTTTTACATTTTATTTTCTGTTTGCTTGGTAAAGCACATCATGTCGTGTAGCATTGAAATGCAGTTTAGATTGAGCACAACGAGTTTAATGGAGAGTCTGTCACTTAGCTTATTTGCTCATTTGTGGATTTATATCTGTATGTTCAGAATGGAATTGTAATGAGAGTACCTACTTTGTAACTCCTGGATACTGCTTGTTGGAAATGTGGATCATTTAAGGATACATAATTGAGAGCTTTGAGGGAGACATTTCACAAATGTATAAAGCGGATGATTACAGTGATGATTATTATTGGGATACTGACTGGTATAGAGACCAGCAGGTTACAGTTGGTCCTCCTCCTCCTCCTCCTCCTCCTCCTCGTCAGAGCACAGACCCAAGTGTTGCCTGTTCTTGCTTGCAGAGCGCAGGTGACAAAAAGCGCCCAGTCAATGTCTCCTCCTCCACCACCACCACCACCACCACCTCTGGCCCAAACCCGGGGCACGGCCATGCTCACTCCCACACTCACCAGGAGAAAAACGGCTTTGCCGGCCGCATTCACCTCCTGCCAGACCTTATCCAGCAGAGCCACCACTCCCCCTCCTCCTCCTCCTCCTCCACCTCCTCCACTGCCAACACCCCCTCCTCCAGCATTGTCAGCCCCGCCATGTCCCCCCAGACCCCCCTGGAAAAGCTCATGGAGGTACGTCCCCCTCTCCCCCTGTCCACTGTGCTGGCTGCTCTGCTCCACTGTCCCCTGCTGGCTGGCTGACTCACAACCTCTCTGGGCTGCGGCATTGAACTCTCCTTCCTGACTCACAGCACTGCCTTCTTCTAACACTAGCGCCCCCTGGAGGGGGACCTTAGCCACGAGCAAGCAGAAGGCCTTTACTAATGCTAGAACACATGCCACTTGCAAAACACTTGCTATGCCCTGGTGCTATTTAGGAGATAAAGTCCAATTAGGCCATGTAGCCAAAGGTTGAGAGGTTGTGGAGGATCTAATTGGACTTTGCCTCCCATTTCTCCTTGGCTCAAGCTTTTTGCAATGTCAGTCGATCAGTTTTGTAGAACTCCCCGAGAGGAGTGTAGTTTGCTTGGGTGGTAGCATGCTTGGTGTGGTGCTTTTGAAGAGTGCTAGCTTGTCCGTCAGGAGACATGTGGTGTGTGTGTTATTATTTGTGTGTTATGTTAGTTGGCACAATAACCTGCCCCTACTATCATGGAAGATGCCAAAACCCCATGAATGTACAGTATCATTAGCCTAGCATGTGATAAACACACACACACACACACACACAGACTTTTACCACGTAATTATCAACACGTTTTAAGCACTGTGACTTGAATAAAATGGCACACAGGGATTTCTCTAAGACGAAGGGCTATCATAGGACAACAAGAACCTTGATCTGAAGAGTTGGTGACACTTTTCCCTCCCAAATGCTCCAGAATAGCATGACAGAACCGGTGTCACCCACTGCCCTGTCTTAGCTGGTTGTCTAAATACCACTCCGGAGGACTTTGATCTGAAAGCAGGATTAGCTTTTAGCTGGTTTCCCATATCAGTCTTGGTGGCCTGCCCTGGAATAGTTACGCTGCAGTTGGAACGTCGGTTGCCTTCTGAGAACAATTTCAACAATATTATCGGGTGTCAGAAAATCTCATCAGTAGAAAGGGAAGGGCTTTCAAGGAAACACACAAGCTATTGAAAAGTGTAGAATAAGTGGGAATAGCCTACATGTCCTTTTAAGAGAGGCGCACCTTCTTGGTGGTGGAGTTTGATTATTACAAATCTGTGTGCTTTACACTGGCAATTGGATTTCTTTTCTTTTCACATTTTCACAAGTGCCATCCCATTATTTCACCCTTCTGTTTGCTTCCTCCACAAATCATTCTTTGTCTTCCATGTTGGTTCTTCTGCTAGTCTCTCCATTTTAGATCACTCACCTTGTTTTTGTCTGCTTCAGAACACTTGCATAACTGCATGCTAAAATGTTTGTTTCACACCTTCTGTAAGATGTATTGTATTGTTTTGTCATCCATACTGTATATTTCATTCCGTGTTTGATTTAAATGACGTCTAGAACTGGAAATGTCCTGATGTGTACAGAACGATAGCATCCAGATGGTGGCTAGATGCCATTTTGTGAGGCTCTAGTCTCAAAGGCAGCTTATTGAGTGTGAGTTATTCAGTTTAAGCTTTCAAAGCCAGCTGGGCTTCTCCTATTGTACTGTAGATTTATGCCCACCACAAAGTTATGAGTGTCGTAAAATAGATCCATAGCTCACACTCACTATTGCTACACTAGTGCCCCCTGCTGGCCTAGTATTCCTCAATGCAAACATGACACCAAAAGAAATAGACTAAGGGCGATACTAATGCCATAGGAACACAGTGTAGGTAAATGGTGATCTATCCTTCTGTGTGTGTGTGTGTGTGTGTGTGTGTGTGTTCTCACCCTCCCCTGCCTGTGTCACAGACTCAGTCGGCCAGTAGCACCATGCAGAAACACAAGTCGTCGTCCTCCTTCACCCCCTTCATCGACCCGCGCCTCCTGCAGGTCTCCCCCTCCAGTGGCAGCTCCCTCAACAACATGGGTGAGTCGTCCCCCTCACCCTGTGTGTGCGTGTGCGTTTTGAGTAGTTTTATTTCCTACTAGAGGCCCTCTCAGTTTCGTCCATTGGTAGATCAAGAACACATAGAATGGTTTAAAAGGCATCATCGTTTTCTCCAACAACCAAACCCTTCTTCTCTCTAACCTCTGACCTTTCGGTTCCCCACAGCGGCCTTCGGGAACGACGGGCGCCTGGCAGATGCCCTGAGGGCAGACCCCTCCCGCAAGGGCTCGGTGGTGAACGTGAACCCTGTCAACACACGCCCGCAAAGCGACACGCCTGAGATCCGCAAGTACAAGAAGAGGTTCAACTCTGAGATCCTGTGTGCTGCACTCTGGGGTATGTAGTCTGAGAGATGGTAGAGAGATGCATACATGGGGTAGATACAAGCAGACTTGGGTCACGTACACTGTATGTCAAATATTTCCAAGCATTTTAGATGTGCTTTTTTAGGGCTGTTCCATTGGTTCCATTTGTACACAAGTAACCTAAGTCGACCTCAGCTCAAATATCTGAAACGTATATGTTTGATTCCGGTCTAATGCCCACACGGACACATGCATCTACTGCTCTGCATTGTAAACCATTCAGTCAACCGAGTTGATAACCAGGTCCATCCCAAAGACCTTCCAGTGTACTGACTGCTGTTCCTCCCCCAGGTGTCAACCTGTTGGTGGGGACAGAGAGTGGTCTGATGTTGCTGGACCGCAGTGGTCAGGGGAAGGTCTACCCCCTCATCAGCCGCCGTCGCATCCAGCAGATGGACGTGCTTGAGGGCCTCAATGTCCTAGTCACCATATCAGGTAGGCAGCCACGCCACTCACACTCACACACACACACTGTCCTGGTTACCATAGAAGACAGGCAGCCTCACGTCCCACACAGATACACAGACAAGCACGCGCACACACACACTTTCCTCACCTTGCATCCTTCACACACATCTCTCTTGTACACAGGCAAGAAGAACAAGTTGCGAGTGTACTACCTGTCCTGGTTGAGGAACAAGATTTTGCACAATGACCCTGAGGTGGAGAAGAAGCAGGGTTGGACCACTGTGGGGGAGCTAGAGGGCTGCGTACACTACAAAGTTGGTACGTTCCACTCCCTGCAGCCAATGAGGCCAAAGGAAGCTACCATACTCTTATCCTTCCTTGATTAGTGAAAGCTATATTGATGAGCCTACTGTATTTTGGAGTTTGCTTTCTCCTACCCCAGTTATGTTTGTTCAGTGATAATGTGAAGGCGGGGAGGGATGTTTTTAAATGGATAAATACAAGGACATTGTAACAATCTCATACCACGAAGATGTCATTATTCCGTCATTGTAAGGTTTTCATTGTCAGACTCCTTGACGTGCAGTGGAAAATAACATGCATCTCTAGATAAATAAGTAACATCATAAATGTTTTTACAGTGAAATATGAGAGGATCAAGTTCTTGGTCCTTGCCCTAAAGAATTCTGTGGAGGTGTACGCGTGGGCACCAAAGCCGTACCACAAGTTCATGGCCTTCAAGGTGAGGTTGGCATGCTCTCGCACTACCACGTGGCCATTCCATTAGATGTATGCACCCACACAGAAATAGCTCTTGAAATGCTAGAACACAAAGTCAATGACAACGTAGTCCACTAAATTGGACTAAAGACAAAGGGTATCATTTTAGATGTGCCCAGTACCATTGATACATGTGTTAACATGATCCTTTTTCTCAATGTTCTAAATGCATACAGCTGTGTTTCTAATGAGGAACTAACACCTGGCGGATGGGCTAGATGGGCCACCGTAGTCACACAACACGATGATAAATATGAGCTACTTCTTGGTTAGTAACGATGCTCCTCCTTCCCTGCAGTCGTTTGGCGACCTGGTGCACAAGCCCCTCCTGGTGGACCTGACGGTGGAGGAAGGTCAAAGGTTAAAGGTCATCTATGGCTCCTGCTCGGGCTTCCATGCTGTGGACGTAGACTCTGGGGCGGTGTATGACATCTACCTGCCCACACATGTAAGATCACGCTTTAGAGACGTTTTGTTGTTTTTTTGTAATAAAATAATGAAAAATACACACAACAACTCTGAATGACAGTGACCCAACAAATGACATGGGGGGGGGGGGGGGGGAGAAAGACTTGTTTGGCGGATCAGCGTGATTCCCACCTCTTCCTCTGCCTTTCCCTCTGTTGTGTCTTATCCATGCATCTCGTCTAATCTCTCCCCCTCTCTTTTTTTTTCTCTTCCCTCTCTTTCGTCCATCTCCCCCCAGATCCAGACCATTATCCAGTCTCACGCCATCATCATCCTGCCCAACACGGACGGCATTGAGCTGCTGGTGTGTTACGAGGACGAGGGCGTCTACGTCAACACCTATGGACGCATCACCAAAGACGTGGTGCTGCAGTGGGGGGAGATGCCCACCTCAGTGGGTATGTTGCATGCGTGCGCACGCACACACACACACACTCCTAAGAACATCTAAATGCAAAGTGCAGTGTCTTGAATACACACACAACACACACAAACCCTCACACACAGTCATTCACTAGGTTGTCTGGTTTTGTGTGTAGCCTACATTAGGTCCAACCAGATCATGGGCTGGGGGGAGAAGGCCATAGAGATCCGCTCTGTGGAAACTGGACATCTGGACGGGGTCTTCATGCACAAGAGGGCCCAGAGACTCAAGTTCCTGTGTGAGAGGAACGACAAGGTGAACACACACACACACACACACACACACACACTGAGAAATGTGGTGACATGAAATCCCTACACCTGGGTAGTGCTTGCGTTTAAGGACTCTAAGGAAGCTAAGTTAGGGGCACCTAAAGTAATTGTTGAATGACATTGACTTATGTGTTAAACTGCTGTCTCTCTCTCTCTCTCTCAGGTGTTCTTTGCGTCAGTGCGCTCCGGAGGCTCCAGCCAGGTCTACTTCATGACCCTGGGCCGCACCTCCCTGCTCACCTGGTAGTGTGTACCTCCACACACACGCACACACCTGACGCCATGAAGACGACACCCACGGAGTGACAAACGATGACGACTGATGATGATGAAGACCATAACCTTGAACCTGATGTACGACAGGAGTACCAAGCAGCGCAATACTGGACCTAAACATCACCTGTCCAGAAAAAAATTATGACTAATACGGCAAAGTAAATGGATAGACTATAATCA
Organism: Argentina silus; assembly: GCF_951799395.1. Lineage (NCBI taxonomy): Eukaryota > Metazoa > Chordata > Actinopteri > Argentiniformes > Argentinidae > Argentina > Argentina silus. The sequence continues at coordinate 9,202,111 of NC_139668.1, read as the reverse complement.
TGAAGGAGGGGGGGGGGTGCAAATAGCCTGGGGGTGATGGGACTGTGTGTATGTGTCTGTGTCTGTCAGGTGAAGGCACTGTCATCAATCCCCTTGGACACGACACTGGCAACAGACAGACAATGTGTCCGCTTCCCTGGGTTAACTCACCCCCAAGCCCCCCCTGCTAGTCTTTGACATATGTGAGCCTTTCCCTTCCTCCCTGTACTCTCTGACCAAGGTGTCAGAGAGCTGAAACTCCCTAGTGTATGTTCGTGTGTGTGTGTGTGTGTGTGTGTCTTATCGGTTTCAATATGGATTGGTGAAAGACAGGGAAGACAGAGTGTGTGAGAGAGTAAGAGAGTGATAGAGGGAAAGGGATGAAAGGGCCAGTCTGGGTTTCTGGGTGTGGACTGAGGAGGGGGAAGCTTGTGCGCTAGACAGGTCATAGTTGTTTGTTACTGTGTTAGTCCAGGTAATGTTCAGTTCAACTTAACCGGTTTTTGACCCAGGGTAGGATTCTGTGTTGAGCGTTTATCAAAATAAATCCCTCTAAACATGGTTATATTTTTCAATTTAGTTGTGCTAGACATTTTTGAATCTCCAGTTTTTGTCTCTTCACTCTGGCCTTCCTCTTAAGGGTTACACAGGGGGGGGGGGATTCTTGTCTAGGGAACAATATCAAAGATCTCAACTTGAATGCTTAAACTAAAATGAGACTGTGACCTTTATGGGCCACCCTCCCATGAGCTCCTGAGGGTATCTTCTAGATCTCCTCTGAACTTTGACATGTGTGCCACACATTGCCTCTCTTTGGCCATGTTGGACAAACTGTGAATTGGTTATGTACAGTAGAGGACAGTTATGGTCTTGGCCAATAGGTAGCATGATGACCAGCGGGTGGTTTGGAACAAGTGTCCTATTTAACTAAATACCCCTCCCCCGAAAGACTGAAGCTTTAAAATAGGGACAAAATATTTAAATGTATCATAAACCACTGTTTTTTTTTTTTTTTTTTTCTTTTAAGGGCCCCTCCACTTAATTTAGGACATTGGTTGGTTACACATTTCTTTATCCACATGATCAGGATGATAGTCACTCTGCTAGTGTCGTAAGGGAAATAATAAATGTAACAATTGAGTACTTTTGGGGGTGATATTGAATTATTAAATGTAACTCATTGAATGCAAGGTCACATCAAGAATGAAGAATGGAGACACTTCTGGAATGGTTCGAGAAAGAATCTGAGCCTTGTTCAAAGGATACATGTAGTTCGAAGCGTTCAGACATAGTGAGATTTATTTTTTATTCCGAAGCATCCTTCCTCCATCTCTCTGTACAGTTTCTAAGTGTGTTTCTAGGTTGAGAAACATGTCGAGTGTACTCTGTGAGATTGAAACTGAAATGCTATTTCTCCAGCATGGCTACTGCAGGCTTTGTGCCTTTGATTGATCAACTGGTAAGAACCCTATTATGTATTTTCAATTGCCTACAGTAGGGCCTGAAGACTTGATATGATGCAGCTTGGGTCCCACATGATGATATATTTGTTTGAAATAGCTGTGTGATTCGATGTTGGGCTCTTCATCACTGATGTAGTCTACCATAGTCGATTAGCTTCAGCACCTGCATATTTAGCATCTAGAGTCTGAGGCCATTTTGTCGTTTACCAAAAAGAGGATTGGGTTGTTCAAGTCTGTGTCACAGTCCAAGCAGTGGTAGGCTCCTGGATGAGAGGGATACACGACAGCAACAACTGGAAGCCTCTTTAAACCCCAGCAGCCCTGATTTGATTTCAGTTCTTTTAATTTTTCTTCTCGCCTCTTCATCCAACCTGAAATAATGGGACTGCACTTGTTTGTCAATGTTTTCTGATGCTCTCTCTGGGTTAGCCAGGATGCCAGTCTGTTTCAAGTCTTCTCTGCCACTGTCTTTTGAGAGACTGACATCCTGGTTGATCTCTTGTAGGCTATGTGACTTTTTAAAGAATGAGGTTTCTATGGTTCCGTGGCCCCTCCAAAGCATGACCCACTTACAGTGGGCTGTCTCCAATTTTTTGAAAATTGGACAAGGCATCTCACACGAGACTACTCTAAGAACAGAGGGCTGTAAGAATATTAATTTGAGAAGCTTCCACTTTCCAAAATCTGTGAAAATTAGCAAGTGCATGCCAAGAATGGCAAAAGTCTCACATTTTAACTGACAGTGTTACAAAACCACTACAAAAAAGCATTGACAAAGGACATTTTTAACCTTAGATTTAGCTTTTAGTTTTGTTTCTGTAATTTTTATGTAACCCTCATGATAATTATGCGACTGCAGTGGTTTTTAAGAAATTGTAATGCACACCTTATGTTGAAAATGTTTACAGAGGCAATGTTTTGTTAAACAAATGTGCATCGATATAAATATTTATGGTTTATTTGAGGGCAATTTTCCCTTTTGTATTTTGTATTATCCCTTTTGTATTATCATTTCGAGGCTCATGTACAGGAATAACCCCCTCGACCTCTGCTCACTTTTCAAATTACACAATTCAGAGTGTGAATCACTGATTATCCTGGATAACGCACAGTGTGCCCTTGGCTGTGTGGCAACGTTGTGACAATGTTCTCTGCTGCCCGGGTGCCAGGTGAATGTTTTCCTCAAGTGTTTCTACCATGCTTCTCTAATTTATGTCCTCTCTGTGTATTATGGGAATTCTTGTATTTTCCTGAAGGTCTTTTTTCCATTGAATAAAATCTCAAGTAATTTACTCTCTGGTGAGGGGTCATTTTCTTTCAACCCTCTACACTCAGGTTATTTTAGATAGTGTTCTAGTACAACACGAAGTGTGGATGTGTGCATGTGTAAGTATTAATATGCATGCAGATGATGCTGTATAGTTTTCTATATATATCAACATTGCCTTTTAACCTGCAAAAGTGTTTTGCTGTCTGTCTCATTCAGTCAAAACAGTGGTGTGCGAGTGTGTACCCGTTTTGTTTTATATCAATATTGATAGATATCCATCTATTTATATCTAAGGATGCATGTAGGTCTATGTATTCCATATATATGCCTCTTCCGATCAACATACAGTACAAATTGACAGCAGTATACTCGAATGCCAATCAATTTTGAGCATCGTCAGTTTGAATAAATGGAACAAGGATTATGCAAAGCAAGAGAGTCGGAGAAGTGAGGTGTGACTGGAGTGTACACAAATTGGAGTTCACAGTGTGTATTGAATAGCCTATACCAGTGAAATATGCATGTCACCTGCATTTTCTGCAGACAGATCTGCATACAAAAACACACATTTCCAATATTATCAAGTTGACGAATGCGTTGCTTAGTTGATTGTGAAGAAGTTAAAAGAAAAGCTAGGTTGCACACAATTGTATTTTTATTGTATCACTTCTTGTGATTAAATGACCACTGTCAGTTAACTCGTTTGTACCACAAGGTGCCGCTGTAACGCTAGTTTCACTTCCTCTCAGCTCGCGCCGGATGTTTTCAAGCGCAGCAGCAGCATCAAAGGCAGCATGTATGATATGGGTCGGATGAACAAATGCTTCATCTGGAGGAATTGTTACCTATATATAGGGTAAGTCCGAGATAAAAAACCAATGCCGTGGACTGTATAGATAACTTACGACATATCGGTGTATCTGCAATGATGCTCGTCTTTATAAGGAGGGTGCACGCCCCACGAAGGAAGCTAGCTAGTCGTCCTCTCCACACTCTTTTGTCCGGTAAGATGAATGACAGTTGTCTTGTCTGGGGGGTGGCCAGCTAAAGTTACCGGTGCCTACAACGTCCAGTTAGACTATCAGTTTTTTCAAGCCTTACAATCGCTAGCTAGCTTTTCCTACTCCAAAAGCCACGCCCAGTAAAGACCAACAACTCACGGTAAAACGCGATGTTGTAACGTGCACAAGATTGTTTAGCTTTAGTGTGTGTGTGTGTGTGTGTGTGTGTGTGTGTGTGTGTGTGTGTGTGTGTGTGTGTGTGTGTGTGTGTTTCTGCCAGCCAGCTTGCACGTGTCCCAATGTGTCTCTCTTCTTGTCCATTCAGCTGTGAGAGGGGCCCCTCCAGCCCAGACATGAGCAATGGTGGTCTTGAAGGATTTCAACAGATACCGCCAAGCCTACTCTCACAATGGGGCTTGGGTGGGGAGTTGTTTGAGCTTGGCCAAACATCTGGCCCTATCCCATAAGGGTCCCTCTCCCTTTCTTCTGCCTGCATCCAGGGCCTCACTCTGGCTTGTGCAACCTGCTGCTGCTGGGAACTCAGTCAGTCTGGCCCTTCTTGACTAATTCTGTTCATAGCCTACTTATTATTTTTTATTTTTTTAGCCAGATCAATCTAACTGTGGCCAGGTGGTTTAGGCTTTTGTGTTGGTGTACTCCTTGTTTGTTCTCTAAAACTATCTAAATGTTTGTCACACACACACAATGGCCCTGAGACCTGATTTCCCTATGTATGTGGCCAGAAATGCCTGGAGGTGGGATGGCCCCTGGAAGTGAGAGGCTTTTGAACCAGAAGGGTGAAAGAAAAGGTCAGAGAGTGCACAGTGGCCATAAAGATCCTTCTGCTGCTCCTTTGATACCTCATATCTCAGGGTTAGGGTTAGGGTTACGGTCTGCTAGTAAATTGTCTCTGAATCTTTTTTCCACTAGTATTTGCATGATTCAGTCAATGTTAGCATCTCGTTTTTAAAGACTTTGTGAAGCCTTAGGCCTAACGTCTAGGAGTTTATTTGTTATTTCTGGCTGTTTCTAACCGCATCAGAGCCAGTCCCATTTGAGCTCTGTGTTCTAGGCTACTACAAGATGGCCTACATGTGTTACTATGTGAGAGTCACTCTGATGCATTTGACATTTTTCAATTGCAATGCATCTTGAATACAGTGAATCGTTAAGGATAGCGAAAACAAGAGATCTTAAACTATTTCTCTAGTTTCATTCAAACTTCCTCAGCAACTGTAACGTGTGTGACAAAATTACACTGTGGATACCACACATGTATAAAAGTAAATTTGGAATCATACAATGGCAAAAACAACTAGACTAGATCTCAAAGATCATTTATTTGGTCTTGCGTCTGAGCAAAACAAGTTATTAGAATAGTTAGGGGCCTGGGAACTAGGCCTAATTCATGTTAAACTAGCATTTGGATAAAAATATTTATTTGATCTGAAATGCATAGGCCTAGGCTACATTTCATAACTGGACTTAAATTGTAGGAACTAGGCCTTTGTTCTTCCAAGTCATTTTGCTTAAGTGTGCCGTAACAATGAAAATGTCTCCCTTTTCATACTAATTTGGACATAAAACATTTGATGTGTGTCACCCCCCCCACACACACACACGTCCTATCCCCTTTCACCCACCACTCTGCCCTTTCCTCAAACTCACTTAAAGGACAGGCAAGGCTCTTAATATGATTTGGCCCATTATTTCTCCACAGCCCTTTCCCCCCACCCCCATCCCAAGACAAAGAGGCCAGAGTGACCGCAGTTCCCCAACTAGCCAGGTGTTCCCCACTGCTAGCCTCCTCCAACAGCAGTGGCCTCATGTTGCAGCTGCCCACATGGCTCCCTTTGTGTGGCTCTATTGTTGCCCACACACCCCTCGTTGATTCATCGGCAAGGGGAGACCTTTTCAGAGTGACTGTGTGTGTGTGTGTGTGTGTGTGTGTACGCGTGCCTTGAGGATACCGGGTTTGCATGCATCTGCCCGCCCGCCTGTTGTTTGTGTGTCTCATTGTGAGGTCACTGTGCTCCTATTGGAGGACAGGCAGCCACTCTCTAACGGGGGAATGGCAGACATAGCCATCCATCTGTTCAGCCATTCATTGTTCAACCTGCCTGGCTCTAGGGAAAAACAGTTGTGGTTCACAGCGGCTCTGAGGCCCTGGCAAAAGATGCTCCGTTCCCGTAGCTCTATGGTGAACAGCATCCTTGGATTTTGATGTGAAGGGTAAGAAGCAGTGGAGGCTTTTCCTTTTTTGCTCTGGTCCATTTTAAACCAGGAATCTATGCACAACGCTCTAAAGGCATTTGTAATGCTGGAATGAACAGAGTTGTTTCTTCAAGAGCACTGAACGGAGTATCACGAGTTGGGGGTTATTTTACTGTGTGCTGAAGTCAGGGGTAAGTGGAGATATGTGTACTGTTCTTTGAGGCTATTTCACTAATCGCATCATCTGCGCCTCTTGTTTCTCTATGCAACATTTGATATCATGCCAGTACTACTGTGGCGCCAAGGCAAGAGAAGGACCTGTTTCGTCCGTCATCACCATGTCCTACTGCACCTGTAGGACAGGTTTCTCTTTTGTTTTGTTCATTTGTAATTATAAAAAACAAGCAAGCACACATAAAAAGACTTATTTCCATTGTGGTCCTCAAACACACAAACCCTAAAGGCCAGTGCTGGAAGTGGAAAAGGGTGCTGATACTCATTTGATCATACATGTACAGTGCTGCTTGAAAGTTTGTGAACCCTACAGGGATGGTCATTATTTTTGAAAATATTAAAATTAACTTTTAAAATCTTTATCTAAACCCCAATTTGTAATAAAGACATTCCAAATAAAGGACATAAATCCAAAAATATGATATGTTTTCATTGTTTATTTAACAAAAGTGGTTTATTTAACAAAAACTCAGATATCATGTGTGCAAAAATATGTGAACCTCTTCAGTCAATAGCTTGTGGCACCTCCATTAGCAGCGATAACTTGGAGTAAACATCTCATACAGCCACTAATCAGTCTCTGACATCTGTTTTGAGGGATTTTTGCCCACTCCTCCTTACAGAACGCCAATTGAGTGAGGTTTGAGGGGTGTCTGGCATGAACTGCCCGCTTCAGGTCCTGCCACAGCATCTCGATTGGATTTAGGTCAGAACTTTGACTTGACCAATCCAAAACACAAATCTGTTTGGGATAAGGTTCTTTTGGTGGTAGGTAGTGTTGGGTTTTCACCAAACATAGTGGTTTTGATTGTGACCAAAAAGGTCAATTTTCGACTCATCTGTCCAGAGAATGGACTTCCAGAAACCTTCAGGCTTGTCCAGGTGGCCTCTGGCAAAGTTAAGACGGGCAGTTTTTGACAGCAGAGGCTTCTTCCTAGCAACCCTCCCATGAATGTCATTTCGATTCAGTGTTCTTATTGTTGAAGCATGCAGTTACCTGAAATGCAAGGGAGGTCTGCAAATCTCTAGATGTTATGTTTGGGTTGGCTTTTACCAGATTTTTTTTTTCTTGTGGCTCTTGGAGATATTTTGGAAGGGCATCCACTTCTAGGCTGAGTTGCTGTCATGTTAAATGCTCTCCATTTGTAAATTATTTGCCTCACAGTGGACTGATGGAGCTCATCTTGTTGAAATGATTTTATAGCCTTCCCCAGACTGATGTGCTCTCACTACCCTCTTCCTGATGTCCTCTGAGATCTCCTTTCCTCTCGACATGGTGTGTTTTGCATTCACCTGTATGGGTAACACAAAACTGACCAGGTTTCTTATCTCTATGTATCAGAGTCCCGCACAAACTCTTTCCTAAAGATCTCTCCTTTGGTTCATTTGGTAACCAATTATTTACCCACCTGATTCTACTTACCTACTTGATTTAACCAAAGTAACTTGGGGTTCACTTATTTTTGTACCTGCACTAATTTCTTTATAATTTAGTTTTATAGTTTAGTTCCTCTAAACCAACATATGGAATTGGTAAATATAAACCTGTTATGTCAGATAAAATAGACTGGTCCTGATTAAATAAAGATTTCATGGTAAAAACTAAAATCTATAATTGCACAAGGGGTTCACATACTTTCAAGCAGCACTGTATGTTAGAGTGAATATTGTATAAGAGGTACCGCTACTCAAACACTAATTGGAGGTGCCGTTACTATTTAAACCCACACAGAGTAGCAGACAATACTTGTTCATAGCCTATTAGTCCCAGTGGGTGTATGTTATGTTTGTTTGTAATCGGATAGTGTGCAAGGTTATTAAAAAACTATCAGTGATAAAGATGGATTACAGTTATTATGTAGCTTTTTACTTTCACTGAGGATATATTTATTTATATATTTATTTATATATAGCGATATTGTGTTTTTGTAAGAACCAACCTAAGTTTAATTTCTGCAATTTAGTTCTGAATTAAAACTTTGAAACTAAGGCAAAACCTGAACCATCTGACGTTTTAATTAATTTCAATGTTTTGATACAAATATTTGTTTTTGACTTAGCAATGAAACTCCCTTTGCATGACTTGAAAAACAGGACCAACTGGCTCGAAGATACTAGAAAGACTCTTACTGGGTGGGCAGGGGGGGGTTGGGAAGTTGGTGTGGGTTGTGTTGCTGATGATGATGAGACGGTGGGAGGGGACTAGGCTGTTATGTATTTGAGGGTTAGGCTATAAAATAATGTTCCCCTTATTTTGTCACATGACTTTGTGTGGCGGGCTGTATGCAGCAGGCTCCATTGAGGGGCCTATAGGGAGCAGAGGTGGAGGGAGGACACCAGTTGCGCCTACCCCTCTGCCTCAGAAGGCATCTGTTGCCCTGACGCCAGGAAAGCCCACAGCCCCTCCAATCTTCCCCCCAAACACTCCCCTCCCATGCTGGGCCCTTTCCTTTGTTTAGCATACAGCTTTGCAGACGTTAGCACCCCACCCCCCTCCAACACCACAACCAAAGGGACACCAATCCCGCACCCCTCAGCCCCATAGCATTGTGTTACATATTCATTACGTCTTCGATCAATGGATACCGCCAATGCTCTGGGGGGTGTGGGGGGGGGCTAATGGCTGGCTGCTGTTTTGAAAGATGCCAACAACTGAAACAGGAGTCAGTCCTATCGGATAGCTTGACAAGGTTTGACACACAGAGTTTGAGGGTTTTTATTAATGTTACACCCCTAGAACATATTTGACCTCTGACCTCACTGTATTTGAGTTTTTTTCCCCCGTTATGAGCAGCTTCCGGAAGTTGTTGAAGACAGGTTAGAAGTGTTCATCGTGCTGCTGTCTTTTAGCACGTAGTGAGCGTCACGCCTCACATTCATTCATTCAATTCCTTTATGTAAGCCTGCACGTCTTCTCTCGGTTATTCAAGCTCAAACCTTCATTTCGTCATGTTCGTCATGCCTCTTGTGAAGTTTCTAATTATCTGGAGTACTGAGTCCCTAAGGAGAGAAAAAGAGAAAAAGAGAGAGAGCTAGACGTACATGGCTCCCACGCTACACCTCCTTGAGGACTATGATTCAAGTCTACATACGCAGGCTAGAGGGAGTCTGTCACCCACCTCTAGGCAGGTTGAACGGAGAATACAGTTTCTGCCAGGGCGCTGACGAGCACTTAGAACACCCACCCAACTATGGCCGTTGCCAAGTGCTGTAACTGTGCCATTGTTGGGGACAGCCAGCCAGGCACACTTGAGCCCCTCCTCTTCCCCTGGCCTTCCTTTGTGAGCTATGCAATTCAGGGTCTGTCTTGGCATTTTAAGGGGAAGTGCTTTCAACAGCTGCAGCTTAGCAACTGTCGGCCAATGTTGCTAAGCAGCCCTCTTTCATACAATGCGCCCACTCCCCCCTCAACCACACCATGGCAACTTTAAAGGGACTTTCAATTTCATCATATATCAAAAACATTCTGATCAGACAGGCTGAGGCAAAGCAACAGGCTTATCTGCTAACACAAATTATTTTTCCAGGCTAACACCTTAGCGTTATACAATTATAACTCAGGCTTCGAGAATGTAGGCAATATATAGCCTACTTTTAAAGTGCTATGCTGGTGGCTTCAGAGTGTGCTGCGGTTTCCCCTTACCTTGTCCAAGAGTCTTTGGTGAATAAAGGAATGACCACCAGTCAGGGTTTTTTTAAATGTATGTACTATAAAAAAAAAATTGTTAAAAAAATGTTCTGACCGTGTGCGGGTATGACTGTCTGGAATGCTATAACAACAGAATGTTATAACAACAACAACTAGCCTAGAGGTTAATTTGGTTGTTTTCAGTCTTCGGTAAGACCCCATCAGGGTGGGGGTTAATTTCAGTGCTATTTATTTATTTTCAATGAGAATTTTTCAATTCTTGCATCTCACTTTCACTGAATTGAAATGCAATTGACCCCAACGTTGGTGCCCCATATGCCTATGATATTACCTCAGTGGAAATTGCAGTGATCTAGTGGCGTTGATTGCCTCTATGGCTTCACTGTCTCTAATGATTTACCCCACGTCCCTAGTGTTTTAATGAGTGACCCCCCCCCCCCATGGGTGGAACCATATGGTCCTGATGAGGGAGGGGGTGGGGGGGAGTAAGGCGGCTACCCCACAGATAACGGCTGTGTGTGTTTCAACAGGGCACCCTCTGTTCCCCAGGATTAATGTGCTGTGACGTGGCCGGGTGAAAGCACACTGTGGTGGCTGCCTCCCATAAAAGAGCGGGAGTCCATTAATTAGGACAGGGTCCCCGTACGAACGGACTCTCTTTGTTTCAGACAGTCTGTGCCCTGCTGGGCAGCCCCGCTCAGGTCAGCCAGTCAAAGCCAATAGAAGTGTTAATTGGACGAGACTTCAATTTCCTAGGACAACAGACGTCAAAATAAAATTTTCCTAAAACTACACAGGTTAGTTGGCTAGTTAATATCAATATTTGTCAATAATTGTTTATGCATTGCTGTAGTTTTTAAAGGAAACAGGCAACTTACACAAGCAACTGCCACAAGTGCCTGAACTAACACAAATAAGAGATCATATGAATAGTGCACACCTCCAAGAGCCTTTTAGGGTTTTGGCTGCAATGGCTGTCACTAGTCCCCCAGGCGTGTATTAAATCCAAGGTTTGAGTGACATGACATAATCTACTCTATACTGTTGAACTGAAGTCAAAAATTTAGACCTTCTCTAATTGAAATCAGGACTAGGGTCTTCCACTGAACTTGTGTATAAATGGTCGGCTACGCCCAGACATATAGCTATGACATGCTATACTGTAGGTGTGAATATATTGTTTCTCTAGTCTGTCCCTTTAAATCATCACTCTCTCTTTTCAGACACCCATGACGCAGAGAGTGTGAGCGGGGAGTGGTCAGCCCAGAGCTGGATGTTAACAATAGATTTATGGGCCTGAAGGACCATGTGGAAGATGGAGCAGGCCGCATCCTTGACCTGGGGCTGGATTTTGAGTACCTCCACGTAGAGGGGGCCAACCGGGGGCAGGCTGGCGTGGACCTGGGGCCCAGTATGGAGCAGGGCGAGGAGGAGGAGAGCTCCAGTGGCCGAAGCAGCATTAGCTCGTCCACACCTGGGGAGGCCGAGGAGAGCACTGGGTCCGACAGCGAGCCAGAGCTGGGTCATAACAGCACAGCCTCTCACCCGGACGGAGGGAGGTCTGTCCTGAACACCCACCAGCCGCTCTGCAGGACTCCCTGTATAGACCTGGGGTCCGAGGGGCCTCCACCTGAGCCAGGGGAAGCTCTTAGGGAGTACCAGACCAAGCCTCCACCTGAGCCTCTGGGGCAGCCAGCAGGGCCTGAGGAGGGGTTGACCAAGCCTCCTCTAGGGCAGCCAGCAGGGCCTGAGGAGGTGTTGACCAAGCCTCCTCTAGGGCAGCCAGCAGGGCCTGGGGAGGGGTTGACCAAGCCTCCTCTAGGGCAGCCAGCAGGGCCTGGGGAGGGGTTGACCAAGCCTCCTCTAGGACAGCCTGCAGGACCTGGGGAGTTGTTGACCAAGCCTCCTCCTCAACCTCTAGGGCAGCCAGCAGAGTCTGAGGAGGTGCTGAAGGAGTACCAGACCAAACTGGAGTTTGCTTTGAAGCTGGGCTACACCGAGGAGACGGTCAGGCTGGTGCTAGCCAAGCTGGGGCCAGACACCCTCATCAATGACATACTGGGAGAGCTGGTCAAACTGGGCAGCAAGGCAGAGAGTGAACAGGCGACAGGATCCACTATCTCACAGCCCACCTCCACTTCTTCCTTCTCCTCCTGCTCCTCCTCTTCCTCCTCCACCTGCGGATTTTCGGATTCGTTGGACGGTCACCGGTCAGACTCACCCTGTCCAATGGATCTCCTAAGTGACAAGGACAACCTGCGTCCGGTCGTTCTAGATGGCAGTAACGTGGCCATGAGGTGAGTGTCTACGTGGATGGTCACCTTGAGTACCAAACATCCACAAGGGTTGTTTTCTCCTTAGCACTGCTTGTTCTATGAAGGTAGATGATGTCTGCCACCAGTTGTAAACGGTTCCTCAATGTAGATTTATCTAATGCTGTCATTTTTGTTCACATATTCATACATATTATAGTTTCATTATGATAGACATTTCAGAGGGCCAAAAACTATTTAATTGTTGATACATTGAGTCAGAAAGCTGCACTATGTTCCATCACCATCACAGAACCTAGATGAGCATTCAGGATAGGTACGTAATGTCTGTCTCTTTCCCCTCTTGTAGCCATGGCAATAAGGAGGTGTTCTCCTGCCATGGTATCCAGCTGGCTGTTGATTGGTTCCTGGAGCGAGGTCACCGTGATGTCACTGTGTTTGTGCCCGCCTGGAGGAAAGAGCAGTCCCGTCCTGACGCCCTCATTACAGGTCACTATTACTACACACACACACACACTCACACTGCAACCCTCTGTCCATTTCCTATAGGAAGTCATGCTGTCGTCCCTGTTCTAAAGTTTCTCTCTCTCCCCCTCTCTCTCTCTAGACCAGGAGATCCTGAGGCGTCTGGAGAAGGAGAAGATCCTGGTGTTCACCCCGTCTCGCCGCGTCCAGGGCCGCAGGGTCGTCTGCTACGACGACCGCTTCATCGTCAAGCTGGCCTATGAGTCGGACGGCATCATCGTCTCCAACGACAACTATCGCGACCTGGCCAACGAGAAGCCGGAGTGGAAGAAGTTAATCGACGAGCGTCTGCTCATGTACTCATTCGTCAATGACAAGTAAGGGGTTAATATACATCGGTCATTGGTGGCTTGAGCTATTTGATCAACTGCAGTGCTTCAGTCCCATTGGATGATGGCCACCATGCAAAGCCTTGGCTGAACCTGATTAAAGACTGTTGATTCAAATGGGAATGGGCTGGTTGAATACCAGGTGTGGAAAGACAGATGTGTCCTCTCTTTCAGTGGGGTTGTACCTCTCCATAACAACACTGTACCTCCCCCTATTGCTTTTTTTCTTGTTTTCTGTCACACTCTCTTACTCTCTCTCTCTCCCCCTGCCTTGCTCTCTCCCAGGTTCATGCCTCCTGATGATCCTCTGGGTCGTCACGGCCCCAGCCTGGACAACTTCCTGAGGAAAAGGCCCATCATGCCCGAGCACAAGAAGCAGCCCTGCCCTTATGGTAACACACACACTCCCTACTACTCCTCTACGCCTGCTCTCTGATCACCAAACACTTTCACCTGTCAAAAGAGTCCACAAACAAATGTCATAAGTGGAATGACGGTCATTTCATGTGCAGTGAGGAGGAGGAATATTTCGTAGCGTTGTAATGCGATTGCGGATGTCAATGATTCACTCCATCCGGTTCAACTCATCAACTTCAATCCTGAATTGACTAGGATGGACATGATGATGTTGTGACCTCAATCTCTAGTGGCTCACCAGTGTCCCATGTCCCTCTTTTTCTTTAGGTAAGAAGTGCACTTACGGTCACAAGTGCAAGTACTACCACCCGGAGAGGAGTGCCCATCCCCAGCGCTCGGTGGCCGACGAGCTGCGTGCCAGCGCCAAGAGCTCCACCACCCCCGCAGCTGCCAAGGGCCAGGGCGAGAACGGGCTGGTGAAGAGCCACAGTGTGCCCGCCTGCGCCAGCGGGGCGGCGGGGGGCACCAGGAGAGCGGTCCCCAAGAGGCAGTCGGACCCCAGCATCCGGGCACTGTCTTACAGTGAGGCGGAGGACCGGCTGCTGGATAAAGGCAGGACGGAGGACCAGAAGAACAGCCTCTGTAGCAGCAGCGGTAGTAGCAGTAGTAGTAATAGTAGTAGCAGTGGTGGGAGTGTGACCATGTCCCCTGCCCCTGGTGGCCCCTCCTCGGCCCTTGGCTACCCCCAGGACCAGCCGCATCGGGTACCACCGCCGCTCCACCACCCTGACCTGTACTCTGCTGTTGACCCCCCAGACCTGAGCTACTACTCAGTGACCCGGGCCTACTCTGGCCTGAGCCTGGCCGCCCGGAGGAGTCCCAGCTGTCGCTTATTCCCAGGCGACACAGACCTGCGGCTGGGCTCGGTGGGCATGGCGGCGCCGGAGTGCAGCGGCGAGAGCGGCGTGAGCTGTGGCAGCAGCTGTGACTCCTATGGCGAGAGGGCGTGTCTGACCTGCTCTGACCCCCTAACGCAGGACAGCCTTCAGTACCCCCCCCACCACCTCCACCACCACCATCATCATCAACATCACCAGCAGCACAGCCAGCACCTGTACCCTCATCATACCACAGCCCTGCCTGAGCCACCCCATCTCCATCCTGCTCACAACGCCAGCCTGTGTACCCCCAGCCCTGCCCTCCACGGCTACCACCAGAGCCTGGCTCGGGGGCACAGCTACAACCAGGACGAGCCCCCTGAACCCCACCTGAAGCGCCCTCTGTACCCCCTCCCTCAACACCTCCAGCACCAGGCCTTAGGAACCCGCTCCAGCTGCCCAGGGGATTACCCTCCTCTGCCCCAGACGGCTCCCCACCCGCCGGGCTCCCCGCTGGGCCGCTGCCTGGCCGCTACGCGGGTGGAGAGTGTGTCGGACTCACGGCTCTTTGAGCGGTCCCCCTCGCTGCACTCTCAGAAGGCTTTCTCCAGCTGGGACCCCTACTACCGGCAGTCCCGCTACGAGCCCCCCGCCTGCCAGAGCTTACCAGAAAGCCGCCAGCCAGACTGGCACACGCCCACCTGGGGTCATACCACACACGCCTCCCACGCCCCTCCCCCGCCTCACCCATCCCATGGCCCGCACCCATCCCAGACTCCTCACCCAAACCACAACCCCTACCCGCCTTACCCATCTCACACCCCCCACCCGCCTCACCCATCGCAGACTTCTCACCCATCTCACACCCTCCACCCCCCTCCCCTGCCTCACCCATGCCAAGCTCCTCACCAATCTCACGCCCCTCCCCCACCTCATCCATCCTATGCCCCTTACACCCCTCATCCATCCAATCCCCCTATGCCCCCCCAACACATGCACCAGGAGCCCCCAGGCCTGGGCCCGTATGGGGACATGAGGGAGAAGGTGTATGGTAACCTGTGTAACATCTTCCCCTCTGAGCTGGTGGGCCGGGTGATGGGAAGGAGCCCCCACATAACAGACGCCCAGCAGCTGGCTGCAGCCATCCTGGCTGAAAAGTCCCAGTCTGCCTATTGAACAGGGGCGTGTTCAGGAGCGTCCAACGTTTCAGACGAAGTGTTCAGACAGAAATGTGCTGTGTAGAACAGGCATGAGTGTCTGTCTTGTAGAATTGGGAGTCATGTCTGCTCTATACGATACATTTCTATGTGCAATGTTGTGAATGTTTCACCTCAGTGAATCCACCCCCAGGACTCTTTATCCCCTCTGCCTAGGCCCTAGGGAACGCTACCGGTCCAAGGCTGGCTAGTGCTGTTGTTGTGACTGTCATATCATTGGCATGCAGAATGGGAAGGATACACTGTGAAGTGTTTGTCCCCTTGACAAACAAAAAACAGTTGATAACAAAATGTAGTGGTTGTTATAAGGTATAAGAAAGGAAAGGGGTATGGTGAAACATGACACTGTCATCTCTCAATCCATACCATCAGTTTGT
The DNA here is from genome assembly GCF_951799395.1 of Argentina silus. Taxonomy (NCBI): domain Eukaryota; kingdom Metazoa; phylum Chordata; class Actinopteri; order Argentiniformes; family Argentinidae; genus Argentina; species Argentina silus. The sequence continues at coordinate 9,186,345 of NC_139668.1, read as the reverse complement.
CTCATCAGTTGTTTAACAGTGTGAAGCTTGTAAGTTATTTTGCTGTACTTTTGTTTGTCTTAAGTGTTAATCAATGAGTCTATGCATTGATTCACAAAGCACTTTTTCTTTGCTCTCTGAAACATTGTGGAAACCTCTATGGCAATCAAATGTGCGGAAATGGATGGTCAAGGAGAATTAGGTGTCGGTTCTAAAAGTCAATATTATTATTACTGATGGAAAGCCAATGAGGCTCTTTTGCTGTGAATAATAACAAAAAGACACCAACACCTCAAATCCCTATGACTCATCTTCCTCTGTGAGAAGATGTCTAATGTTACTTCTGTGCTCAACTTTCTACTTTGCTGTTTATCATTTACCCCGCTTAATCTATAACCATATATGACAAAATCATGGTTTTAGGGTGATATGCAAAATGATATTCTCAATTGTGTGAACACTTTTATGGAAGTGTATAGACCTAATTTATTTCCTAAATGTGTGTTTGTGTTAATTAGTGTTCTTTTTGTGTTTGTTATAGTGATGATAGGAGGTTGAAGTATATTGTCTTCTCATTTGAGATGATGTCAGAATATTGCCACAGTTGTAGTTGTAGAGACGTGCGCATTCCGCCACGTCGCTTTGTACCTTAGTTTTAGTAAGGGACGTCTCTGGCCCCTTGTTCTGGCTCAACACTGGCAGCTGCTACAGCACACTGAGTACAACACGTCACATGAGCTATGTTTGAAATTGTATACTTGCACACCCTGTAGTAGGCAAACCAGTATGAGTGCCCACCTAATGTGCTTAAGACCTTAGTCATACTCTATTCACTGGACGTGAAGTATGTATAAGTACATACCCAGTACATAGTATGCAAGTATTTAGTATGTAGGACCTGATTCTGAACACACTCAAATTACTGGTCCACAGGTAAAATTGATACCTAAGTGTACTGGGGAAAATATATTTATATAAAGTAATTGTGTATATATAATTATATTATACAATTACATCTAGAATTTGACACAAATTAGCCCAAAGAGCTTGATGTACTCAGTTTTCTGTGGCAGTTACCAGCAAAATCCAAGCTAGACAGAGAAAGCCGTTCTTTGTTGATACAAATTGTATCATTAACTTAATCAATAGAGGTTTAATATACATTGCCATGAGCGTGTAATTCATTTGTGAATAGCTGTGTCTATATAGCTATACGTGAAGTGCATATACAACTATCATGAGAGATCTTACTGGCAACATTTTATAATTATTTTAATAGCTAGTTAACTTAGAAATACAAGGCAATTACTAAGATTAGATTAATTGAAACAATTTAAGGAGTTCGCTACCTATCACATTGAGATACCCTTAGCGTCTGTGGATGGCCAATGTGTTTGGTTGAATCCCGAGAGGCCAGCTGGGTGGAATGTAATAGGTCAAATACTGCCTGAAATAAGCAGTCAGTACAAAACGTTTTTTTTTTTTTTTTAAAAGAAGCGCCTTCTCTCTGCCCCATGTGGCACTGTGTGTCGGGGAGGGCAGGGGGGTGGGCAAAAAGTAATGCCACTACATGGCATTGTGCTTATGACACATCCAATACTCTGAACTATGTTCAGCAAACTGTTATGCATATTCTGTTTGTTTTGTAAGTGTGGCGTTGCCTTTAATTCTATTGTATCAACTTTGTTTTGACCTTGACTTTTTTATCAGTTTTATTGGGTCAAGTTGTTTTTGAGCTTGACAACTAAAACTGTAGCTTAGTTTGTGTTTTATAGTCCTCATTAACTATTGGTTGTTATTGTCTGAGCCTTCCCATGTTTTTGTTTAGTTTGAAATGCATAGTCATGTAAGTCAGATGAGATGAATGCACAGTGAATCATGGTAACCATTGTAATAGTACCAGTGAGTAATTCCGTAACAACAGACATAGAATTTCATGTTGTACTTAGGCAGAACAACATTTACTGTATGTGCCAAATATGTGATGTACACACAAGTCAAGCAATTGACTGTAGCTATCTTACTGGATTGGTCATTTGTGTTTACCTTGAGAAACCATTTAGAAATGTTCATTTGTAACCAGATACGTAACATGGTCATATCCTTACATGTTCTTGAGAGAGAAATCCTGAGAGAATGTAAATATGATGGTAGAATAAAGAAAATATTAACTGTGCTTGTGCATACTTGTCTCTTAACCTGAACCAGGTTCAGAAATCACTGTCCGCACAAATAAAATAAGATGCATCACCATAAGAGTTATTTAAATTAAGGTAAAGTTAAGTCAGAGTAGAAAACATTGAAATATAAACAGTTAAGGGGTAGTCTGGGATTGGTGCCTCCATTTTTTAAATGTTAAATTATTAGCCATTGATTCTTGAAGAATGTAACTTGCCTCATGAGCTTAGTTCAACCGTCTTAACCCATCAGAACCCCAAATATATGCTTGTTTCACTCCATTGTTTGTAAACAAACACTATAGCTTCAAAACATGGTTTAAACTGTCATTATGATCACATGGATGGTCTATCCTTGTATCCACAGCTCCATTGATGTATCTGAGAGTGGTTACATTTCTCAGCTGTTTACCAAATAAAGTGGCGGGGAGAACGCTCTTTGAATCCCAGATTGCCCCTTTAAGTAATATGAATAACAATACATCTTGTAAACCTCAGACATTTCTGAAGGAGATTAAAAAAAAAAAGAAGCAGAAACTCAATTTGAAACTTTTATTGTGAACCATCTGTGCCTCGTCTATCTTCCAGAACGCTAATATGAACATAAGGAAAAACTGAACTGCAAACGTGACAGCTGGTCCCAGCAGAGTCATCACTAATGCTGCCTTTATGGGAGGTGACACAAGCGGGCCAACACTCAGCCACAAGGAAGGACCTGACTCTTACAGCATCTCACACAGATATTGGGGATGGTGGCATGTAGAAAGAGGGTCTTCCCCACCAATGAGGACTCGCATGTCATGGATGCATCCTGGTAGTTAGATCTCAATACATTACAAAAATATCAGTTGGAAGCACAGTATTTTCTCCTGCTATGGCAAGTACAACCCCTGTATATACGGACACTCGCTGGGTTAACTAAAAGGCAGGTTTGGGTCAAGCCCTCTTCAGTGTCCTTGCAATCCAAACAAGTGCTTTTTATTTTTCTTAAAACTCTGGCTTTAAAATCTCAACATAAACCAGCTGTCTAGAGTAACATAAATAATACCAAGGATCAATTTCATCATATCGCAAATAAAATTAAAAAAAAAGAAAATACTTGTTAATGCAAAATGCATCAGTAACATTTTCCACAAAGCTGGAGTCAATTTGAGTTGGGACATAAAAGGGCTTTGGTGAGAAAAGGTCAGAAGGTCTGAAAAAATACATTGGCCTGTTCTCTATACACACACACTGGAGAAAAATATATCATCTGCAGAACTCCAAGACGTACGTGTGTGTGTGTATATATATATATATATATATATATATATATAATGTTTGTTTCCAAGACTGAATAGGTAGAATTAAAGTAAAATGTTCACCTTTGACCACCTCTGTGACCATCTAATAATAGTCCTGCAGTAAGACTCCATCTATAACAACTCCAGAGAAAACCAAACAGTCCACACCGTCCACACCGTCCACCCAGTGAAGACTGACTCACAGAAGTGGCCATGTAGTGTTGCATTGGCTTGCGACGCATGTTTCAAATGGTCACTTCACTTGGGATCTAGATGATTCCACCCATTGCTGCAGAAATGCCACCACTAACTCACCATCTCACCTGCATCATTTAGGGTTTTGTTCCAGAGTACAGAGCAACTTTGCTAAAGAACAGAACACAAAACGTGGGTCTAAAGCAGAGGGGGCCACCAAGTAAAATGATATTAAATGTTTGTTTTTTTCCCTCAGTTCTCTCCACTAGCAATCAATATCACCTCCAGCAGAAGAAACACCTAAACATAAAAACGAAAACATTCTCTTGCAGTCTTAACCAACACATAAGCCACATAGCATTAGCCGGAACTCGAGCAAGGGACATGTGTCTGTCCAAGAGTGTCAATCACCCAGCTACTCCAATCAAAACTGTAGGAGGCGAGGATAAACACCAAGCGTTTGATTGGCCAGTTACCATGGTTGAGGTAGAGATCTGTCCTCCAATAAAGGACTGACGTTTCCATATGCTCCCCAGCCAATAAGGCGCTAGGTTTCTGTTTCAGCAACAACTACACGTGTAGACCTGAGAAACGGACATAATGATGGACAGACAGGCAGATACTTGTACATGACTGTCTGTCTGTCTGTCTGTCTTAAACCCCGGGGCCTTTGTGAGCTGGTAGGCAGAGAAAACCATCTATGGTGACTGGACATGAAACACTGGGGCAGTGGGGCAGTACACACACACACACACGTACACACACACACACCTTATCCGATAGATTAGCTTATCTTTATCACACTCTTATCAGCTCAGAGGTGCTAGCTTAACTCGTTATGTGTTTGAATACAACAAACACACACGTCCTTGAGCAATAAATCCACACAGTCCAATCCTCTGCAGCCGTATTACTCGATCACGTGACACCACAGGCTTCCCTTTGGAGATCCTTTATTACATACATTCATCCATCCATCCATCCATCCAGATCTGGTATGGTGGTTCTGCATTGACACTAAAGGTTCAGTCTCTGAAATAGTTTTGATATGACAGCATGGTAGTTTTTACAGAACACATACTGTACTCATATCCCTCCAGGACAAGAGGTCAACAAAACCCTTAATCTCTCTCTTCTCAGTCGAGGTCCAACCTCCCCTCTTGAGTTTACAATGAGAACGGAGAACAAAAAAAACAAAAAAACAGGGCGTCAATAAAATGAGTCAAATCGACAACGGAAAAAATAACAGTTTAAAACGGAAGGACGGCAATACTGAAGCCAACTGAAGACAAACGGTAATACTAAAGCTTTGCATACAAGCTTACCAAGCTAGAACAACAAAAACAAGCTTTCAATGGCTGTGTTTGTAAAAAAATTCAAAATCGTTCCCATTTAGTTTTTTCTTGCGTCTCTGCGTCAGATTTGCAAGCGTGTGGTAGTTAGTTAAGTTCTCTGCTGTACAGGGAAAGTTGAAAGTTCAGAAGGGTGCGATGCGTTGCTCGTTCCGGCTTGGGCGAGTCCTGATGACTTTGGGTGGAGATGTGGGCAGAGCTTTGGCAACGTTTTTGAGGCGGTGGCAGCCGTTTCCCCTCTAGATTCTTCGTGCGCACACAGGGGTGGGGGTGGGGGGTGGGTTGAGGGTCTTAGGGGCGGCTACTGTTCACATAAGCAAGTCGCCAATGGATGGGACAGACAGGGGGAGATCCTGGTCTCACATGGACTCAAATTCATCGATGCGTTGTTTGGTGTTGCCCGAACGGATCTGACGGAGGGTCTTGTACTTGTCACGGCCCGCCTTGACGTTTTCGGCGTGCAGCATGTCGTTCTGGGTCTTCATTGTTTCGTCTCTGGCATCGGCTAGTTCGGAACTCAACGCCTGAGAGACACAGATGGAGGAAGGGAGAGGGAGAGAGAGGGGGGGGAGGGGTGATAGAGAGGAAGAAAATGGTGAATACAATCCAGTTAGAAGCAGTAGAATATAGAAACCTCTCTTATAACAGAGAATGCATTTAACCACTATACGATCAGTGTTTCCATCAACAACTATACGTCAGAAGGGTGTTTCCCTGTGGTGTTCGTTCCACAGAGACCACAGAGGGACACAGCCAGGGTCATAAATCCCCTGGGAGAGGGGGGGGGGGGTCAGGAGAACACTGACCTGCAGCTGCTTCTTGACACGCTCGTTCTTCTGGGCCTCGGTGACACGCTCCTCCTCGCTGCGCAGGTCCAGGTCGCTGACGCCCTCGTTGGAGAGGTCGGCGCTGGCCTCCTCGTGGTTCTCGTCGTGCTCGTCGTGCTCGCTCTCCACCGAGCTGCCCGCCGGTGCCGCCGGGACACTCATCACGCTTTTCAGCTCCTCCTTGGTCTTCTCCAGGTCATCCTGGGCTGACAGGGCCTGGGAGGGGGGGGGAGGGGGGGGAAGGGTGAAGAAGGGTGAGGGACTGGTCTCTCACAGCAAACAGCATGGTAAGAGGCATGCAGTTGCTAGATCCAGGACGTCAAAAACAGCTTTCACCTTCTAAAGGTCTCCCTCTGTCCTGACCAGTAATACTGCACATATTCTAGAATTTACTTTATTTATTTTTTTCTAACTCTCTTGGTGTTGATCATCACATACAGTCGGACGATCAGTACACATAGTGACCGGGGGTCAGTAGGATGAGCTGAGGGGAGACGGCCGGTACCTTGTGCTGCCATTCTGTGGCCTCCTCATCCTTTTTCCTCTTGGCCTCCTCCAGCAGAGCGATTTTGGCTGTGAATTCGCCCAGCTCAGCCGCCTGCGAATCAGGAAGAACACAACACAACCCTCTGGTCACACACCTCCATACGAGACGAGACCTTCAACCAAAGCCCTGTGATGTTTAACGTACTGTGGATGGTGCTTAGTGGTTAGAAGGCTGTTCAGGGGTTATTATGTAGTAAAACATTTATAGCCAAACTTTGAGGCGAGATGCTTGGTCATCATAATATGTGTGCATCAAGCCCTGCGGTTAGAGATAACACACACATACATGTAGTTATGACTGGCTGCATATGCAACAGAACAAAGACAATATAGAGGAACAATACGAGTGACAGGATCCACAAGTAATACTACTACTAATAATAATAGGAGAATAAGTTGATAATGATAATGAATATGATTCCACATTTCCATGAAATACAATCATACACCTGGACCCACTCTCCTAGGGTGCATCTCAATAGAGAAGTGGCTTCCTCTCCTTCATTTGCACTGAAAGGTAAAATCGGAAAGGTGAGAGCAAATTGCCGATAAGCATCCACCATGTTGCTTTCACCTATCCAGTGTTGCAAGAACAGTAGTGGACAGAGGAGGAGGAAAGGATGCCACTGGGGACTATGGAGATGCAGCCCTGGTCTCACACACACACACACACACCAGTTGCTCCTGTGTCTTCAACTGGTCGGCGGCCTGTTTGGCCAGTTCGGCCTTGGCCTCCTCAGCTGCCTCTCTCTCCATCTCCAGCCTCTCTGCCTCTTCCCTCGCTCTCTTCCTCTCGTGCTCCAGCTCCAGGGCTCTGCGAGTCTGCTCCTCCAGCTCTGGAGACGTAAACACACACACACACGTGTGAACAAGCATCACATTGAATCATCTTTTATGATCCCCAACCCCCCTGCTTCAAACCATCTCCAACACTGCATTCACAATCCCTGCAGTGTACCATCCCCCATCCTCCAATAGGAGGCTCTCTTGATCCCTCTAAAGCATTATTCCCACAGAGGTAATGGTCAAGTGCCAGAATACATTTCCCAGTATGCATCATCTGACCCCTGTTTAAACAAACCTTGGTTTACCCTACTTTACCCAGGTTAACCCCGTTTACACACATCTGTGCAATGCCGTAGAGTGGGAGGGTACGGGTGGGGTACAAGGATAGAGTGGAATCCAATGCAAATTAACTTTACCGGCATTAAACCTGCTCCATTTACACAGACCCCGTAACTGCAATTTACCGGTAACATGAGTAGGTGTGTTGCAGTTACAAGATTTAGCGGTATGCCCTGCCCCAGCTGAGTTTACACAAGGCAACAGTAACAGTAAAATACCGGGAATGTAGTGGGAAATGCCTCTGTGTAAACAGGGCTTAAGAATATGAGTGGCTGAGACATCCAGACATGTTTCAACATCAAAAATACCAACAAGATATGTCTGAAGAGAGTGTGAAAACTTACACGCACACATAAAAACATATACAGTAGGGATCAAAAATGAAAGACAGGGGTTTCTCCCTCAATCGCATCCGCACACACACGTCACAGACGCACACACACACGACAATGCAATGTAATAATGAATGACTCTACGTTGGTACGGTGGGGTGACATGCTATCAGGGGTACATTGGGGTCTAATAGGGAGAGGGGTTACATAAAGGGGGTCAAAAACACCTCTTCTATAAGTGATGAAGGGAAGGTTTGTAAAGAGGTGTTTCTGAGTGGACTTCATGTTTACCTGTTGCTGATAGCAGGCCTATAAGAAGTTAAAGAGATGATAGTTTAGTCTTAGGCGAGAGAGAGAGCGTGATATGATGCAGAGGGGTACGCTGTTACGCTGGTAAAGTGAAACACCATTGGCCATTGCCACGTCATGTGGAGAAAAAACAAACTGTAGCCCTTGATACAGTGTTGATTCTCAACTTTGGTCAACAAAAAATGAAAATAAAAATAAAGAGATTGAGGATTGCACTTTTAAAAGATCCGCAAAATGTTATCCGTCAAACAAAGTCGGGCTGGTGTGTTCCGGAATGTCATTTTTTAAAAATATTTTCGGCGACATCGTCCACAAGCCAGCGGTGTCAGCCTTCTGTAGGTGTCTGTATGCCGGATGTTTTGTCTCCAGACACTTTCCTCCTATTATTGCGCCATAGGTCAAACTTACCTGTGACGCGATCACTTTACCAGCGTATACAGTAGGTCAGGTCAGGTCCCGTTAGCATACAGCTATAGAGACAGACCAACAGACATCCCCTGGACCCATATCAACACCATGAATCAAGGTCTACTAGGCATTTACACTTCACAGTGCAAAGTTTACACCTCATATAGCCCAAGGAGAATAAGACAAGGATAAAGTAAAAACACCCAGACACAGATTAAGCCAAGTTTCTGTCTTAAAGATGATTTGTAGTCGAGGACTAGGCTTAGCCAATCTATGTCCGGGAAACCTGTTTTAAAAGATTTAGAGACGGAAACCATCTCAAGTGTAACTCAAGACAGTGAGTATGTTAACATGCACACTAACAATCCGATATTACCCAGTTTAATCAAAATATTGTCTTATTTCCGAGTAAGGGCAATAATCGAGTATTGTGTGCATGTAAACATACTCAATGTCTGTCCTTCAGCTGGGCTTTGGACTTTTATTCCCCTCTGCAACTAAGGAGGTGCCAACTTGGCATGGGGGCTCAGTAAAGCTGGCCCATAACATCTCTCTAGTGGTGGTATGAGGGCGGGGAAGCAGAGAGCCGGCCGTTAACAAAGCACCAGCCGTGACGGGCCGACCAGATACCTTTCTGGGCCATCTTCGTCTGCTCCTCGATCTGCCTCAGCCTCTGGATTAGCTCATCCTTCTCTCGCTCTATTCTGTCCTTCTCCTTCTCCGCATGTTCCCGCTTCTTCTTCTCATTCTCCAGCTGAGCCCTGTGGAGAAAGGATTAGAGGAAGCCACTTAGTTTTCTATAAAGCTGAGAGATGGGCCTGGAGAAATTGAACTACTCTAAAATTCATAGATGGAGCTATGGATGCAGGACTGACAGTTAACATATGTTGAAGCTATAAACTGTTTGTTTACTAATATATTGTTTAGAAAACAACAAGTTATAAGAATCAATTGTTCTATCCATTGAATGGCAGTAAATATTGGAGATTATAGTTTCAGTATTTCCCAGTAAAATTCTAGCAAGTGGCTGCTAATTTAAGATTACATTTATACATTAAGTATAAGGGTACTATTACAATTATTATCATGTTTATTTGTATTTTGAGAAAACTATCCGTTTAACTTAACACATGGCATTGAAACCTGTAGCTAAAGACTGGGGCCCAGTGTTTAATGAGACAACAAGATAAGCTTGTCAGCAAGCGTCCCAATATTAAACTTAAAACTTGAAAAACTTTAATTATATTAAATATTAGCATAATCCAACTCATGTATAAACTTCCGAAACAAATTGGCAGACAAACATTTACTGCTATTTAAAACCTGTTTCCCCTCCTGTCCTGTTTAACTTAGAAACTGTTTGTCATTTGTCTTCACAGTTGGTGAATGTCGTGAGAGATCATCTGATGGAGTGTCATGATGAAACACCGGTGATCTGACCTCTAAATTGTCATGGTTATTATGGGTCATGGCAATATGTGTAGGTTTGCACAAAATAGCTAGAGAACAGCTACTTTTATTTTCTCAGCCGATCAACGTGATGTGTTGTGAGTGATGTATTGATAAATCTCACTATTTGCTTGCAAGGTGGCAGCTCCGAGACCAGGAAATCCTTGATCGCAGTATGACATTTGATGTTCTTTCAGTGCAAATACAAAGACAAACACAAAGCCCTGTAGATTGGTTCATTTGTTTGAAAAGAATAACCCAGAACATCTCTACGTGTACAATGAAAATGTAAAACAATGTAAATTATCATATCTATCAAAGATTACTCTAAGATGAGGTTAATAATGTTGGTGGATATTTGTTTAATATGGCAAATTCAGCTCTGTCATGTCACAGACTTGAGAGTATGTGCCGGTCTCCAACTATAGCATGTCCCCAATATGTGCCGGATGTGCTTTTGTGGTTAAAGCAAATAAACAGCTGGGCTACTAAAGATGTTTCATGGTATATGTATATGTATATGTATATGTATATGCTCCAGTACCTCTCCATCTGTTTGTGGTGTTTCTCCTCCCTGGCCTGAGCCTTCATCTGCTGCACCTCGATGGTGTCGGGCTTCCTCCTCCTCATGTACAGCTCGTGGTTGCCCATACACAGGGCCAGGATGCGCTTGTTGATCCGCAACCGTGGCGCGTAGAACACAAAGTCCTACCAGAGAGAGAGAGAGATAGAGACATCCATGTTGAGGGTTAAACGGATCGGCAGTTGAGAGAATGTAGGTTTTAGAACAGAAAATACAGACACAATTCTACATCTTAAGTATTTAATGGTCATCTATTTGTAATGGGGATAAAAGGATAAGGATCTGTGTTTATACGATGTGTTTGTGTTGTTGTGTCATGCATATAAGGCAACAAAGACGCAATGGTAAACTGTAGACGTACTGGGGCTTTCTTCTCTATGGGTTTGATGACAAACTTCTTATCGTTGAAAGAGATGTTTCGGATCTCGCTCCAGGGAAAGCCGATCTTTGGTGTCAGTCTGTGGGGAAACATTTAGATACCCGTTAGTGGTGCACAATAGACTTAAATCCAAACATCTTAGAAATCATACTAAATTCATGATGGAATCTTTGGGTAAAACAAGTGACTTTCTTCTTCTCAAGACATGCGCTATAAAATCAGCCAGCAGATGGCAATAAGAGTGACAGACCAGCTGACCATTACAAGTCAATTGTAATACTGAAAATCTGATCACAAATCAGCTTCCCCACTGCTGCAGTATTTGGCACTCTAACCAACGCATCCTGCCAACTGTGGCCGCAATCCAGTGATGTGCACTGCATTGCTGGCTAGAGGAAGATTTGAGGTCATAGTTGGGATAGAGAGGGAACACGAGCCCTGTCCAGAAACAACTTCCAGCACCCTACTCCCTACACTCCTGTAAATCTCAAAGTATTGAATATAGGTATAAGCAAGATGCTATCCTAGCCTATCTGAGGACAAGATGGAGCCTAACCTGCAACCATCTTGCTTACCTATGGTCACAGACTAGGCTCAACTGGTAGAGCATGGCAATTGCAGCGCTCACGTTGTGGGTTTGATTCCATGGGACCATATACAAAGGAAATGCACTCACTGTACTGCAAGTTGCTTTTGGATAAAAACGTCAGTTAAATAGAATATATTATATACACTCACTGAACACTTTATTAGGAACTTTATCAGTGAGTGTATATTCTAGTATTATTATTATCAAAGTCAGTTCCATCCCTGAATGTAGGCAAGACAGACAGGGAGAGAACCCATAGTAGCGGTCTCTTACTTCCTCGTCTACCCATCAGTCCCCCCTCTACCCTCTCTACCTTGGACATATTGTTTAATTTACCTAATGTACTCAAACATATATACATAGAAATATATATATATATATATATATATATATATATATATATATATATATATATATATATATGTTTAGCATTGTGGGTCTTGTAGTTTGATTTGCAGTATCTGCTAATCTCATATATGTGGCATGGTTGGGACATCATTGTGGCATGGTTGAGACATGGTTGGGACATGGTTGTGGCATGGTTGGGACATCATTGTGGCATGGTTGTGGCATGGTTGAGACATGGTTGTGGCAGGCTCACTTGTCTTCGTGCTCGTAGATGTTGAGTCCCAGGGCGTCCACACCCAGCCACAGCTCTGTTCCCTTCTTGTTTTTGATCTCAAAGTAGTTGACGCCGTACATCTCCAGGTCCTGGGCTATCTTCAGATACTCCATCATAGAGTCCTCCCTGAGGGGAAATGATGCACAAAAACAATTCATTAGCACAATTATGACTAACATTTCTGTCATCTAAAACTTTCTCTGTGGGGAGCCATTCAACGGAGATGAGACATTTACCAAGACAAAGAGACTCACTTGCACATTCGCATTAACCAACATCATTCAATACAAAGGCGTGAAAGCGCACCCACACACGCACATACACACACACACACGCGTGCACGCACACACACAGGCACGCACACACCTGAGCATGCCTCTGTGCTCCTCGTGCCAGGTCTGTATCCTGTCCTCCCACTGCTCCTTGGTGAGTTTGTGCTGCTCCAGAACTCTACACAACACAACGACAGTCAGTCAGGCAAACAGAAGAGCTGTCAACAGAGAAAACACTTGTAAGTAGATGTGTGTGTGTGTGTGTGTAGAGGTGTATGTGGAGGTGTGTGTGTGTGTGTGTGTGTGTTCTACAACAGATGGTTCCTTCTAGAGCACTCTCCCTCTCTCACTTGAGTATCTAATAAAGGTGAATAACTTCAGCTGGTCGTTACAGCCCCAGCTGCAGGCCTCAGGGTCATTTCCTTACAGCCTGGTCTGAGAGAGGGGCTTGGCATCAAAGACCAAAGTACTGCGTCGCAGGCCGTCTGGAAGTCAGTTAATCGAGATGCAATCAACAGAGGCAGACACACAAAACTAGCCTGCATCTAATTAACACCATCTACAGCTGCTTGGCAGAGTCACTTAGCAGAACAAGCTGCCAGAGGTGTTGGAGGTAGGTACCAGCGGTGGAGCAGCACCACTGTACACATTGGATGAGATAGCAGTGTACATGTGGTTGCTTCCCAAGAACATATCTTATCTACACAAAAATGGTCTGATATGACCTGCTGTACCTCAATAGCTCAAGGGGAGCACACAAAATGTTGTAGGTGATAGACCTGCCATGAAAACTAGTCAGTCTCCACTGCATGTCATTTGCCATCCTTGGTACAGATTAGGGTTGGGCGATTGGACGATTACATTGGGGACCACCAATGGTACGAATCTATCACCGATGGAGATTCTTTGAAGACAGGTTTTTTTGGCCATTTAAAAATTGGAGAAAATGCCCTTTTATGTTGCATATAAGAGCTGTGTTTCTGAAGTAAATAATCGCCTCCTCAGCCCTCTGCATTCCGCTTCCCCAGAAGTGTTATGTATAGTCTATTTTAGCAGACTGAAATTCGGAATTTAACCTGCACTTCATTTTAAGACACCCACAAAGGCATGACAAGTCAACTGCGGAGTGCGGAGGTCTTTTGGAATACCGTAGGTCTCCATGTATCCTTTATTCAAATGTCCCGCCCCCCCAGTTTAAGATGAGGCTTGACAGGCAAATGTATCCTTCATGATTGCTGATATGCATTGTTAAATTCAAGTAACTTATTTGAGAGTGTTTGTCATTTCTTCATCATAACCCCCCCCCCCCCCATCTTAACCCTTGGGTGGCTGTGCGGGAAGCCTCCTGCCTGGCCACTCACCTCTGTGGCAGCAGTCTGTCGTGGGTGAGGTAACCAGGCTTGTGGATGTCTTTGTTGTAGTCGGCGTACTTGGCCTGGACAGAGTAGGAGGCTAGCAGAACGGCCGTCTCCGGAGGGCAGTAGTTCTCATCGTTCAAGATGGCCTCCTTCACCTGGAGGAAAAAGGAGAGAGAGAATGAGAGAGAGAGGACACATATATAGAAGGGATGAGAGAGAAGTGGTCAGGAGAGTTAGTTAGATACCACCTTGCCTTTCCTACTTCAAGTGCTTTCCTACTCCGAAGTCCTGGCAAATCAACTATTTTGAAATCAGGAAAACTCATTCCAGCACTGACTAGCTAGGTTCTACTCCCCCCTGGTGAGTGGGGGGATGTCATCCGAGTGTCACCTGCAGGAAGAAGAGTCTCTGGGTGATTTCCTGGATCAGCTCCTCTGACACATCTTCAGGGAAGAACTTGGCCCGGAACTTGAACTGCAGCGGGTTCTCTTTCTTCACGTCCTGCTGGGTCACCTGTGGAGGAACATCACACACACACACTCAATGGCCCTGTCCCATTTCTCCACATTGCCGTCTGTGGCCTGGAAAACACTCGACAAGTTCTCAAGGCCGCAGTCATGTGGTCTTAGAGAAAGAGAGATCCTGCATGCCTACATTTTTCTCAGGTGTGCTCTTGGCCACTCCCCTACATGAATTTAAAAGCATAAGCCTGGTGAGGGATAATGGGGCCAACTCAGGATAAAGGTGTGTGTGATGAGGAAATGACATTTAACCAACATCTGTTATGTTCAGATCCAGAATATTTTCCAGTGAAACCACTTGTTAAAAGAAAGCCTGTCATAGATCACCGTTGACAGCCCTGCGCTGCTGGAGGATTTCCAACAAAACGCACGCACGCACACACACACACACACACACACACACACACACACAATCCCTTTTCCTCGCCCACTGTATACACACAAGCACACACTGAGACATGCACAGGCACACACACACACACACACATTTACAGCACTTCAGAGCAGGGGGGATTCAGTTGGAGGATCTTTTTCCCTCGTTTGGCCGTAGTCTGACAGGAAGCCTGTGAAAGTGCACATCTGTGGCCCTAACCAAGCCTAATAACCAGCTGAGCCTGGCTACTGGCAGCCACACTGGAAACGGAAGAGGGAAGGGGAAGAGACAAAGAGAGAGACAGACACACAGAGACAGACCTCTCCGCTCGGTCCAGTCCAGTCTATGCCATCAGAGAGAGACTCACCTTCTTATTGAGCTTCAGCCAGGTGCTGTAACCCTTGCTGTCCACATACTGGAGGCCAAAGAACCAGACCTCACGAAGGCCCACCGTCTTCACCACCTGTAGACAACAGGAAAACCACAGAAATTAACTGAACTGCCATGAACTGAAATGACGCTTTGAGAAGGGTTGTTTGAATACTTGATGTGAAGTGGCTGCCCTCATACAGTAACATTAAAAACAGATTCTCCCTCCCCATCCGCCAGTGTCAGTCACAACAAGGATAGGGATGCCCCAAAGCAACCAAATCACTGGAGACAGGAGGGAACAAAGACAAACACTGGCTCTTTCATTCCATCCAACCAGTCAAAGCAATGTCAGTGAGGTATCTTTGCATCAACTACTGCCTGTATGTTGTGTACCAGTAAAGGAGTTACCCTACGCCTCACTGGAGTCTCCTCAGCAACGCTCCATGGCACCATTCCTCCCATAATGGGCCCAGGGCACGGCATTAAACTCAGGGAGCGTCATTAATTGGCCAATCGAGTCGACACGCAGCAGCTTCTAATATCCACACTAACTGCAGTAGCAGACGAAGCGCATGGCCATAACTCCTTCTGGGGAGGGGGGGGGGGGCGGGGCTCAGACATTCTCTTTTCACATCGTCCTTTTGTCCAGAGGAGCACTGCGTGGCTCAGTGGTGTCAAAGTTCAAAAGAAGTTGTAATTTTTTGCCGAGTCACCCCCTCATATCTGTTTTATTTATTTTAATAGTTATTACAAATATATTGTGTGAGTTAATGAAGACCAGGTGCAATAACTTTTTCCATTACACATAAAGTTGGTTACAAACAAGATAAATATGTATACTTCTTTCCCCAATTTAACCGGAAAATAGCCCTGGACAGACACAGCCCCTAGACCCCTGTGCTGACTATATCATATGAATATTTCAGCTGATGGCATGAATACTGCAGCGTGTGTACATATACCCTGATCTGGCTCCACAGGGGGCCTGGGCTGCCATGGCTGTTACACATATACACACGCGTATATGACAGGGCTAGATCATTGATACTGGGGGGGGGGGGGCACATGTAGGAAATGTATTTGGGACAATCTAATCACTGTACATAGACACTGACATATTAAAGCTGAAGGGCATCCCAACACCAATAGTTTCACATTGTAAGTGAATAGACGTTCCCATCAGGCCCATGGAGGGTAAAGGCCTCTGCTTACCTGGTCAAACAGCTGTTTGCCTGTGGTGTTGGGCTGGATGGCAAACTCCAGCTCAGCATCCATGGTGGTCACCCGCACATTGATCTAAAAGGACACCACAAACACACTGCATTACTACTGGCCATGCATGATTTCATCATGTTGGCTTCCCGTTCATTCTGCCAAAACAACAACAAGGCTTTGTTTGGATCAAGAAAAAAAACAAACGGTTTTACTGTTCTGGAGCTGGCCTGTGAGTTACAGCACAAGAGACGGAATCCTCCTTGAGGGAGCAACAAAGTCCTCTTGCAAGTCACAGCTTGTGACTGAGAAAGAGCTGGAGGAGCGTTTTTTGTGTGTGTGTGTGTGTGTGTGTGTGTTGTGTGTGTTGTGTGTACGTAAGGGCCATTTTTCGTCCTCTTGGTACTCTAAAAAGCTAAGTGTTCCCCTTCCTAGTGGCCTCCTTCCCAGAGATCTGTGGGGCGGGGAAGAGGAGCGGCCCAGTCATTGGCTGCTGTTGGAGCGGAGCTGGCATCAGGCCCGTCACACAGCTGATGGGACAGGACTGACCCCGAGGGCATCCCACATCTTTCCCTGACACACACAGACACAAACACAGACACAAACATACACACACTATGACCTGCCTCCTTGAAAGACGATAGACGATGGCGATAGGGAGAGGGAGAGAGGGGGGGGAGAGAGAGGGAGAGAGGGGGGGGGAGAAAGAGAGGAGGAGAGAGAGACCAGGCAAGAGACGGAGTGAGTGTGAACGAGCACGAGCGAGCGAGAGAGAGAGAGAAAGATGATCCCAGGTGCACTCCCGTTGGGATAGTGTTACAGTGGAGTTACAGTACCTTTGTCACCCATAGAGAGAACCTGCTTCCCTTTCTCTCCCTCTTCCTCTCTCTATCATTAATTACCCATGAAACCTCAGGAACACTAGTATACACATTCTCTATCTCTTTTCCCCTTAAGCATGGGCAAACACTGCCCCCCACACACACACCTCCCTCCTCTTCCTCCTCTCTCCGTGTCTCACTCATTCTCTCTGTACGTCTCTATGATTAATAATCCATGAAACGTTTGAATATAAAGCTCATGCCGCTACTCCCACACAGAACCAGACCATCATACCGTCCTCTGTCTCACCATCATTAATTACCCATGAAACCGCCAGTACATTTTATCTGCCGCCCCTTGTCATTCTCCCATGAAAGCTCTTGAACGACCTCACCATCCTTCTCTGCTCCTCGACACGCAAGGAGACTTGAGCCAGTTCAACCAGGCATTGGAAAGGAAAGTGGCACTGCAGTCTCCTTTAAGAAAAGGGGGGGGGGGGGCAGAGCCGAACCCCAACAGCCCATAAAGACATCGCACAACTGTTCATACTTCACACCTCATATCCGAATAATAAAACATTGCTTTCCTCCAAGTTCTTGGTCCCAAAGTTGTGGTATAAAACATTCAAATGGCATCTTATCAGTTTCATTTAAATAATCTACTGTAAAACATATATACGTAGCCCAGGCATCTATTTGCTTTAACCACGGAACACACCCAGCAAGTACTGCAGAAGGGCTGTTGTTGGAGAGGAGCAGTTCTTCTATTTGCCCCCCACCACTGCTGCCTAACTGCTGCTCAAGCCCAGGGTATGACCGAGCTGAACGGTCGCTCAGAGTCAAAGGCTTCACTTGAATAATCTGATCATACTTTATTTTGACCCTGCATTTATTAGGGACCAGCGCTTTTTGATTCAATATCACTAGTGGCCCGGCTATTATTGGAGATAGGCATTTGTTGGAGATTCGGTGCAGATTTTATGCTAATAATAAATAAAAATCTTTAAAAAGGTGTGTGTGCTGGCTTCTGGTAGATCTATACAGTAGAACTACTTTCTTTCCCAGACTGTTTCAAGAGGGAGGGCAAATTAACCTATGAATTACTTCCATCCAGTCATGGTGTCCAGAAAGATCGATCTCAAGCACCAATTAGTCTCTCTCACAGGCTTCTAACCAGTCTGAGGAGTCTAGATGTGGTGCCTGAACAAGAGGCAGCGTGGTGCTAAATAGGCCTAAATAATTGCAGCACAAAAGCTCCTCTTCTCACAGGTAGTTTGAGTGAGAAACAGGAGAGAAGAAAATGACTTGAATTGTGCAGTATTAGAAAATGGAATTCTATGCCTGAGGTTCAGAGCAGGAGTTGGACTGAACACTGCTAAGGACAACAGAGCAGTTCGACCTTAATGACGATAAACGTTGAATTCAACCCAATGTACAATGACCTCAACAAACAAGTCCATCTAGACTTCATCTCATGGACAGAGAATGTATGCAGTACTAGGATGTCCAACTGGGAACAATCTCCCAGTCATTGACTGCATACTCCACCATCACAAGATTTAGACAAAGTAAATCAGCCTTCCATATGCCTTCCTAACACACTTTCAGACAAGTTGAGGCAAATGTATTCAACAGGTTGGGTAAGACAGAAGAAACACAGTCCTGAAACGTTCCTTTCACAACATGAGACACAGCCAAAACCCAGAGCATGAAATAAGTTGTAGGGGCTAACGCACAGCCCATTGAGCCCCAGAGTGTTATGGAGAATGAAGTGCTTAACAGGGTTTCCAAGTGACTAGTCCTCAATGTCCCTTCCCTTGTGTTTGTGTGGAGGCTGCCACAAGCGATCAGCTGTGAAAGAGCTGCCCTTTGTCTGCAATGTGTGTGTGTGTGTGTGCCAAAACACAACTAACCGACAGAACAGGGAGAGGAGCCTAGATAGGCCAGACGGCCCTCCATAATCCTGTCCCTGCAGAAGGAGAGGGGGAGGAGAGACAAGACAACATGCCACAGCACTGACACAGCTAATCATGTACTCCTCAAGACACAAGAGTCTGGAGGAAGGACTTTTGCATAACTCTCCACATAATGTACATTGTGACATTTGACTTGGGGGCAATCCCTATTTTTTTTTTTTAACAACAAGAAAAATAAATCAAGAAGATCTATGGGGTTTGGGAGATGTGTTCAGTACCTCACTACATAAAAGGCAATACCTGCTATATTGGCACTCCCTGCTATATTTCCCACCATACATGTGACTGAGCCAGGAGAGCAGGGCTAATTGTGGACTGCCTGGCCAAACGCCACAGGCCATGCACGAAGAGGGCTGATTAGAGGAAAGGCCCACAGTGTATGCGTGTGTGTGTTCTCTATGTTGTTATGAGGATGAATCTTCACTCAGACAACCCCATCATTAAATGTGCAGCTGTTTGTGTATAAGCTGTTTACAGGGGCTTTGTGAGGGAACGCCTCAGACGGGGCGTTACACACATGCACATACATACATACATACATACATACATACATACATACCACACACCCCCCCCCCCCCCCCAACACACGCACACACACGTAGAGCAGTCGTGTGTGTGTACTTCAGTCATAGGAGCTGCTAATCTGGCCCTCTGGGCTCGGAGCAGCTGTCTGTCCGGCTGATTAACCCCCCCACTGGGAGGGGGAATCCCCACCGACACACGTCCTCAACAGGGGTAAGGTGCTCACGGTGTCCCAGGCCTGTCAGCACTACCAGGGATCAGGGGAGGCTTGACCCTGACCCACAGGCCAGGGCAGGGCAGGGCAGGGCAGGGCAGGGCAGGGCAGGGCAGGCTTTCCTTCAAAGGGCAGGGCAGGCTTTCCTTCAAAACCTAGAACTGAAACATCACATTCAGCTGCTCATGGTCGTTCTAGTCGATCATGGAATCAAATGTAAGTAGGGCAGAGGCAAAAGCATTGGACAATGTATGGCTTTGTAAGGGACTAGGATTTAAGTTTATGTATGCAGAGAATCTGAATGTAGTTGAGAGGAGGCAGTTAAAGGAATTCCCTCCCGAGTGGAGCCAGTGGCACTCACAAACACAAACTTCTGATCGGATGAAGACAACAGAAGAGTTGTGCATGTCTCTGTCATTTGACAGAACTCCCAAAAACTATAATTAGGCCATGTTGAGATTCAACTAATTTCAAAGTGCAATCAACACATGGTGCTTGGAATACAAGCCCCGCAGATCAACTCGCACTGAATAAAATACTCTGGCAAACACGATTTACGTCTACAATTAAGATTTAATGTCGACGTTTCGTCAGTGACCTTCATCAAGACAGTGGGACATTCATTGTGTCATTTTTAGCATGAGATTCAACTTATTGCGAGAGGTCAACAGAGCTGTCAAACAGGGCTGCAGTGTCAGCCAGTACTACACCCCCTCCGCCTCCTCTTCCTCTCCTTCCACAGGATGTTGACTCAGCTCTCAGATTTATAGGGGCCCAATTCACACTCAACAAACAGAAAAATAGGCACGCGCTGGGCCGCCTGCAGGGGCCCCTTCCTGTGGGGTCCGTCAAGTCATAAACACCCCCCACTGAGCTGAGGGGGGGGGGGGGGGGGGGGTTGTCAGAGTGACCAGGCACTCCTCTGTCCCATGAATAATGTAGGTTATTCACAGAGTACCCTTCCTTGCCCTGTGCCTGCCCTAGAGGTGGGCTCACAGCTCACCAAAGCACAGACAAAACCAAACTAATTTGGTTATTTTACTTGGACTGTTGACGAATGAACGTGTGATACATTTTCGCAGGTGCTGGCAGTGGTGGACATCGAATGAAACCTAGGGACTCAAATAGATCTGACCTGAAACTTTTGGTTATCAGCAACCTTCCTGGAGGTTATTTGAGGGGCCTTTGCGCTCTGCCTGATATAAACTCTAAGGGGGAGGTACTGTTCTCTTGCTCTGCGCTACTGCCTTTGACAGTGATATCCTCTAATAGAGACGCTGCTATCTGAGGAGCCATTTTGGGATGACTGAGGAGACCGGGAGAGTTAGAGGATGACATCAGTGCCTGTCCGGGCACTCCACTGCCATCCCCCAGAGATCCATGAGAACAGCACAGTGTGGCCACCCTTATCATGAGACGGGGGGGGGGGGCACAATGCAATTGAAGAGTGACCGATGTAGCACTGTCGCCACTGCTGCTCAAAAGATCAACTTTGCAGTCCAGTCCAAAATGATTCAATCATCTCCTTCCTGTACCAACATTCAAATCAGAGAGGAGAACACAGTCAACCCAACGGTCTATGAAACCCCTCTCCAATCTTCTCCCTTGTCCCACAGCACTGACGAAGGTAAATGTCTGCAGTCCACTCTCCAGCATCGCTTGTTCATCGGCACTGCACAAAAAATATCCCCTACCAAGACTTCCAAAATGCTCTCTCCGTCAATGATTTCACCCCATGGAGAGGTAAATTAAATAACATCTCACAACTAACAAGAATCAGTTGTGGTTGCACAATAGCTTAAATAAAACCACATGACTTATCTCTTACTGGGAGAAGTCGAAAAAAAACAGGGAGGACTTTTAGCGGACATCTGACACCGTACACTTCGTAGAATCATTTGTTTTTGGCGTCGCTCGTGGAGCCGAGGGCTCTGGTATTCTCCCTGCCCAATTAGCGAGCAACAATAGCTGTAGTGTTGCAGAGCCTGGGACTGTGACTGAGATGGGCAGAGGGCCTGTGAGCCATGCAGTTCTCCTCACACTATGGCTCTTGTTCACTTGGAAGGAAGCCACCTAGGGGCAGGGGAGCCGGGTACAATCAATCGCATTGACCAGTCATTCTATCTGACACTCCAGAACAACTTACAGTATATTCAAAAGATAGTCTGTGCATGCATGTGGGCCCAAACATGGGAACTGAACATGCAACCTTGATGTTGCCAGCACCTATCTCCAACCAGCCCCACAAGAAGCAGTCTTACCACAGATGCTTTTGAATCTGTATTTCTTGCCTCCTTACCCCCTTCCACTGCATCATCGTTTCTGAAAGAGACTCTCACTTCTAACTCTTACCGGTTTAGGCATCTTTGTCTTCTCTCCTCCCTTCACCCAACAGCCGTCAGAGGACGGGGCTAAACTGCCTGAATTACAGGACCTGAAAGATAAAGACAAAATATCAGTTCAGTGAATGCTGTAACAGGACTCATAACAGCAACTGCAATGTAAGAGGAAAAAACAGGGCCAATGGGGCCGTGTGAAACGGAGAACAGAGAGGGTTAGGAATGGGGCTGGGAAACAAGGGACAAGAGAGACAGCAGGGGAGGCTCATGGAGGTAGAAATCAGAGGACAGGCTCATTGTAATGCATATAATGGAATGCATTACAATGAGCCCATCCTCCGATTTCTACTTCTACCAGCCCCCACTGGAGCACAGACATGGTGACATTGAGAGTGTCATAGTAGTACAGGGGACAAAGTCGTAACATGGTCTACAGATGACAACAGTTAAGCTAAGACATTAACAACAATCAGACATAATACTTTACTAAAAAAAAACAGGAGCAGCATAGAACTCCCCAACAACTGGCTACTTTTCCAATACTCTTATTGATACCAGTAACAGACCAATGTTGACGTTCGATTGTGCAGAGGTAAACAAGGGGGGAGTATTCTTTTAAACAGTAATTACTGGGAAAGCCATAAAAAGCATGGGGGGGGGGGGGTCTGTCAGTGGAGAGTGCAAATGAAACAGAGTAATGTGATAATGTGAATCACCTGGTGAAACGTAGTGAGGTTGATCATGCTTGATCCAAATATAGGATGGTTGCCTGGGAGAAAATAATACATGGGACTGGAGGGTCTAGAGAATTAGATTTCTCCATGACATCAGAATCATCTCTGCCTATGTCCCCAGTAAACCTCTAAACTTGGGGTAAATAGTCCCTCAAACCTACACCACAGTAGCTTTACTGTGTGTCCACAAATGTACATCCAGGGTTCAATCATGTAGCCCACTCGCAATCTTCCCCTCCCAACTCCTTTTCCTGTGTCACCAAATTGAAAACCTGTTGTTGGTCTTTGCAGGATCATCTCATAGTAGGTGGCCTATTGATACATCCCTGTAATGTCACAGTCTTTGTACAGCTGTAACAGAAGACTGAAATGACAGTTTGCCTGTTTGGGCATGACCTGCGCCAGGATGTAACATGACACTGAAATTATATGTTAGCGTGACCTGGTGGTTCCGCCAAAAGAAGCATGGGCTGTTATGTAAACACATCACATCAATCAAACGATGAAGAAATGTAGGCCTATCAGAGTGGTGCAAACTCTCTCTCCAACATTCACAACTCTCCAGCATTCACTCCATGTCTAAATAGAGATGTAATATTAGAGTCTGGCTTGCTGTCAAAAGTTAGCCCACATGACATGGTGTGACACTGTGCATCTCTCATGCAGCCTGCTGAACGTAGGGCAAAACACTTCTTTGACCCATTATAAAGACATTCAATTTGACCTCTGAGCCAAGTTATGGTTTGCTCAAATAAATGAGTGAGGATCACAGAAATGAAATTAAACCAATGTGTCAATGAAATAAACATTTAACCGTTTGCTGAGGGTAGTGCAAGCAAATCCATCAGATCATTGGCAATCAAGTGCTAAAAGCATTTCAAAAAGATGGAGAACTCAGTTCAGTTTGGTATGCTTGAACGGACTTACGCAGCCCACAGTACATGCTGCGTAAATGCTGCCGTGCGTAAAATGCGTCGCATAACAGTAGTATGTTCCAAAGTAGTTGGCGCCTGTTGAGAATAACGGAATTATTTGAAGGCTATTGAGCCTCTATCACTCCAAATAACCGTTTAATATTGTTTGAATTAACAAATGCAAGCATGGCTATGCAATCGTTCCATTGTCATTGGCACACCCACAAGCAATGTTTTAATATGCGACACTGAGATGCAACCGGTGATCTACTTTTACATCAGCAGGACTGCATTCGAAACGCGCCAACGCTACATTGTACCACCTAGTACTCTGAACCCCCAAAAATACACATTGTTAAGCACGTTAACAAATTGGCACTGAAAATAAATATGTTGCAGAGTGTATATGAATAATGAACCGAATATTTATTCTACTTTAAGAAGATACTATCGGCTCAACATTCACAGACTTGATAGTCTCAGATAATCAACAAAACCCAATGGCACACTGGGGGTTGCGCAAAGGATCTCCAGGAGGATCAAACTTAATATATATAGTTCAATTTCCTAAACGCGTGTCATTATAAAGTTGTGTCAAGTTTAGAAATCGTCCAAGGAGATAAAACCACATATGCTCTTCAATGTTATTTTTTTTTATGAGTGCCAACTCTTGTTAGAAAAAAATACTTTCCAACATTGTGTAAAATGCTGGTCATGTTAATAATACCTACACATTTACATCAGTAGGCTATGCTAAGGCCTGCCTTATAGTTTAGAAACACGAGGACATGAAAATCCTCGCCCGCGTTTGCATCACGCTATAAGAAGCATTTTTCTGGACACAGATAAAAACTCACCTTGGGTGAAAGACTACGTCTTCAAAGACCGATAGACGATCCTTCAGTGAGTATAGGTTATCCGAAAATGTTTACCTAATTAAGATACTATATTTAATCTGCCCTGGTCGCCTCCGTTTTTCTCGTGAAGCCTGTTTGCATGGACACGGGTGAGGAAACCGAGCAAGTGAGATCCACCGTAAGACGATTTGTGAAGACTTTCAATATGGCCGTCGTTGGAAGAGTCGAAGTCAGGCGTGGTTCATTTAGAATACGGGGGTACGCGCTACCCAGCAGTCATCTCCTTCAGTTTTAAAATAGAGTATTATTCTAACAGTCTCTCTCTCTCTCTCTCTCTCTCTCTCTCTCTCTCTCTCTCTCTCTCTCTCTCTCTCTCTCTCTCTCTCTCTCTCTCTCTCTCTCTCTCTCTCTCTCTCTCTCTCTCTCTCTCATACACACCACACACACCTATAATGTTGAGAATTGGTATCTATTAAAATGTTAATCATAGATATGGAAACATGAATCATCATATTAAAACTACTTCACTTATGTAGATAACACCATTGCATGCCGAACTGTGATAGCAGCACACAATAACAAGTTTTGTCTCATGAGTAGGGACTTTATCTGTACATTTGTGATTATTTGATCTCACTGGTCACACACCCCTGCAACACTGAGGACCTTCCCAATGCACATGGACTGTGATGTTACACTTCTTATGTACTGTGTTTCACTCAGGCTTGGTGAAATGTTCATTCATTTTCAGGGTTGAATACCACACAAGTGAACAGAATGGTCACATCCTCAATTGCATCTCATATGAGTTAACACCCAACCAGAGCTATTAATATCTCTGCCCCCACCCTTCAAATGTTCCTCACACTCTTGCACTTGAACTACTTCTCGACTCTCACTCAAATATCTGCCAATAAAGTGTGCTTAGTTCAAACCATGTGGCACTCAATGTTTGTAATTCATCACCTGGGTGTGTTTCCATGAGCTATTGGTATGAGTAGGGGTATTCTCCATGAATAAAGTAAACAATTACCTTATGTTACCATGTCCCCTGCAGCTAAATCTAGTCTTCCCTGGTGACATATTCCTTTGTATACTATGTCACCTAGTGGACTCAAAATGTAATTACACAACTGGTAGAAAACAAAAATGGGAACACCCCCTGAAAAAACTGCCTCTATAATGACTATATCAGGACTTATAATCAATAGATGAGTGTTTTGGCAGCAATGTTAGCAGCAATTAAAGGGATGTTCCACTTGTTTAGCATTTATTCCTGGTTTGGCCCTGACCTGTAGTTGATTGGCCCAGACAGTTTGATTAGCCCCACTATTGTCAACGTGGGGTACACGTATCCCCATAATGTTATGAGCAAGTTTGGGTGTGGTTTTTAGGCGGAAATTAGTCAAATAGGGCATGCAATTTAAGAGGTTAAACAGGTTAGGAAAGCACACTTTGTTGATAACGCAAATTGCAGTATCTACATTTTCTTTTAGATTAATGCAATATAATCACATTGTTGCAGTTTATTTGAAATGTGTTTATTCAGCTTATTTGTCATACTAAAATGAAGTAAAGCTGACAGTACATGATGAATGTTTCAACCATGTGATTTGTGTTTGTATTTGCACATGCGTACTGTATGTGTGTAAATCTGTTTGTTTATTACAAGGTGTATTGAAACACTATGCTCATTATCCATGATGATTATAAACAATTTCTGAGATCCAAAAAAAGTCTGAACATTGAGTACAGTTAATCAGAACAGATGTTTTTTCTTATGATCGTCAAACTATCTTCCATTCAAGCTATCCGACATCATGGCCAAATGTCCTGGAGGAGACCAGAGACTCCTATTCCTCACAGCCCAGCATCTCTGAGGAGATGTTCTTTGGTTGTGGGAGGATCCTGCTGTAAGCCAGGAGCTTGGGGCTCTCATAGTGGAAGTACTGAGACCCCACAAACACATTGATCCCGCTAGGCCCACACATGCCTGCATCTATTTTTTGGAATGGCAGGAGAGCTTCTCTTTTCATGGTCCTAGGGGTGGCAGAGAGGTCAATGTCTAGCATCTTCTGTCCTGTGGAGAGGATTAGAGACAGGCAAGGCAATGAGCTTCCATCAAGGAAGTATTAAACCCTACAGTACAAGGGAATCTTAATGTAACTATTTGAATTTGAATTTGAGTATGCAATAATATTTTATGTTGTAGGTTAAAGGTCCAGTATGTAGATTTTAGCTTTAAAATAGTGCTGTATGGCCATGATAAATTGGTAGCCTTCAAGGAATGAGATCAAATGATGAAGAACGTTCAGTGAAGAGGGCTGTATAACTCCAAACAAAGCGTTTTCTAAAATCTGGTGTCGGGTAGGACACTGGCTTTTATGTGCGTATTTCATGTTTAGTTTGTTTACAAGGATATGCACATTTTCAAATTGTCAGTGTGGCCAGTGAGGGCAGCAACACACCAAACTACATGCTGGACCTTTAAGTGAAATATCTGCAGACATTGGTGATGTATATGACCATATACCTTGAATAATGTGCACAATATCATGATCTGCACACACAAAAGCTGCGTCCACAGGGCCTTCGATGCCCAGCTCCTCCTTCAGGGTTTTAGGGTACCCCTCAATGAGAATGGCGTGAGCAGCTGGTTTGTAGATGTAAATTTGATCCCCCTGTCAAAACCAAATATAGGGTCATTTGATATATTTTCTTTTGGGTTATATGCAATAGCCAAACACATGATAGGTACAAAAACGACTGCCTGAATAAAACCCACTGGATTGGCTCTATGGTAGCTTTATATTAAAAGCAGCAAACATCTTGACGTGTCCCACCTTGATCATGTAGATCTTTTCGTTGTAGGAGAAGACTGCATCCACACCACTGGCGACCTCTTTCCAGGTCCTGGCAATGGGGAAGGCATGTTTGCCATCACGATGTGTATCCAGGCGAATGTAGGTAGAACCTGGTTAAGTGACGGGATGTGTAAGTGATTAAGACAGTATCTCTTCCTACAGTAAGTACTCCGTACCAGGACTGAAGCAAAGAGTCTTATTTACACACACACACACACACACACACACACACACACACACACACACACACACACACACACACACACACACACACAGCTCCATTGCCGCTTGCAGAATTTAGGATACTAACCCATGAAGGAGTAGGTTTTGCCTGCGTCATCTGAGGTGATGGCATCCAGCATCATTTCACTGCATTTGGGCACCTTTCTGTCACCTCCGTGGCCTAGGATCCAACAATAACATACCATACCTCAACACAATCCAAAGGTCTTTTCTCAGAATTTGGTTTGTTACCATGTCACTTCTCATGGTACAGCAGCCGCACCGCCCTCAGCCACAAGGCTCCGCAGAGGGTGGTAAAGGAAGCCCAGTTCATCACAGGCCATGAGCTCCCAGCCGTGCAGAGCATCTACTCCGGGAGGTGCAAGAGGAACCCCCCCCCCCCCCCCCAAGTTCCCCATCTGCACTACCTGTGCGCACCTGCACCAGTGACATTCTCCAATGACACTACACATTGCACATTTGCACTCTCTCATACACACACACACACGTAGATGCACTCACACACATACATGCATATATTGCTGCTACTATATTTATCTACCCCCTCCACTATTGTTGTTGTGTTTCTGCTGTTATCTCTATCTTATGTTATTGTTTTATTATTTACTTAATTGTTGCACTGTTGAGGAGCTAGCTTGCCCAAAGCATTTTATTACACCGTCTACAGCTGTATTCTGTGCGTATGACAAATAAACTTTGATTTGATTTAATTTTCTCTGGGTGGGTTCCTGGGCAAGGTCTGCTCACCGAAATTGGGGCACCTCATGAAGTAATGCCTGGCGTCTTTGGGGTAGTCTCCCTCCACCTCTCCAGTTACGGGATGAAACCTGGTGAAGCTGTGTCCACGGAAACAGTAGTAGTGCTCCATCCAACGGAAGACAGAGGTGCAGTTGGGAAGGTTGGCCCACTGTCTCATCTTGACTGATTGGGTGGCGATGTCATAGTTGTAGACCTCATCTCCTGTTGGAGGAAAATAGTGGCATACACTAAGTGGCTCATACTAAAAGTATTTGTTTCTGGTATTATTACTGTAAATCATCTGTATAAGTTACTTTCAAACGGTATAATAATGTGTCGAAGACAATGTTCATAAATGCAGGAATACTGATTTGATAATGGTTTATACAATACTTATTAGTTATTTATCAATTCCTTTTAGCAACATGACAAGAGAGAAGAATTGGGGATGTGAATTATATTTTGTTTGTATTTGTTATTATTGTTTCATTAAGAGATTATCCTATTTGTGGGCCTCCTTTGGGGGGTGATGGAGGAGCAATAGACTTACCCTTAAAGAAGAGGACAGAGTCAGTGGAACACTCTCCCTTGGGGCACTCCACGGCAGCGTCCAAGTGGCTAGGAACCCCAGGGAAGTCCTCTTTGATGTCCTTAGGATAGCCCTCCTCCAGAGAGTGGTTATAGTAGCTGAAGACCTTATCATCCTAATGGGTGAAGGACAGAGTATAAGAAAAAGGAACACATTTAAGAATACAATTGCTGGTGGTTACATCATTTGAAATGGGGAGATTGGAAAGGGTTTAATCAAAAGGCCAACGGAATCTGATGGCACAGAGTACAATTGCTACAATATACTGTACATTGAAATAAAACTGTACAGAGTAAATGTGGAATAAAACTGTGAAGAAGTTACACCATCCATAAAAGGCAAATATACAACTTTACATTAACATTAAACATTAAAAGAGGTATAAAAGGAAAACATGACTAAATGTTCAGGTCCTATTCATATGTTTGTAAGTAGGTACCAGGAAAAGGTACATGTGATCGTGGTCTTCGGGCTTCTCCTTGTTGTGCATGCGGAAGGCAGCATCAACGTGCCCCAGGAGGTGGTAGTCATCCAGCTCCTGGAAGGTGGTGTTAGAGAGCTGAGCTGGTCCTTGGAAACCCTTCCACAGATGGTCACCTGAGGAGAGCACAGGGCAGACCTGGCATTAGACATACTCATGTACATAGGCCCAGTCATCTTGGGGACCCTAGGCAAGATCTTTACTTGGGGCCAGGGTTTTAGGGTTTCCAATTTGGGGTCAGTGTTTCTGACTCCCATGTAGAAGGGTTAGGGTTAGGGTTAAAATATCAAAATTCCACCACCCCACTCCCATTGAAAGTCTATACCTGTATATCCGTTAATATCCTGATATGTACATTATTGTGATAACATTTGTTGATTTGAACATCATAATCCAAGATTATGTTGAAAGTTTTTGTGATAATATTTTGTATTCTCTCTCTGTTTACTTTCAGCTGCTATGCTGCTAGTCAGCTATTTCATTTGGGGGCCCTAGGCTATCGCTTACATCACCTATTTTTTGGGCCAACCTTGCATGTATGTACATGTTAGCATGGGTATCATATCACCCCATATCACATCATCAAGCAATGGCATGCAGAGAATAAAAACTGTGGGGTGATACAAAATATCATTGTACAATCATGAGGGGAAAGAGAGGGGGAGGAGATTACAAATATTACTCATGAAATGGTTTTATACCCTTAAAGAAGAAGGAGTTTCCTTGCTCATCAGGGGCGATAGCATCAAACTCGATGCCGTCACACCTGTCTAGTTTGGCATCAAAGTGGGCATCCTCATTCTGGGAGTCTCCAGGGTCTGATGGACCAATCAGATTCAAATGTGAGGTGTAAAACAATGACCAGCTATTTGTATTTATATATATATATATATATATTTTTTTTTTTTTTTTTCATTTCATTTTTTTAATATGAGTATTAAAACATTTCTGCACACACAAAAGGGGCATTGTACTCCTACACTGTAGAAACAGATGACGTAAGGGGTGGAAGAGGGATTGAAAGACAGCTGTGAGGCTGTGGCAACCCCAGTTGTTTGCATAGCATGCATGGATTATCACACAGTAAATGACTGTTCCTTAAAAGAAAAAGACTGCTCAGCTGTGCAGCACACTCTGGTGTCAATCAATTATTGAAGGGGCAATCTGGAATTGGTACTGCACATACATTTTTTTTTACTTTGAAATGCATCCAAAACGTAAACTCACCTGCCATCATAACATCATGGTGCCTGTGCAGAAAAGAAAACAGAGACAGTCAGACATTACCTTTAATCTATTGACCTCATTCTAACTCAAATCGATGGAATAGGTGATACACAGCACAAATCACACCACTACCGTAGATAATGGTTAATGTAGATAACGATTATCTTTAATGTAAGCCTTTTTTTTTTTATGTAATGGCAGACTTTTTTAGGGATTAAGCAATTGTGAGAGTGTGAATCAATAACAGAAGGGCTGAGCTATATGACTGACTTTGACCACTCTTTGTGTTTGGGTAATTGATCCTGCTCATGGCCTCAGCGAACTGTCAATCAAACGTATGAAATTAATCTGGCCAGTGTGGGAGCGCAGTATCCTATTGTGTGCCACAAGTCTCGTTCTCTTACATTGCACAGCATGGGCTCTGAGTCTAATAAGGTCACAACCTGACAATAAACAAAGTACTGTTTGTACGCACAGGAGTATTTTGTGGTGGCTTCTGTACTCTAAGAGAAAATGTCGACTCAGACCCTCCATTCCCTTGTTACAAAATTGACGGGGCAGAAGACAGAAGAGTCCAGTTGACTCTTCTACCTCCCAGGTGTTCTCTCTTGCCCCCATTTATCAAGGATCGGGTCTTGCTGGAAAGGTCAAAGTAAAAGCTTAGCAGTGTATCGGTACTCACGTTGGAGCAGCGTAGGTGAGGGCCAGTGCCAAGCACAGGCAGAGGGTGTGGGAGAGCAGCATCATGTTGAGCAGTCCTCTAAGTGCAGATTCAGAAGAGAGTTGAGAAGTGGACGGTGCCTTAGCAAGAGCTGACCGGACCAGGACCTTTAAACTGTATCTTGCTGTGAGTGGGTGGACCATGGACACATTGGGAAATCTATGTGTGTGTGGGAATGTGTGTATAACACAGTGTACTGTTTACTTTAAGAAAATGAGGAGGAGGGGACTTTTATCTGTTGCAAAACACGCTTTTTATTGTTCAGTGCATTGAACTGCACCTATGTGCTATATAAATAAAGTTAGTGATTATAATCATTTCATTGTTGAAATGGCATTAATGAGAACACATTTAGAAATTATCTATCAATTTGTTTTAGAAGAAAAGTAATCAAATTGTACAGTACCAGTCAAAAGTTTGGACACACCTTCTCATTCAATGTTTTTTCTTTATTTTTATTATTGTAGATTAATATTGAAGACATCAAAACTATGAAGGAACACATATGGAATTATGTAGTAAACAAAAAAGTGTTAAACAAACCAGAATATGGTTTATATTTTAGATTCTTCAAAGTAGCCACCTTTTGTCTTTGATGATAGCTTTGCACACTCTTGGCAAGTTTGTGTCCAAACTTTTCAGATTCACTATCATTTCCCTGCTTAGTTTCCCGGCTGTTTTGGCAAGTCAGGACTTTGGACAAGTGGCTTCAGCAGTGATCTCTGAGTCAGGGAGACAAAGAAAAGCCTGTGATATACTGTAAGCCCAACATCGGAATGTACAGGGAGCCGCACTTCAATATCCTAGGGCCTTTCACAGTTACCCTTGTTGTTTATTATTGC
The DNA here is from genome assembly GCF_951799395.1 of Argentina silus. Lineage (NCBI taxonomy): Eukaryota > Metazoa > Chordata > Actinopteri > Argentiniformes > Argentinidae > Argentina > Argentina silus. The sequence goes on along the minus strand of NC_139668.1, from coordinate 9,154,000 downwards.
TCCAGATCTTTCTAATGGGGTAACACAACTTGATGTTGAGGCTGAAGACTCGAGTTGATACCATTTTGTAGTCAATTTGAATCAGCGAATAAACTGTGTTTCTGGTGAACATCAAAGTAAAAACATCACAGAGAGGATTTAAATCTAAACAAAGTTGGATTTGTTTTTAATATTTTATGTAATTGACAATCAACAAACATAAAACATGTTCAAAGCCATATTTGTATATGTGTAGTGACCGTCTCATAGGAAACATTTGTGTAACCATAGTTTGTATCTGGGGATACACAACATTTCAACAGACTTCAGAGATTAAACATTTCATTCACTGTGTTCTGAGACTTGCGACATCGCTATTATTTGAATTGTCCATTTCTGTTTATCATTAACAACATGTAATTTAATCTTCAGTCAAAATAACTATAATTCTAACAAAAGCTACAAAGTTCCACCCTTATGCAGTGGAACTGCATTGACTTATATTAAGACGTTAGGAAAATAATGCACTTTATCACAACACCTATTAAGATCATCTACTACTATAAGGCTACTACTGACCACTACTTAGACATTTTCCAGCTATTCTCCATCACTAGTTTCAAACATGGTTAATCATCACACTATGATTACTGTGTCAGCTAAGACAAAGGGCAAATTAAAGGAGAAAGTTAATATATTTGAGCAAAGAAAATTAACCTTTATAGTAAAAAGATGTACCCTTCTCTACTTTATCAGTCTTTAACCATATTTTACCATTGTATCTTTTGTTTCACTTCTACTAGAAAAACACATAAGATTTAATCAGAATCTAGGATAATGTAGGCTGTTCATGACTGGAAAGCTACACCAGTATTCTGAGGAATGTTAATGACCATCTATTCTCTTCACCTTTGGAGTGCCTCACTTGTAACGGTAGATCTTGATGCAGTGGTTCATGCTGTCTGACACCACTACATTGCCCTCTGGCAGTAGGGCCAGGCCTCGGGGGCTGCTCAGACTTTCACTTACTAGGGGCCACCCAACACCCTTGGCAGGATACAACAGCACACGGTGCTGCTTGCCCCAGTCTGCCACCAGGACATCCCCATCGCTGTCGATGCAGATGCCCCAGGGGCAGGCCAGAACAGGTCCCAAGCCAGAGCACACTCCCAGGATACGGATGGTGTTCCAGCCAGGTTCCAGGACCCTGATGCATGGTGCACGGCCGGTCTCATTGCCTCGCTCTGACACAGCCATCAGTCCAGAGGTTGGGCAGGCAGCCACCAGATAGGGTCTATGGAACCCTGTGACTATGGTGCGCTCCGACTTGACACCTGTCTTCGGGTCCAACATTAAGGCAGTTAGAGTGCCACGCTTGATATCGGCCACCAGGAACTCATCCAGACGGGTGACAGTCACTCCCCTGGGTGCGTCCAGCTCTTCATGGGTGGATCCTATCATTGTACCTCCAAAGGTCTGGAGAAGGCGTCCATGACGGCTGAACACCAACAAGGCACGTTCAGCAGCACAGGTCAGAGCAATGAGGCCCTTGGTGTTTACAGCCACATCAAAGTAGTTACAGATGCGGGCAGACCTCTCAGATCCTGTGGGGGACACCTGCTGTACGACATTCTTCTGTAGGTCGGTCACCTGAATTCGGGCATTTCCACAGTCCACTACAAAGAGTTGCCCTTTGACAGTGGCATGGAGCCCACTAGGCAGGTTGAAATCGGTGCGCCCTGAGCCCTGCTTCCCAAATTGCTTTACCAGGCGCCCTGCATCGAATGCACTTGACCCACCATCTTCCTCCAAATCTTTCAAGGTTGGCTCTGCTTTCTCTTTCCTGCCTTTGTCTGATCGTGGTTGTTCCTTAGCTGGGTGCAAGCCGCCACCTTCAATGGCTGACAGTGACAGAGATCGGCTCACACGGTTTTGTCCTACACCACGTTTCATTGGCCCTTGGGCTCTTGATACTCTTTCATCTGAGCTTGTGGGACTTCTGCCAGACTCAGATCCTCCATTCCCTTGTTCCAAAGTTGATGGGGCAGAAGACAGACGAGTCCGAATGAATCTTCTACCTCCTAGGTTTTCTCCCTTGCCCCCATTTATCAAGGGACGGGTCTTGCTGGAAAGGTCAGCAGTGGACATGACACGTCTGTGTTCCTGGTTAAGGCAGCCATTACGAGGGGAGTTGGCAGTGAAGGTGTAACAGGAGTCCTCACTGTCTGCCGGGGAGGGGGGACTTCCTTCATCCATAGATGTTCCATGGGGGGGTTTATTGGGGGACAGGCTTTTACGTGAGTGAGGGCGATATCTTGAAGAGAGATCCAGAAGGCTGTAGCTGGAACGAGGTCTACCATGATGTGTCCTAGGAGAGGTCACTGTTTCATAGATGTTTTGAGATGTTCCTTTCCAAGTTTTCTGTTGTTGGATGCTAAGCTCATGTCTGTCCCCTTCCGGAGGGCAGGATGGTTCCTCGCTGGGTACCAGGACCAGGGTTCTTTGTTTTCTCTGACCCTTGAGGATGGAGCGTCTCTTGTTTCCATTTTGTCCACTACCTGGTTCATCTCCCTCTGACTCTCCATGGCTGGAGATTGGAGGGAAAGCCAGGAAGAGGTCCTGCCCATGTGTGTCTGAACAGAGAGACTCCAGTTCCTCATCCTGGGATGACTCAGATGCACCACGTTGCCGGGAATCAAGCTGTATCTTTGAGATCGATGGCTGGACTTCTTCCTTAAACTCATCCTCGTCAGTGGTTGACAGACGTAGTTTCCTGACTACACGCATGCTCCCGCTATTTTTCTTTGAGGCCACTGCATGGTCATGCCCTGGTCCACCTCCATTTAAGGGGGGATCCTTCCGAACATCCACTGGTCCACATTCTCTAAACATCATCTCCCCTGAGTGGAGGGTACATTTCTGCCCTTGATCTCCACAGACACCAATGGGGTAGCTCAGACTGTGTTCCTGCACTTCAACCTCCCCTAAATTCATGGCTTTAGGCTGGGTGCTAGGCTGGAAACTGACCCTCTTCAAGGAGAGAGAGATTTCCCAAGGTTGCGTAGCCTCTGCCACACCCCTCTGGAGCTGATTTCTGTGGGGTCCACCACTATTACCACCCCATCTCTGGATCTGCTCCTTCAGTTGGCCCAATTTACGGAGCTGCCGGTCAACCAGGGATTGTCCGACCCGAACCGCTGCAGCATTCTCCCTCTTCACCTGCTCAAGGCGCCGTTGAGCTTCCCGGTGGTCCTGTTCAACCTTCTCCAGCAGGCGGCGCTCTTGTCGTTGAGCCTCAAGGATGGCATTGTCTAGCTCTCTGTTCACTTCCTCCACCTCTGCCGATTGTCGCTCTCGAAGGCTCTGCAGCTCCTGCTCACCCAGCTCCAGGTTGCAAAGTGCCTGTGTCATCCAAGTCGGTGGAGAGGTAAGGGATAGGGGTGCAAAGATTGACCCTCTTGGGGTGGCCATGTCTCTCTGTGCAGGAGAGCTGTGCGTCATCAAGGATGAGAGGCCAGAAAAGGCTCTTCGCTCTGAGTGAGACCTCATTAACATCATGAATGATATGATGGAAAATCCTCTCGTTGGCCTGGTATGCTTCTCTTTTCAGCTTTTTTATTTGCTGTTTAAAACCTGTAAAGAGAACATGAATGAGATGACTATAATAAGAGTTTTTTTAAATAAAATGATGAGCAATAAAAAAGTAAAAGATTTGATCAAATATACCTTACTTGAGGCTGGAGGAAACTCAAGACAGAATTTGTTTGTTTCTGCTGAATGTTTCAGATGACTAGATTGTACTACATTTCCCTTTCTATTGTTTAACTATTGTACACTATGGCGATCATGTTCTTTCTCCCTCAGTTAGACACTGTTTGCTCAGTGTCAAATGAGCCACCTCTAAAAACAATAAAAAGATACATTCCTAAATTCCCTTTAAACATTCTTCATACGGTCATGGTGTAGAATATTCTACACTTCATTTGAGCGATTGGTGCAGGCAAAGAAGTATAAGAACCAATTTATTTAGATATTTGTGATTGTAGGGTCCTTGCATATGTCTCTCAATTGACACACTGTCCTCGTCTCAGCCTTTGTAACTCTAGATGCTTCTCGGGTCAATCATCTTGGGACCAGAACAGTCTGTTAGTGTCACTCATCATCGTAACCCAAATGTCTCAAATTGTTGGTTGCACTTGGAACACAGACCCCTATTGTCACTACTCATGGATACAGTAGTGCTTATCTGCTCAAGGTACTGAAACTGAACTCTCTTTCACAGCAAACATAAAGTGCCTGTAAGGGACTCCAGATGCATTAGGGCGTGTTTGGTATGGACTACAGTATGTGCATGTTTTATGTACAGGAGGACAAAAAAGTCCTGTTCTGGAAACCTGCATGACCTGGATGGATATATAGGCTAACTCTGAAGCCCTAGTTAGAGAAGTCTTTTACCCCCCGGGAGCAAAACAACAGGGCTTTTTCTAGGATGAAAGGGTTAGGGATCGGTTTACCTCAGTGTGCTCTCAATAAGGTCCCCCTGGAAACATATGACCTCACAGTGTGAATGGATAAAAACAGTTTCTCATGTTTTGAATAGACAAACCAATGATGTAGCCTGTTCTGTTGTATTAATCTAGGCCAGCTGACCCTTTGATGCTGCAGTAAAACACAAGAAACCCTCTGAGGACATTTGGAGTAGCAGATAAATAAAATGATACTTACCACTTAAGAGGAAAAATAAACACAGAATTTAAAAATGCTAAATTGCTTACCATATGCTAAATGAGCAAGTACAAATTACCTGACAGGTATACAGACAGATCTCCTTGTTTGTTGGAATGTGGGAAAATTTAGGTCTGCATGTCACTAACAAATCCCAGTCACTCGTTGGAGTGGGGCCACCAATCCCTCTCATGTTACCCCACTTAAATGTTGAATGAGGGGCTCTGGTTGCTAAGTTACCAGAGGACCTGCATGGCACTAGCTGAGGTGTTGAGTGGAAAATAATACGATAACAGTCATATTGATAACAGTCATATTGAGAAAAGCTTTCAAGGTAACTTAGATTTGCTCGAATCTTATTGAAGGTCAATCATCTCACAATGCTAGCAGTGACAATGCTTATAGTCATTGCTTACAGTGATGGTGCAAATACATCTATCAAGACTTTATTTTAATATCTCAGTCAGTACATGAGCAAACTTGTAAAGGCAAATACATTGTTGTTCCTATTCATTCAATCAAATAGATTATTCAATTAAAGCAGCACAAACGGGGGTCTTACCTGGGCTCAGGCGTGCTCCTCTTCCACCACTGCTCTCTGTGCTCTGTCCTTCAGTTTCACATTCTCCCTCTCTACACTTTTCTCTGTCACACCCCCTCATCTCCATTTCAGCCCATTCTTCACAAGTTGTCAGAATATTTGAGACTACAGCACATTACACAGTGTCTCTCACTCTCACACACAAATAACCTTTATCTCCCTGTAAAGGTAAAATTCCCTTGTATCTTCTTGAAATAATAAACATACACACTGACCCATCCATGTTCACAGATCATGACAAGATAAGAGTTCTCCATACACAGTCTGTGTGATGTAAATAAGCCCAATATACCACAAGCAATCACGCAATGCCCTTACAATATGATACAAAGGGTGGATCTTCATTGCCTATGCCCAGTATTGTGCTCAGAGTAAACAACAGTTTTCGGCATTCAGGGTGAGGCTAAAAACGATGCAAATTGGAGATAATTGCAATAGATTATTGTAGTCTCTAGACTAAGTGTTTGTTGTGGGGATGTGAATGACATCCCTACCTATTCATTTACGTATATCAAATGTATCTCTAGTCAGCTGATTGAATTGAGATAAAAAGAGAGATCACCCAGTGTAACAGAATCTGACTTTCATTTGAAACCAAACCACTAGATGTCAGCAGATAGCTGCAAAATCAACGGTGAGCGCACGACCGATACGGTACCCTCTATGCTTGAAGTTTGGAACCTTTCTCTACTCCTCTTTCAGCCAGGCAAGGGTCTGCTGCTGGGGATTGTCTGTGCGCTCCAGTCTGGGTTACCAACCAATCAACCAACCACACAATCTATTTAGGGGCCTTCCAGGACAGTTGCACCGTAATTGAGTACAATGGATTTTCTTATTTGACATTTACATCAACAACTCTTTATCACATTCATAGCAAATTCATATAGCCAATATATAGCCAATAATAAGAAAAGGTAACATAATCAGAACAATTATTTCTGCCGACAGTTTGAGCGATGTTCCATTTGATTGACAACCTCGTGCTGTATTTTCTTTTAATTGTGATTCGAATCCAATGTTCTCAGGGTGGTTGCTACAGAGACAGATTTGTGTTTTTATTTTATTTCTGGCATTTTTACGTTGTTGGCCTTCCTGAAGGTTGATGTTCTATTTATAGTGAAAAATACGAATCGAGTCTTCTCAAATGAAGTAATCTGTGGTTAAAGTTAGCTAGCACAGTAGCGAGTGTTAACTCAACCGAAATTAATTAATTATGTTCGCGACGCCAATACAGCCGTTGCAAACATGCAAAGACGAATGTGAAAAACCACCTGAAAAAAAGAACAGCAACCGCAGCAGGTACGATAAATTCGTTTTACCGTGCGTTGCCGAGTTTTTTGGAACAGCCCTCTTCATCTTCACCGGTTGCGCTTCAGTGATCGAAAACTCAACTGAAACAGGGAGACTTCAGCCAGCTGTGGCAAATGGGGTTGCCTTGGCCATTTGCGTTGCCATCACAGCTGGACTGAGGTAGGCCTACTGCTATCATTTAAAGGAAGCGAATATCTTGAAAACTGCTCAATGGCTTAGATATAGCATTTTTGGCTACAGCCCTGAGTCAAGATAAAAAAGCAAATGAGTTAATGGAGCACTGGGGACTATGTTCCATTGTGTCTAAACTTAGCCAGGCTTGTTTGAATATATGCATGTTGTCTAGGCTACTGTAGCGTACAATACAAGTTACAGTTTGTTTTTGTTCTCACAAAATGACAATTTTCATGGTTATGCATGCATTCACTCTTTTTTTCTAGCGGTGGCCACCTAAACCCTGCAGTGTCCTTGGGAGTAATGATGTCTGGTGGTCTGCACCCCATCAGGCTTATTCCATATTGGATATCTCAACTCTGCGGTGGATTAGTCGGAGCTGGCTTGGCAAGGGTGGGCCCACAGCTTTGCCACTGTACTGTCACTGTACTGTCTGTTTGCCTTTACATTCTTGATAATAGCTCTACTTCATTATAACACATTACTGTTTTGTGACAATCCCCCCCACAAGGCAGTGTCCTCTCACACAGCCCTTGCCAACTCATCTTGGGGCGCATTCAATACCATTACAACCGACAAACAGGTGACTGGGGCCCTATTGGCAGAGATGGTTATGACATTCTTCCTTGTGCTAACGGTTTGCATGAGTGCCGTCAACAGGCAGAGCAAGACACCCCTGGCACCTTTTTGTATTGGACTTACTGTCACCGCCAGTCACCTGGGAGGGTGAGTGTGTTAATGTCCTATAAGTCTTAAGATTTGATTTAGTAACCAGTTATAGACCTACAGAAAGATGGGATATTTGTAATCTCTTAATTCAAACATTTACTGGATCAGTACTGGATACTGGATAAGTGTCTCTGTGTGAAGTACACTGTACATTACTCTTGTTTTAATATGAAATGCATTGCTAATCCCAAAGGTATTCATTCTTTCAACGTTGTTGTTCTCTCCTACTTGTGCGGTGTTAGTGGAGGTGTGTCGGGTGGCTGCATGAATCCGGCCAGAGCCTTCGGACCTGCAGTGGTTGCAAATTATTGGTCGTATCACTGGGTCTACTGGGTTGGACCTATGACCGCTGCTGTTCTGGTTGGCTTAGTAGTGAGGTAGGTCTCACCATAGAGATAACCTACAGTATGTTTATGTATTGATCTCTATGGGTCTCACAACCGTGCATTGGTATTATTTAACCTAACCATCACCTGAGTGATGATGAGCACTGATCTTGTCTTTTTTGTCCCTTTGCTAGGCTCTTCCTAGGTGACCCAAGAATACGACTCATTATGAAAAAGAAACCAACACTGGCCTGAATTTTTTTAAAACCTTGAGGTGTGGTTGATGTAGCCCACACACAACCCTACTCTCTGTCCTCTGCATGATGGGGAGACTTTTACAGACCCCCCCCCCCCCCCAAAAAAAAAAAAAGTGATCTGTGAGTAAAAATAACAATTGATTGTACCCATGTGGAAAACGTTTATTTGCTTATATATATATTACAGGATGTTCATGAGTTGTCATTGAGGAGAACAGATACAGGTTATGTAGTCAGCAATCACACACTTGGTGTATTGAGGACAAATAGCATCTGCCCGAAATTCTCTTTGTCTCCAGCTACTCACTACCATCTACAGTATATAGTGATAAGCATAGCTAAGATAGACCAAAGTCGTATCTTTATTGTTATTCTTGTTTTTGTTAGTTTTCAATATGACTGTCCTTCCTATCTCTGTTCAATGGCGGCAGCACCAATTGATCTGTGTGACCTCTGCCAGCAGAGCGCCCACTGCTCCAACCAGGGATAAAGGTCATTTTATTTCCACTGGTTATTATTTAACCCAAAGAGGCTAACAGCTATTTCATCTTTATGAAATCCTGCATCCTCTTCACAACGGTCCTTACAGCATTATACGCACAAGAGAAACTTGGCCCTGGACACAGATGGGTCCTGAGACATCATGTTGGTGAATGTCACACAAAGTCCTGGAGGCTCCCTGGCCTGTCTGACTGATTATTGCTGTTGTTGCTCTGTCAGGAGCAATGGAAAATTATATAGGCCCACGGTGGTATCAGACCTCCCATGTTATTGATACGACTGTTATATTTCAGAATGCAGCTGCCCGCCTGCCTCGAACCATCACGCAATTAAATCTACGTGCCGCGGCTGCCCCTGTTTGTGTGACAGAGAGTAATGAGACCAATAGTTACTGTAAAAAACAATAATGTGATTCATCATACCAACTTAACAACCTGATGTATTACCTCCTGTACCATATGGGTTATTGTCACTAAGCATATGATAGATAACAAATGTTTCATTCCAGTAGTTCAGGTTTAATTCAGGTTTTTAACATTAAAGGCAAAATGTATTTCATGGTCATTAAAGTCAACAATTAAGAGAGATGGTCAAGAAAGTCCTTTTCCACATATTTTGTCCTTCTATTTTGCATCTCTATATTATATGAAATCATGAATATGGTAATAGTCTTCATTCTTGTGGGACTGTCTTTCAAAGGGGCAGATCCGGTTCTGCTGCTAGATTCGATTAATTCCTCCAATGCCACTCCTCATTTTGGATACCCCCTCTCTAACACTTTCAGGGGTATGATATTAGAGGGAACAATCGCAGAAACAAAACGAGCTGGAACCACCAAGAAGGGAACAGATGGCCCATAATTGCCTTGTGGAGGAAGCCAGGGAGTCAATTTTTACTGGTCTCGGGGGACTTGCAGTTGCAAAAAGTGCAGGTGCATTTGTTTTGATCAGATATGGCCTAGAGGAACCATCTGAAAAATATTCATCACACGCACATTAGAGAGGAATTTAACAAAGCGCGATGGCTTCGTGGGCGAGACTAGGATGCAACCGTGTGCTTTCATTAGGGCAACGAGGTAAACACAGGGAAAGGGAGCCCATGGCTGGCGCTCCCAACCACAACAGATGTAGCACAAATTAATGCAGCACCAAAGTATAGGAAAATCAAGAGGAAATCACTGAAATATAGTACAGCTCACAACATTATGAGTAAATCACCGAAATATAACACTGCGTATCTTTCTGCATTTTGTCAAAATGAAATGTAGAGTTCTACAGTACGAACTCTCAGACTGCTTAGAACAACAGTGAAAGTGAAATGGACACCTATTTCGACAATAACTCACAATACCAATAATGTGGGTGAGATGTGTTTCAGAGGAGGAAACGGTGAAATGATGTAAATATTGAATCAGTCTTGTACTGAGATAGACTAGTTAGCTATATCCTGCTGGTTCTGCATGCTCAGACCTCATCTGTCCAATTACTTGGTTCAAAAATGCAATTACCAATGGCTATTGTATTTTGTTAATACTAGATCATTTACTGTAAAAGGTCCTGAATTGATGATGTTTCAATGGTCTCTTCAGACGGACACAGCATGGATTCTGAATACACTTTGTGATGAGCAATAGACCCCCTCTTTTACAATGCCCAACTTGCTCTGCCTCGCAATATCAAACTAATAAATTACAGCCTGTCTCCCACATAACTCACTGATAAATAAAAAAAAGGGTCTGCTTTAGTGTGCAGCTGTGACCCAGGGTTACCTAGCAACAGGTCATGCCCAGACGAGATGCACAAGGTAGAGGTACACCTCTGAGGAGCTGAAGCGAGGGAGGGAAGGAGGGATGGAGGGAGGGGGAAGGGGTCTCATCCTCACTCTCTATGACCCTTGACAGATAGAAAACGCACTCAGAGGAAACACGTTTTGATTGACAGGGATATTTAGAGAACCTGGAGCTCGGATCTTTCCATTCCATTTTATTTTTTCAAACTGCTGCAACTGGATGTTGTGCATATGAAATTAAGATGCATGTGGCCTAATTGACTGTATACTCAAGGGTTGTTCTGAATGATTTCATCTAATTTTGTACTGTCCTGAAAATATTACAAATAAGCATTTTCTCTGTTGTTTTCTTTACCTCATCTGTCTCTGTCTCTCTCTCTCTCTCTCTCTCTCTCTCTCTCTCTCTCTCTCTCTGTGCACCCACAATGTATCTAGTATATCTTTTCAAGTCGCTGTTCACATTTCTTTATTTCTTAAGTTAAGAAAGTTGAACACTGAAGGACTGAGACTAGAGAATCTGGCACATTCCCATGTTTTTCAGTCAAAACAAACAATGAACAATCTCTACATAGTCAGTGTTGCAACCGTGATACTGTAGTATATCGCTGTTGAAAATGTGAACTGACAGGGCAAAAGAGATTGAGCCATAGCACTAGGGACAGTTCCACGGGGTAGAATGTCTTTGCCAGAACATAGTACCATGGAAATGAAAGGCGCTGTGTTCAGTGAGTGTGTTTTCCCCTCAGTCGCCTGTGTCACAATCCCTCAAGGGGACTTCTGCAGCTGTGTGGGGTTAGTACACGGTCGAGTTAGGGGCCACACACCAGGGGAGGCTGGTGGAGGTAGAAATTCGGAGGACGGGTTCATTGTAATACATGGAACGGAATGAGGAATGGTATCACACGTGTGTTTGATATCATTCCCTATTCCATTCCTTGCATTACCATGAGCCTGTCCTCCAATTTCTACCTTCACCAGCCTCCCCTGTGAGACATACTGTAGAGACAAACATACATCCTCTGTCAAGACGGTATTGTTGTGTGTTTTTCAGTCTGCATTTTTAGTTGTATGATAGTTTGAGGTTATAAACGTCTGAATCAGTGCAGGTTGACATCCTTCTTGGCAGATTTCGCAAAGAAAACTCCAAACTCACACAAAATGATACGCTTTAAGTCCATCTTCAAAAGCCAAATTGATTACTCACTGAAGTTGGCTGTGCTGTAGAACAGGGTGGTTGATGGTTAAAGGCATGTAGCATGTCAAATGTGTCTTAAATAAGGCTCACCTGGCAGTAATGCATATGACGCCCACGTTAATGCACAGCTAGTGAACATGACGGATGCGCTCAGAGACCCATGTGAGTTAATGGATATCCATCACGGATGCTAACAACTCTGATTAAAAATACATAATCTGCAACCGGCCCCCTGATGGCGATGAGTCGTTCTGGGCCATAATTGTGACTGTGAGCGGTTGTGATCAAAGGAAAGTCACACCTGCTCGCCTTTAAAATGTGGTCTCACTGATTACATTTTCATATTTCATCAACATCAAGATGAAGATTATCATGGGGGGGATACAGTAGCTGTTTACCCGTGGTCATTTCTATCTCCATCACATGATCACCCCCTCCTAGTTCAATATTCTCTCTGTTTCTCTCTCTCTCTCTCTCTCTCTCTCTCTCTCTCTCTCTCTCTCTCTCTCTCCCTCTCTCTCTTTCTCTCTTCTCTTATGCACCTATCTCTCCAGGGGTGTGAGTGAGGGACAAAGCAGTGGGGAGAAACGTACCAAGCTTTCTCTCACGGCTTTTGCATGTAGTGCTCACCCAATTTACACCTCTCCCTTACCCTGTCAGCGTCGCCACCCAGGGTCCCCTGGCGATAGCGCCGTGCCAACCATCACCCTCCTATCAGGAAAGGGGGTGGTGGTAGTGGGAAGGGGGTGGGGGTGGAAGGGAGAGGGGGGGGGCTCCACAGGATGGTGTGGAAAACAAAACAGGGGCTTATGCCGTTTATGTCACATCAGCGGAGCCAGCGCGGCAGAGATTATATTGGCAGTGCATGTTTTTCAAGGTGCAAAATCTGCACACTCATACGGAACACAGTCACACCTAAAAAACAGTCCCTCAAAGACCCAGATACAAAAAAAAGCAGACGTCAGGGTTTGAAATGATGTACCTACTGTACGTTGAAGCCTGTTTAAACATCTTGACAGGATTAGAGCGGAGTTAAACTGCTTTGCGGGCGCAGTTAATTGAAGCGGATGAGGTTTTTAATAAAGCGTGCAGTGTTCGCAGCTGACAAATGGCTCGGCTGACACACAGGGGAAATTGCATTTAATGGCATCAGGTATGTGCTTTGCTGGAACTCATAGCATTTCACTTTTCCTTTTCATTTAAGCTCACCTGAGTCAGTTAGGGTGTTTTTCTCTCCTGGGTGTTAATTACGGTTCACATGGGGAGAGGGTGGGAGGGACAGTCTTCCTGTCAGCTGATCTCTCGTACTTGCATTCTATGAAATGCACAATAATAAAAACACTGGAAGGTATTAGCAGAGCCATTTATATACATATATACAGACTGTGTATATACTCTATTACTCTGGTATTGAGACATGCGTAGTCAAATGTGTAGACCTAATATTGTCAGCTTTTTAGATAAAGGCTGGGTGCAACAATATTGCCTCTGATTTAGGGGTTTAATTGCAAGGGTGCACGATAGACTATGTTCCAAAGGCATACAGTTGAAGGAAGCCGCAGACTGGCAGAGGACAACAATGCAACATGAATTATTTCAAGTGATGTGTCGGTGGACCATTACAAAGATGCCCTATGGGAATTGTCAATTTGACATCTCACCCAATGGCAGACTGTCCAGTCTAAGGAGATTCTTCATATCAGGGGATAATTAGAGAGTTTCATTTAGCCTAATATCAATCACATAGCTCATGAATAAAAACAATTATGTCTTCATAATTCATACAATTGCAATCGCCCTTTGCTTCCCCTTTTTGTAAGCGATGCCTCTTGGGTGTATCCTCTCTCTCATCGCTGTGGCCCGGGTACACCATAGTCAACGGGGGCCATAACACAGAGGTGGGGGGGTGGGGGAGGGCGGAGGGGGGGGGGGGTAGGCAGAGACTGGTTTCAGAGTAGATCAGTCCTCTGGACGCGTGTCAGTCTTCATTAGGGAGGCGGAGAGGAGCGACGCCCTCAGGTTAGGATGGCCACAGAGGAGGAGGATGGGATGGAGGTGGGGGGGTGGGGGGGTGGGGGGTGGGGGGGGAGTGGCAGCTGTGGAACAATGACAGAATCTGTGTCCAGGGCCCCCCAGGCCAAACACCAGCTCCCCACTGCCGCAAACTGATCTCTCGCCTCCAGACCAAGAGAGAGAGAGAGAGTGAGCGAAAAAGAGGAGAGAGAAAAGACGGGAGAGAGGAGGAGAGACAAAAAATTGAGCGGTCACAGCCGCTTGATGTGTCCTCATTTACTGTATACAGACCTGCACTGCCATGCCCAGTACACTGCAACATGTAAAAACGCTCTTCAACATTCATTACCATATATGTAATCTAATCTCATATACAGTATTGCTTTAGTTATATTGCTTCTATATAATTTGTTTTTATATTGGCTTACCTTAAGCTTGGGTGATTTGGTCCTCCTACAGCTCGGCTGCCTGGATAATGTCAAGTATGAATCTTTCATGGCCTCCATTAATTTCATCACTTTGATTTGCTTATGATTAATTCATCCAGATGGCTACAATGTTGACTAACATGGCAGTGAAATGGTGTTATCTGAAGGGAGATAACCTATACGTATGAATTTGATTTCTTTCATTTATATTCTGATGTGTCTCTCTCCTTCTCTGTCTCTCTGTGTTGTTCCTACATGTATGTTTCACTGTTAGACTGTCATCGGTGCCCAGCTTTATAGCCTCTGTTTCTACGCCTGCTGTCTGCACCGTAATTGCACCATCATTGCACCATCTAGACCAGGCCGTTATTGTAAAAGTTCTAAGCACTTGGATAAATCAATAATAAATACATTTTAAATGACTATAATTGTGAACATTTCACATTAGGGGGGGAAATACAATTTCCTCTAAACATAGGCCTATCCATGTTTAATCATTTCATATCATGTATTCCTGGTCCATCTTTAACAATCACATCATTGACACACTTTCCAATCTAGACAAAATCAGATCACTGTTTCCCTCAACAGAGGGACAAGCTTGACAACCTCCTGAAGGTCAGTAGTACAGTAGCACATTGACAATGCCTCATCTTAGGAAACAAGCGCAGTTTTGACAAACGGCTCCAACAGAACCCACTGGCTCATGCCACACGTATGTGTGCCACACACTCTCCTGATTAGCCAGGTCAAACATAATCAGTGATAGGCAAGTCTAGGGCCAGTTAATTATAGCTGGCAGCTGGCAGGGAGGCCTTTCCTTTAGGGGCTGGGTTATGTCCATGCATGAACCCCCCAATGGAGAATAAATCTATTCCTTTTGTTTGGAGTGAAGCATGTGGCAGCCCCTTAATTTTAAAAGAGACTCAAAATGTGGACAGAACTTGGGATTAATAAGGGGGAATGAGGCATTAAATTAGTGTAATGTAAGCGCTGTGTGTATGCGTGTGTGTGTGTGTGTGCGTGTGTGTGTGCGTGTGTGTGTGTGTGTGTGTGTGTGTGTGTGTGTGTGTGTGTGTGTGTGTGTGTGTGTGCGTGTGCGTGTGCGTGTGTGTGTGTGGTGTATGTATGTGTGTGTGTGTATGTGTGTGTGTGTGTGTGTCTGTGTGTCTGTGTGTTCACTCGCTTTCTTCAATCTCTTCCAGGATCCCAAATAGGGTACATGTTGTCGAAATATAAACAAATATATCTCTGAAATAAGAACATCTCTGGTCTCGCTTGTTACCATCTAGGTCATATATTTTAATTCAACAAATAGGTAACAGAACATGTGCACTGTAGGTGGCCCAGTTTGTTGAAATATATTACTATATGATATATTTCCTTCAGCAATGGGAGAATACAGAAACACGAATTGACAAAGTGGATGAGGTTGCATCTCAAACAGCTTGTAAATCTCCAAACCCAAATGAGAGTAACCTCATACTGACATGTCACAGGGAAAGATATAGCCTCATGAAGTTGGTTGATGGAGGGGCGAGAGAGAAGCAGAAGAGGACAGAGACAGGATGGGGTGTTTGTGATATACTACGTGATTATTCTGTCTCCACATTTAGAGGTTGTGGAGCAACAAATAGCTGGGATTCACATTATGAATATATTTGCCTGTGTATGTGTGTGTGTGTGTGGGGGGGGGGGGGTTGATGTGTGTGTGTGTGTGTGTGTGTGTGTGTGTGTGTGTGTGTGTGTGTGTGTGTGTGTGTGTGTGTGTGTGTGTGTGTGTGTGTGCGCGTGTGTGTGCGCGTGCATGTGTACATGTTTGTGTGTGTGCGTGCGTGCGCGCGCGCGTGTGTGTGCGTGTGTGTGTGTGTTGAGCCGCAAGCCGTGTTGCTCTCAGTCTCCTATGACTGGCCATAGACAGACGCAGGCTGACATATGCACAGTCCTCCAGGCCCATCTGATTTGCCCCTCTGGTTTATTGATCCTCTTTATTCCGGGAGAATGAGATGCAGACAGCATCCTCCCTCATGAGCCAGCCATAATCATGATATAATATACTCTATCTGTGCTCAATATTTGATCTCTGTATGGCATAAATCTGATAACCCTGTGATTAGGTTTATGGTGTGAACATTTTCATCTAATGTTATATTGATGCTATCAACAGACCTTAATAACACATGTTGTATGGCTATATGTT
>NC_139668.1:9100273-9132773 GCF_951799395.1 Argentina silus | reverse complement strand
CACATGGGCGGCTTGGTACGCATCGTGCCAAAGGTCTTGTCTGACATGTGTGAAGTGTGTGAAATGTGTGTGTGTGTGTGTGTGTGTGTGTGTGTGTCTGTGTGTCTGTGTGTCTGTGTGTCTGTGTGTGTGTGTGTGAACTTAAATAAAGTATTCAAATGTGTGTGTGTTGATGAATGCAAATTCAAATAAAGCGCATATTAACAGAGTTTATGTTCTCATTTTACCAGTCATGAGTCATCTCTAGGGGGCTCTCTAATGCAAGAGAATTTGGGGTATGAGAATCAACTGAAACAAGAGTGAAATTATGTGATTTTCAACAAAATGAAGTAACTCGTATGGGATCACAAAAATTCACAAAATTCACACTGTAAGGATGTTAACTGTCTGCAACAAAAGAAGACTACAACATTGTTCCAGACAGGACTTGAGTTGAGACTGAGTTGACTGAGCCTTTGACTGATGGCATAGACAAGACTGGACTGGGGGTCATTCACAATGTCCTCTCTCTCTCTCTCTCCCCCTCTGTCTCTCCCCCCCCCCTCTCTCTCTCTCTTTCCCTAACTGCAGACTCTCAGAGTCCTTCTGACTGGCCCCTGTGGCCACACATCCTCCTGAGGAAACCCTCTCCTGACAGAGTGACTAATCCTTCCCATTTCACCACTCTCCGTCTCAGTGGTCTCAGGAAGGAAGGAAGGAAGGAAGGAATGTCGGGAGGGATCGATGGAGGGGAGGTGAGGGCAGAGGTGAGATGGCAGAGACTTCAGCAGGGTTGGGGGTTTTTTATTCAAGAAGGACGCACCATCATTGCAGAATAAGCTCAGGTCATAGAAATAACCACCATTACATCACACGAAAACATCCGAGGCTTGATCCATCACAACCTCTGTGGGGTAAACCAGTGTTCTTACCAAGACGTTACATCAGCTGTGTGTGGTAATTGCAGCAGGCACACACAGCACCCTTGGTGGAGAAGTTTGTCTCTGGACGGGGGCCTGGGGGTCCGATGGAGCCTGAGGGGGCCAGGGACCGTAGACCACCGCGCCGCCACTCTGCTCCTTGGAGCAATTACAGCGGCTCGCTGCACTCTGGCTGTCAGACTGGGTCCGTCCCCAGCCCCTGACATGTGTCCGATACACCCCGCTGTGAGTCTCTCTGTGTCACATCTCCCTGGACATGGAGCTGAGGGCGATCTGTCTATCATCTCCTTCACACGCACACACACACACACACACACACACACACACACACACACTACCAGCTCCTTGTCCTTGCACTGCTGTAGCCAACGGTCCCATCTGTGTGTGTGTGTGTGTGTGTGCGTGCGTGCGTGCGTATGTGTGTGCATGCGCGTGCATGCGTGCGTGTGCGTGTGTGTGCATGGTGGCTCTGGGCCACAGCGAGTCAGCCGTGGCCCCCTCATCGTTTTAATCACCTCGTTAGGCGCAGTCAGTCGCCACACTCTCTGGCCACCGCCTCACCTCAGGACGGATGCCCCCTGACCCAGCCCTGGTGGTGCTACTGGGAAGGGGTGGGGAGCGTGAGACAAGATCTGTCAACCAAACCATCAAGACAGTGTGTGCCATGATCGCCTAGAGTCTGGTCAGGCTGGCATGCACTGGTAATGCCCACAGGCCCCCTAAAACAGCCCTGCCCCCCTACCCATGAAGCTCTTGGCATGATAGTCCACTTTATGTCTAACCACAGGATACGGTTGGTTCTGGATGGCACTCTGTAGGTGATCTTTACTCATGGATATCTACTGTATCATCCATCCTTCTGGTACCATTGGCTCTCAGATTCCCAGAAGTGATGTCATTTTGACTGTGGTGGTTTATGGTGGATATTGTTGTGTGTGGGTTTTTTTTCTTAGATAGATTTTAAATGACTCTTGAAATATCTCATTATTTTCTGACAGGCAGTCATCCATTGAAGACAAAACACCCCAGATTTAACAGGTTTTCCCTTTTGAATAGGAGGGAGCAGCAACACAGCAGAATAGACTATTCCATCTGCCATCAACAGTGGGGACGTTTTGGGCTGGATGGGTAACACCCCCTCCTCCCACCTCCCTTCTGCAAGTCGGAAATCGGACATGAAATATAGAGAACGAGTTTGTAATGTCAAAAATCACTAATTCATTCATATATGTAATTCTCAATATAAAACATTTCCTTTCTTAAAAAGAAAAGTCATGTCCGTTTTGCCAGCATGCACCTGTCTGAAGATAAGGGTGTTTATAAATGATTTCAGTGTCTGTCCATCCTGTGAGAGAACTGTGATATAATACACCTTGCCTATCCAGTGGCCGAAAAGTGCAATGCAATAGTGAAACAGTGAAATATGCTTGCTTTTGTTTTTTTTTGTTTTTTTTATGAAGTTATTCACTTTCCTTGACCAGCCTGTTTAATGTTTTTTTTTATGTGTCCTATGTTCACTTCAAACTGTTAATATTTATTTTAGACTATATGTAACAGACAAAAAAAAAATCTAATTTAGAAAAAGAAATCGTAATTTCTAAATCCGTATCCATTATCTTGCTCATCTCTGGTCTCTCTTTGCCCATTGATCCCAAGGGAAAACTGAGGGGTTGAGGGGCGTGAGTAGAGAGAGAGGGAGGTTTGTGGAAGGGAGGGTGGGCGGTGTTAGACAATACCATTCCCCAAATATATTCCATCCCTCCGCTTCTGAAGTGGGGCTTTATTAGTTGGGATCGTTTGGATGTTATCTCGCATATAAGCCGCATTCTGGATCCGATAACATTCGGAAAACCTAGAAGAGGAAAGGGGGGATTTTCTATTTGCCTGTCAATATTACTGACTCTTGGCGCACGGGGCACAAGGCGGGCCTTTCTTATCGCCGTCATCTCCCTCAAGAAGAACGGACAAATATCTGCACTTTCAGCCCGATCTTATCGACACAACAATCTATTGTTTCCGAGCTTGGGGGGGCCAAGGTTCTTCCAGGAGATTTTTTAGAAACATTTTTCACAGAATTATTACCCTGAATCTCGTCTTGTCAACGAAATGGTTTTTTTCCTAACACAACTTAAAATTAGACATTTCTTCTGATAAACAATATTTGCTTGATTCATTATACTGTAGCCATACACACGTGCCTGTGTGACTCAACAGTTCTTACGGAAGGGCTCAAAAAGTAAACAACTCATATTTATTGTCATAAGGCTGCCAATAATGATATTATACTGATTAATTGAAGTAAGGAAGATGTTTTGTGAGCGGAACCAAAGGGAAGCACAGAGTTAATTTGAAGTTGGAGTTCAAGTACAATAATCATCAGACAATTGTGTCTCCCTGCTTGTCAAGGTAAGGATCAAATTAACGAATATGTAGCCTAAAAAAGAATACATGTCAACTCTTATTTCCTTCATTATGATAGGCCTAATACACAACACATCAGTATTGCATTAGTTTTGATATGGGAAGTTAGAGGTTATGTTAAGTATTTTCCCTTTCTATTGCCTCGTTGATACAACAACTCTTAGCCGAATTCTATGTCCAGCAGATGTCAACATTTTAGCCGTCACTATTGTAGTGCCATGCTGTCAAGTCATACTGCACGAGCCAAGCAGACGTGTTCATCTCACTGTGACAGATGGTGAATTTTGAATATGGAATATGTTAATTTGAATTGCATGCGCTCACAATATTTACCATAATTTTCTTTAATATTCTGATATAGACGACTGAATATATGTGTGAGTGTCCAAATAGGTTAGGGTTACTACATTCTCTGAAAGTAAAACATATGTTCTACAAAGTGATGTAAGATTAAAATAACCAATTATTTCATATTCAATGCTCTACGAAACAAAATGATATGCCATTTACATGCTTAACATTTATGTTAGATTAACAATGGACGTGATCACAATCGATTTATTGGAGCATTTGACAGTGCCTATCACCTATCCCATGTGACACCTGTAATAAAAACATATGCCTACAAATAATGATCTGAAACTAACTCCTATTAACCAAAATTGCTATTTGGCTTCTCGCTTAGGAAACAGGATATTATTTTAAGTTCCCATTTCAACTATATTTTTCACCCACTCTTTCAACAGCAATAAATCATCACAGGCAAGTAGGCCTTTTGTGTGCTGAACAATATTAATCAATACTCTTTCTGCAGGTCTTTTTGGATAAGCCCTGAAAAATAATTTCAAAGACTGAAAATGATGCTCAGTCCAGACCAGGCTGACTCCGACCTCGGATGGGGACAATCCGACGCTGAGTCGGTGCTCAACGACATGAAGGTTGGGTGCATGTCTGACGATCCGATGGAGGGGGAGGGTAAGACGAGGTCGCTGGCCCCGCCAGCTCTCAGCAGGGAAGAGAAAAGACGGAGGAGACGAGCCACGGCCAAGTACCGCTCGGCCCACGCCACGCGTGAGAGGATCCGCGTGGAAGCTTTCAACGTGGCCTTCGCTGAACTGAGGAAGTTGCTGCCAACCTTGCCCCCTGACAAGAAACTCTCTAAAATTGAGATCCTCAGACTTGCGATATGCTATATCTCCTATCTCAATCACGTGTTGGATGTCTAGATGAAAGTAATTAGAATGGGAGAATATACGGATAATGGAGTGGCAGACATGAATATTGTTGATGATATTGGAGACACTTGGAAGTTGTCATAAAGAGAGAGAGAGAGGAGAAGCCTATGGTATAGATAGTTTTTAATATTCCTGAGGCATTCAGTATGACCACTCACTGAACAGACAACAAACGCTGAGTCGTTTAGGTGATAAGATGCAATAATTTGATAAGGGATTTATTTAGAAGATGTGGGGTCCGATAAATAGCCTAAACAATACAATTCCGTTTCCCCCAGTTTTCCTGTAGGCTAATGTTACATTACAGGAAAACGAACATTACACTCTATGTGTAGCCTAATCAGCACTCAAGTTGTTGCCTATAGCCTTTTAATAAATGGGCTAGAAGTTAGGCTACTACCAACCCATGGGTTTAAGAAAATGAATGATTGGTATTACGCTTTGGTGAGACTGGAGAACCCTGATGAACGAATGAAAAGGATGTAAACTAAATAATAGCTGCTTTATAGAAATAGCATAGTTGATGTTCCGTAAAGGAAAAAAAAGTTCAATGCGTAAGTGCCACTTATGACACATGAAATTGTGACCTTAATCATTCTCATTTTAACTGTCTATGGAATTATTTATTTAAATGTGTTAATATCAAAAGTTATCTAATTTATTTATGTTTATAATAGGCTAACGTCTTTTGTATAAATGTCCATTGTTTGTATCATTGTATGGATACTTATATATTTTAGGCTGTGACGTTTAACTTCGAAAGTGATGTTGTTGCTCTCCAAATGGCACTTTCTGTTTTTATATCATAATTTATCTTAGAAGTTTAATTAGTACGTTAAATGTTATCTTATTTATTTTTTAAATGTCATGTCTATTGTCCACTGATGGCAACGATAAGCACTTCATTTTGGGTTGAACCCACAAAATGTCAACCTTCGTTTAGTTCCCTGCGTGTTAAAGGGGAGGTTGCTGAAAACTCGTACAGTGAAAACCAATAAGCTTACTAAAGAAACATTATTTTTCACTCAATATAGGCATATTCGGCGACAGAAAATTGGACATTAGGCCTACCAGGATAAGATTATCCGTTTTTCTAAGAAAAATCGAATTAGTGTAGTAGGCTATAACACGCAGTGCTGTGATATCACTTTACAATTCAGAGGCAAACCTCTTTTGCTGTGACCAAAAATCATTTCAAAGTAGTCTGATTTCTATTATCTTAAATGTTTTGTTTTACTTAAAGCTATTAGAGGTGTTTATTTATGTATCTGTCTCTGCTTTGTATCTGATAACACAATAAGTAATTTTATAGCGAAGAAAAACATGTCTTCTATCCAAAGATTTTTTGTCTCTTCAGGGTTGTGTACTTGTTGCTTTATGCAGATATTTTGTAGTACAGTTATTGTGACAGCTAGTTTCTAATGAACGCATTTTTCATATTTTCCGGTGGTGTTTTTAATAATAAAAAAAGAAATAGGCCTACATGATATTGTCGATTTCTGTTTTTGTTCTTTTTACATTTCAAGCGCTGAAAATGAGAATAATGATGTCAGATCCCTTCCAAACGCATAGTTGTAAAATATGGCTGCCATGTTATGTAACATTCAACGAAACATTGCGAAAACATTTTCAATCTGGTTCTTCAATCTGAAAGTATTATAATGTTCTATGTTGAGAAGTACCACTCGCGTAGATTGCAGTAAGCTCATAGCCTATGGAAATAAATGGTGCAAGATAGCCTAAACAACAAGGCTTAAAAACAAGCACGATCACGTCCTCCAAATTCTGAAGATCGGCTTCAGCATAAAAATAATTTATATGGCATAATATGAGTAGGCCGATGACACACACACACACACACACACACACACACACACACACACACACACACGCACACACACACACACACACACACGCACACACACACACACACACACACACACACACACACACACACGGCACTGGTCAGGCAAAGAGTGTATATATGTGTGATATTTCCAGTGCATGTGTTCGCTGCTCCTCCTCGCTCCTGGCTGAAAGGCGCCATCCCCAGAGAGGGGGCAGGTGTTACTCCAGACGAGCCAAGACAACCAAATTACTGGCCGTCTGGCACCTCCCGTGGGAAAGAGAGAGGGAGAGCGGGGATGGGAGAGATGGAAATTTATGAGCAAGCAAGCACAGCCATGTAATATTGCCAAATGGTATGAGCAAAGATCCAAATCTTGTATTTGTTTATGATATATTGCCATCACTCACTTCTGGGTGTGTTGACTATAAGAAACTAATAGTAGCATATATGACTAATGCATAAGACTGGCCCACTAGCTGTACAATTGATTCATATGCTTATTGGATGAGCCACATGGGCAGGCACTGCTTGAATTAATTGATATAACAAACAAACAAACAAACAAACACTCCAATGCATTAACCATAGCTGTGATATGTGCATTAAATATGCATGTCAACAAACCCGAGGCCATTTGCACCAAACACATTTGTGTATAGGCCTAGAGAAATGAAGGACTCGCTTTGTAGTAGGCCTATAGTCTCGAGCCATCCGTAGCATACGCAATTTGAGGGAGGCAACACGTCTGATTTGAGAGACTAACTGATAGGCCTAATAGAGACATCCCCTAAGTAGTGTTAAGTCGGTTCGGTATAGGCCTACCTTATATTCATAAAAAAATACACATTTCTAAAGATACCACATAAGCTGTTGAATATACTTTCAAATACCATCTTTGCCACTGTATGCCATGATATTTGGTCGAAATACCAACAAAGAGGTATTTATAAGACCATAAAGGTAAATAATTAACCACTATACAGCCTCAAAACCAACCTCGAAAAAATACAATGGTTTCTGACATTTCTGACAAGAAATGTCCACCTATACATGAGCAGCAGAATTCAGGCATACAGTACTGGAGCCTTTTTAAACTGATGAAAATATAATGTTTCATTTGTGAATGGTATGACATGACACATTTTAGGCTTGAACAGTTGATTATACTGTAGTATAGGCCTACATATAGGCACATTGAATAGGACGTTTTAGAAATTTAGTGAGGCAAGCATCTCCTAATTGGTTTAGAGCAGGTGTGACACATATACTGATGACCCCATCAACCCTCTCTCTAGTGACCTCACTCTCAGGACAGCTAACAAACCAGGGGGCTGGGAGTCAAATGCCCTTTACATGGTCAGATAGAAGTAATGTTCCGTCCCTGGCACATAAAGAGATTGATTGTGGACCCAAGTTGACACCACTTCTTCAGTACTTCTGTAAAACCTCCTCCTCTCATGAAGCCTCACGTCCTCCTCCTCCTCCTCCCCCTCCCCCTCCTCCTCATCCTCAGGTGGCTGCCATAATAAGGAAGGTAGACTTGCTTTAAATCCTTTCATCTGAGGAGGAGAGAGTGAAATGTATTTTTTTGTCATGTCCAAGGTTGTCCTGTCACCCTGATCAACACACCTAGTCAACACACATTCCTTAGAATTAGAATTTGTCCATGAGGCATATTGGAGTTTCTTTACCAATGATAACATTCTAAAAATGTGCCACGAAACTCAACCTCACTCAACTCATAACAAGGTCAATGGTTCAATTGAACAAAATAATGAATCATGTTTCTCAAAAACTTTCAATGAATGTTCAAACCTTTGGAAGAGGTTATAATGATGTTAAGCCTTTACAGTAGTGAGGGACATGGTTTGGCAATGTAGAATGTCTGATCTTTGACATTCATGTATATATGTCCCATCTACATTTCCAGAAAGTAAACTACCTGTAAACTCTGGCTGACTTTATTATCATAGACTTCTGCTCAAGTCTGTTCTGCTTATTTAGTACCAGGTTTGTCTGGACTTGAACTGGAGGCCCATTCTGTGTTCCTCAACCCAAAATGGTTCCATTGCATGGTTCCTCTTCAATTTATTCTTTACAAACTCAAAGAGGAGGAGAAAGCGACAGCAGAAGCCCAAACTGCTGTGGGCCGTGAACAGACTGCCAGTGTGACCAGTGCATATGTGTTTGTGTGTGTGAGAAAGTGCCATATTGCCTTGCCTTTTCACTCAGGATTATGTAATGGCGGAGGCCCTACAAGTGACCATATGTCAGAAGGTGTACAGACGGCCTGGGATTACAATTGCCATTATCAACATTTGGCCGTCCTCTCCCCTTCATCATTCAGGTAGACTCCTCAAAGCCTGGAGTAGGACAACACACACGTTCATCTAATTCGAAGGGGCTCGATAGCTTTGTGCTAATATAGAGAGAGAAAAGTATGACAACAAACAGCCATGTGTTCACTGTGCGAGGAACAGCATTTGGGGTTTTTGTGCAGGCTCTGCTTTTTTTTGCCCTTTTTTTTCTCCACTCCTGGGAATTATGACAATGTTCAATGTCCCCCCCCCACCCCACCCCCAACACACACACACACACACACACACACACAAACACACACACACACACACCCGGCCCTCCTCCTTCCATGTGTGTGTGTGTGTGTGTGTGTGTGTTGTGAAGTGTACGCATGCGGTGGTGCTATAGCAGCGAGCAGCGCCAGCAGTACAAAGGCAGGTCCATGTGTTGAAATGCGGCCCCCGGGATGGACGTATTATCCCTGCCCACTTCACCAGCAGGGTTCCGGGGCTCGAGCTGGCTCGTGGCCCTTTGTCTCCCAAACAGATGGAAATGGGCAGAGGAGGAGAGGAGGAGAGGAAGAGAGAGAGAGAGAGGGAAGAAAAGAATGGAGAGACGGGAGGGGGGGGGGGGATAGTCAGTCTGTTCTCATTAACTCGTGTATTGAAGACGACGTACCCCCTCACAATGCGTCAGCAGCACTGGATGGTCCCTCTCTCATTCAGACTCACGCTCGGACCATCTGTATAGTGGGCACGTCATAAGGTGTGTGTGCATGCATTAGCCCCCCCCCCCCCCCCCGCTCTCTCTCTCCCCGGCCCACTCGTCCCAATCTGGCGAATTAAGATGCCATTTTCATTGGCTTTGAATTTGGTTAAAGATCTTTTAAATCCAATTTCTGACTCTTTGTTACCTCTCAGTCTAAAGGAAGTCCCTGTCTGGATTGTATATCATTTTAGGCCACAAAAAAATGCATTTTCAACCCTTGTCATACATTTGAGGACCTAGGTAAATGTACAACAAAAATGTAGGTGGGAGGTTAAAATTAACAAATACCACAAGGGAATGCTTAATATACATTAGTGCATCTTAAGCTGGTTGATGTCAATCATTATAATGTTCCTCTATCATCAGTAAGCTATTGAGAGAAGATACCTAGTGGATAATTAGGCAATCATTGATCTTGTTTGAATGCCTCACACAAATGCTTGATATGATGATAAAAAAAACACCACAATCAAAATTGTTCATACTTTGATGGTCACCAACCAAACTGTCATTCAAAACAAACAAATGTAACAAACAAAAAGTAATTTGTCATATGCTAAATGTAACAGGTTTGGCTACAGTTATGAGAATATCTCATATGGCTGAAAGAACATTTAGTCAATTTTGCTCTGGAGACTCTAAGCACAAATAATGTACTTGGTATTGATACATCTGTCTGTGGTGTGTGTGGTCTCATAAACTGCATTTGCTTTCACTTCGTCTTCATTTTACAAGCTTTAATTTTTCTTTTTCTGTTTTGACCAAAATCCCTAAACTCATAAACTGCATGTCTTCGGGGAGGGATCCATCCATCTTCCGGACACTAAATTTAATGATCTCATGGGCCCACCTTGCAGTCTCAATAGAGACCATCTGCACACTTACGGCGTTGAATAAACGTAAAATCGGATGATGGGTGCTGCTACTCACACGAGACGCGTGCCTAGTGAATGGGAGCGCGTGTCTCGCAATACACAGGTCTGTGTAATCAGATTTACCGCTTTCACTCAAAATGATTGATTCACGAAGGGAGGGGTCGCTTCTGTTAACTTATGACCGTATATCTATTACGTTAAGAAGGCCTTTAAACATTATGAAATACTTTTGCCATATCATAATGGTATATTCAATATTCTACCAAAGATACAAAAAAAAACATCCTAAAATGTTAAATTGTATGTGCTGATCTCATTTTTTCCAAACACAAAAATAGTGAGAACAATTAGTTATTTCATTACATGTTTGTTCATGACTGTATCGTTACCAAGGCCTGCAGGTTATACAGTTCAGCAACTGTATAGCAACAGCACTGCGATACCATTATATGGCCAGAGCATGGCGCACTAACCTTAGAATCTGAGAGATCAGCCCAGTCAGGTGACCATACCATTAATCGGGCTACTTTAAATCAGTTGGATGCCAGATACCCACAAACTTTTTTTTCAGCCATCCTTGAATCCCTTATATCAGCCATCATCACCCTTGTATCAGTCTCAAGATTCATTGGACCTTCACCTAAAGAACCGGGTGGAAATCAGGAGACTATAGAATAATTACAGCAGTTAACCCCGTCTCCATGCCTATGTGGCCCTCAGTGGGGGGGGGGAAGGGGGGGGGTCACAGGGTCATATCCCGGTCAGGACCTTTACTCTCTTCAGGAGGTGGGGCGGGGGGGTGTCTCTGTGGTTGTGAAGAGAGCAAGCAGGGGTGAGAGGGGTTGGGGGGGGGGGGGGGGTGAATGACTCAAGAGGCCAACATATTGATTCAACCATCTCTTTAACCATCCCGTGCTCATGCCAGCTGCTTTGTTGACATATTATTTGGGTTATGAATGAGTGTGTTATGCATAAATGTGAATGTGTACTTTGACCCAGCCAGACACTGGGTGTCTTAAAATCAAGGGAAAAAGCTATTTACATTCCCCTTTAAAGCCCTCTCCACTACTCATTGTTGTCTCTCACTGACTGGAACAAAGCACCCTTGCTTGTAATCTAAATGGCTCAATGGAGCTCTCTGTTAGAACGTGATGGTTATCACTCATCTGCACTGTTTTGATACTGCAGTAAAATAAACAGTGATATTATCTCAACATCATTTCCCTTACTCATGATAAAACAAGGATGTTTTGTGAATTGTCATATTGAGATGAATGTGTGTGTGTGTTTGGTGACTATCATGAATCCAATGCATCCACAGTTTGAGCACTTCCCTGAGAAGCCACCAGAAAGAAAGTGTGTGCATCCAACAGAGGACAACAGGAGGATGTTTGTCTGGTTTCCATGGCACCAAGCTATATTTGCTCTCTCCTGTCACGAATCCCACTTTAGCTTGTGACATGTGTGACACAAATTTGTGACATGTCCTCCAACCGGTAGCTGTGCCTCCTTTGTCCTTGAAGGCAATGTGTGTTTGATGAATACAAAACAACAACTTTGAATGGTTGGTGTGACCTGTTCTATGAATAAACCAAGCCTATTTCATTAGCCAAGACACCACCATACACCTTAGCGCAGATATTTTTTATACTTATCAATGATATGTTTGTCTAGCAAGACCTAGTTGGCTAGATGTAACTGCATGAGGGCAATAAGCTATTAATACCACACATTGAATTACCAGGTATAATACACTCCAGACAAATATTGTCAACAGGTTCTACCACCGGTCCCTTTAGCCTATGTCCACCTTTCTCTTTATGTGTCATTCCACTCACTTCAGCCTATGCGTATTGACAGTTGCTTGGAAAGTGCTGTATTGTAATAATTGCATAGTGACAACTCCATTCCCCCCTAGCGCACCATCCTCGCACTACACATTTTCCTTTCTCATACTGACGAAGCATTGCTGCCCCCTGCAAAATTCCTTGTGACCAGGGTGATTCCTACGGCTTACCCGGGCTGGTCCCTCCTGTGCACCGTGTGCTAGGAGGCGAAGTATTGCAAATGTACATTTCTGGCTGAAACCTCGCTCATTGGAATGGTATGATCTCGTCTGAAGGTGAGTCGATGTCGAATTTATCCGAGACATGTAGAACGAATCCTAAATAAGTTGTCCGTAGGTACAAGTGCGAGTCAGAACCATGTATATGAGTTTAGTTGTCTTTTTCCTGCTTCATGTAGGTTACTTATATTCTTCGCTAGACTACGGGTGTGTTTATTTGGACACTGATATTTTGCCACAACAAATGTCAGCACGCCCATGTTGTTTCGTAAAACATATGTCTGATGTTATAGAGAAAATCTTATCAACTCTAGCTGATTTGAATGCCCTCAACTCAAATGACTGCAGTCGGTCAACGTTGGGTGTGAAATTAACCCTTTCATATTCATGGAGCAGTGTTACAAGTTTTCTCAAGCCTTATCGATATCAAACATGATATAAATTCGATCCCTATCTGTTACAATATTGCCATCTCTAGAACGTCTCTCTCAACGCATGTTTTCAGATTTACTTTGAAATCGTAGATGGGTTACTATGTTGCATACGGTTGACAGAATTCCTCTGTACTTCACCTCAACTCAGGCTACCTTGTAACAGAGGCAATATTGCCGAACGAAACAGAAACACTGTTGCACGACGCAGCTTCGGAATTTGGCAACATATTGACGCGCTTGTGCAAACATTTAAATGTTTCCCTTCAAACAAGCCCTACTTGTTCCAAGAGAATGTACATTACCAACAGGGCACGGCTCTTGAGGCCTAACGGAGACCAGGGAGTTTCCTATGTAAGTCCGCCATTTGGGTGTACAGGTACAGGATTGGGCAGGCGACACAGCTGTTAGGTTTAGCTCTGCACATCGGTTTAAGTTCATGCATTGAAATACAGCCGTTATAAACGTGTCTTGACGGTATGTAGCGGTGTTCCGACTGAATTTGAGTTACTCGATGAAGTCGGTTCACGTTGAGTTGGTGAAACATACCTGAGTCATGAAAAGTGGTTTGTATGTTGAAGAAATACAGTATTTTGAAAGGCTGAGGAACACATTTTCTAGCCTGTCAGATAATCTCACAAGTACAATTACAGGAATCAGATTCTCAGTGTGAATGTGTGTATGTCTCCAGTTTTAAATGTTTGGGTACTGCATACAGGAGAGTGTATGACAATTAAAAGCTCTCCTCTTCAAAAACACAAAATACAGTAGTAACACAGTAATACAGTAACACTGTAATACACCAGAAGCAGTGACTCTATACACAGCAACACAATGAATACCTGTGCAAATTCAGATCAGACTGTTCAGATGTGGAATTGAGTTGACTCCATTGTGCAGCTCCTACAGCCTACTCTCTGAGCATTGCTGTCTCCCCCCACCACCCCCCTCGATGCAGAGCCAGGATGGGTGGTAGTGCTTAGGAAACGGCTGAACAATGAAACTCCGTTTTGTTGTAAAACATGCCTGACTTGTCTCAGACGAGAATGCCCTCAGTAGTGAGAACGACAATCTCTTCCTGGCCATGAATAATGCAGAGCAATCATTATCATACTGTAAGTCTTTTATGTGTACGCTGAGCCTAACGTCAGGGAGATGTGTGATTATAAGTAGTTTCCTGGTGGGATTTGACATCCCCCTCGCACTCTATTCCGGTAAATGGTTCTTGTTTGTGTGTCTTCACATCTGACAGGGCAGCAAAGAGAATATTTTAAATATGATGGCATGATAACTGTCATAAGTTCCTCTGTGTGTGTGTGTGTGTGTGTGTGTGTGTGTGATTGAGAGTCAACATGGATAGGGATCGCCTCTTGAGAATTCAGTCCTGTGTCAGTGTTGTGCATGGCGAAGCAGGCGGAGGAAAAAATGAAATAACTTGAAGGAGTAATCAAAGATCTCAGACAAACAGAGCTGCATCCTGGAAGTAGACATCTTAGACTATCTTAGAAAACAGGACATATAATGTAGAGATGAGAATAATGCACTTGTCACAGTAAGAACAAGGGTCCAAATCCATTAATCCAATTTGTTTGGATGCCTGAAACACAGATGGTAAGACGCATGTTAGAATCATGTATTTTCTTCTTCTTCTTCTTCTTCCTCTCCTTACTACTGTAGTTGTCTGCCTGTCTTCTTTGTCATCATGATTCTACAGAGAGAAATAACAGAGCTCAATTGTAAGGCAGGTCATGCATCTGTGAAGGCTGTCTCTGGTGGCCCTAAATAACCAGCGGTGTCTGTACTCTGCACCCTGTGCCTCTGACACTAATGAATAGCTCGGGGAGAGGGTGACATTCCAGAATGTTGGATAGAATTCCATGGAATTAATGGGCTCATTTGCTCATGGACAGCATCTTGATGACCATGTGACTCAGGCTTTATAACACATTGGGTTGCTTTCATTTTCTTCCCCTCTCTCTCTCTCTCTCTCTCTCTCTCTCTCTCTCTCTCAGCTCCCCTCTTAGGTGTCTTTCATCAATCATGTTGTTACCTTCTCACTGAATTAATTAGTATCTAGCATGTTCCGGTTCTCTCTCATTATGCCATGGGGAAATGTGTTATCCGACTGTTGATTTCAATGTAATGCAGCAGAGCCAAACAGATGAAGGGACACTGAGTGTGTGTCTGTCTGTCTGTCTGTCTGTCTGTCTGTCTGTCTGTCTGTCTGTCTGTCTGTCTGTCAATATGTCTGCCTCTCTGTCTGTCTTTGTGTGTTAATATGTACACATACACACACACACACACACACACACACACACACACACACACAAAACCAAACATTCAAACAGTCAGCTCACAAACAAAAAAAGGACAGGAGGGGCCTGGCTGGGTCCTGTTTGGAGAAGTGCCAGTGCTGTTCTTTTGTCCCCAAGTTATTTACCCCCCCCCTGCCGGAACTAAAGGTCCTGCACTCCAACCGCCCCCCCCCCCCCCCCACACACACACACACACACACAACAACAAACAACAGCAAAGCTGGCCTAGCGACACCACCTAGCTGGAGCAGCAGAGAAAGCAGACCCAACCCTCAACTGTTCCACCCAGTCAGCGTCAGCAGAGATGGGGTTGGAGAGCATTGCTGTCTGATGAAGGTCATACACATTGTTGACTCATAATGATGATTACATTTTAATAGGGTCTTTGTTCTTGCTGTGGGAGGGACTTTGAAGACAGAGTCCTAACAGAATGAGCCGAGGCCCTGTGCAAGAACAACCCCTTTCAAGGAGCTCTTCTCTTTGTTCTTGGGTGTGTGGTTAACATGCGGTTGAATGATGAGGCTTTGCTGATGAGCGTTCTGCTGTAGATGGGACTGTCAGAGTTCCCTGCTTTGTGTACAAGAAGATTGTTTTTCATCTCCTGTGTTTGCTTCTGGGGTGTATACTCTCCTGCACTTCCTCAAGCATGAATACCGGATTATTGCACCTGTGTGCATGGGGCTGTGTGTGTGTGTGTGTGTTTGTGTGTGCGGCTGTGTGTGTGTGTGTGCGTGTGTGTGCGTGTGTGTGTGCGTGTGTTTGTTTGCCAGCCTGCCGGCCTGCTTCAGATCCATTCCCCCTCCCAGCAGCTCTGGGTGGGTGCTGTGGAGTCTGCTGTGGAGAGGGGATGTTTAGTTTACCCAGTGTAAAGAGGAAGAGAGAGACTGAATGGAGGAAAGTCAACAAGCATGTTCTAATTGGCTAACTCTGGTCCAGTGCCAGCCGGTTGGTTGTGCCATAAGGAAAGCTGGTCGGCAGGCTATTGCTGCTGGGAGTTGGACGCTACTCATGCCCTGAGGGGTTATGTGTGTTTGTGTTTGTGTGTGTGTGTGTGTCTGTTTGTGTTCGTGTGTGTGTGTGTCTATATATCAGACTACCAAGGGTGTGGTATGCACTACGCAGTAGGTTGAATTTTCAGTTACATTTAAAAATGTTCAGTAAATATATGTAGAGCATTGCAGTGTATTGCCATATGTATTGTATTGCAGTAGTATTATATCGTGAGGTCCTTGCCAAAACCAAGCCCTAAGTGTGTGGTGCCAATTAGGAACATCAAGTAGTTTTTCCTTGAGATATACCTTTAGGCAAGATGCTTAGTCTCTGTAAGCAACAGAAAGGTCTGTTCTCGTCAACCTTTACCAACTGAAACCAGCAGGCTTGTGCCAGCATCGCTATGCTGTAGGCTGCATGGTAGATGGTGGCATATTTTCACATGAAACTAGCTCTTTTTATCACAGCATTCCCTCTGACCCCCCACCCTGGCCCAGACCCCTTCTATTTAACCCTATTAATCCCTGTTTCATCCCTTCATCCCTCATTCTTAAGAGGATTAGCTCTGGAGATGAAAATGCCTGTGTGAAGCCCACTGCAGAATTGGGCCCCGGCCCCTGGCTTACCCCGACCAGTGTCTGTACTGTCTGTACTGTCCTGCTCTGGCCTGTAGCTGTGAAGCCAAAGCTTCACATCTTGACCTGGACCCAGCTAGAAGTGTGTTCCAAACAGACCTCCTCATCTTATTTTTTTCCTTGCATGATTCTCATATGAATCATATACACACACACACACACACAGTATGTAGACCTAACTCTCTGTCTCACACCAAAGCTATTTTGCTTGTGTCTGAGGGCAGCCAGTCAGTTCCTGAGGAGAATATGAACAGCTTTAGAGAGGTTCAGTTATCGTTCAAATGTTTGAAAGCTTATCAACCCACAAAGATATTTGTGAAACGCTCAGACTTGGTTTTATAGAAATTGCATATACACACACACACAGACCACACACAGACCACACACACACACACACACACTCTGCTACTCTCTCTCTCTCTCTCTCTCTCTCTCTCTCACTGTTTCTCTATTTGGGTCACAGTTTTTGGGCTCTTTGCTCCCAGTATTTTTTTGGATTCGGCAGTTTTCCAGTTTTTCTCTCTCTAAGTGGTAGAGAAGATGACGGGTAATATCCAGGATGAATATCTTATTTTATTGAAATGACGGTGTATTTATTCTATAACGGCTGGTTATTAAAGCAGAACAGAAGGATGCCCCAAGGGAGAGCTCTACTTCCCATGGCTTTCATTGGGACTGCGGTAGTTAAGCTGTGTGTGTGCGTGCGTGCGTGCGTGCGTGCGTGCGTGCGTGCGTGCGTGCGTGCGTGCGTGCGTGTGTGCATGCGTGTGTGCGTGCGTGCAGAAATGCGCTTGGGGAAATGCACTTGCTCGGGATTTTCATTCAAACACTTTTTCTGAATATCTATACTGCATTCAAATGGTGTTTGGACAAACGGACGGATTTTTGGACAAAATGACGAAGAGGAGGAGTATACTGTAGGTGACGGCAGCCCCCTGGATAATGTCAGGCTGGATCTGGGGCAGCTCCTCAATGTGCCCTCTGCTGCATGGGGCCATGGGAGCTCTCCTCAAGGAGAGGCATGCACTTCAGAATGCATTTGCTTTTGCTATTGCTTTTTCTACCATTACCTGTGTTTGTGTGTGTGTGTGTGTGTGTGTGTGTGTGTTAGAGCTTGTGTATGTGTGTGTGTGCATTAGAGTCGGTTGTTGCTCTGCATCCGAGCATTGTTTTGTTGGAGGTACTCAGAGAGTGTGTGTGTGTGTGTGTGTGTGTGTGTGTGTGTGTGTGTTATGGCAACATGCACCATTTATTGTCCCCAGTTGTTTGAGTGGTCCTCTCTCTGGACCTGTGTTTCTCCAGGCATGGAAGATGTGACATCTCACCACACCTTTCATCCTTACACCAGCGCCGGCAAGTGTCATGCCTGTGCGTGTGCGTGTGCGTGTGCGTGTGTGTGTTTATGGTCCTACCTTCCCTTGGCCCTCTCTGGCCTCTCCCTGTTTTCCCATGTATTGTTACTCACCCATGTTCATAACCGTAATCTTGTTATTTCACTTATTTCTCTTTTCTCGCCCCCCTTTCAATTCCCTCTTTAATCCTTTGTCATTTAAGAACCATTGTAAACCGTATCCTCCCGTCTCCTTTGCCAAACCAAATCAAGGGCACCCAATAAATTGTTCCTATCAGCCCCATATCTCCACTTAGTACTGACTGTAAAGTGCTTGCCTGGAGAGGGAGTATGGTATAGAATTAGACAGGCATTTCAGTTGTGCCTTTGATATTGAAATCCACTTGATGCTTGAGTTACTGCGCTCCCCTGCATCTGCACAGCCCTCAGCATTTTTGTGGAGATTGATCCTCTTGGGAAAGAATGCTCCTAGATTGCACAAGAGACATGGGCAATCTCTACGGTGAGATATGGGTTCTGGCAAACCCAACACAAGCCCCCCTCCTCCTTGAAAAAGAGTGACAACACTGAATACACAGATAGAAATGTTACAGTTTAGTTTTAGGTGTTGTTGTTCTTGTGGTGGGTGGGCCCTTCCGCTCTGAAGACATCTCTCTGTAATAATGTGATTGGGGTGTTATGGCGTTATGTTCACCTGGAGCAGTGGCTGTAGCTTTGTGATGTCACCGGGGAGGAATGCTGGAGAGAGGCAGCCTCTGTGCTGCTGGAGTGTCTGCCAGATCCCCCTCTGGAGATGACTTCCATTGATAAGGCTGGAGCTCTGGAGGTCTGCTGTGTGTGTGCTTGTGCGTGTGCGTGCGTTTTCTTTTAGAGTGTGTGTGTTAGAGCCTGTGTGTGGTAGTTGCTCTGCATCTGAGCATTGTTTTGCTGGAGGTACTCAGAGTCAGTCTTGTGTTTTTGCAGCATTCCAACTCACTATACCACGCGATCTGTATTTTCCAGTGATTTAGCCGTGCACTAGTTCGGTCTGATTTAATTAGTAATCAGACAATAGAGCTTAGATTGTTTAGAATAGAATATGGCAAACTGGGTCTATTTGTTTCAAGGAGTAGGTTCTGTCTTTACTCTGAACTCTAAACACTGGTACTGTACCATTTAAATGAGCACTGACACCGAAAATGAGTTCTGGTACATTCTAAATCCACTTCGAGCAACTGCTATCTGTTTTACTTCTCAAAAAGGTTAGAACCTCTTAACAGGTTTCACTGTCATGAAGTAACCTTCTTCAGAGTAGATTGTATTGTATCCCTGTCCCTGGTTTCAAGGCTCTCTTGTGTCAGTCTTTAATTGGTTGGTGTGCATTGTAAGTCGCTCTTCCGCCGTAGATTGAAGACCCATCTCTTCAGGCTGCATCTTAACGGTCCCTCCTAAAGACCTCTTGACCCCCACTAGCCCCCTCTACAAGTTTCTCTCCTGTAAATAAAAATAAATAAATAATAATGTTCCTTCTTCTAGCATTGTGACTGCCTATGGCCCCTGGCCCGAGCATTGATTACTTTATCTTATGATGACTGATGGACAGATGATTCACTTACGTAAACAAATGTATTTGTTGAAAGTCGCTTTAGATAAAGGCGTCGGCTAAATGCCGTAAATGTAAATGAATAAGAGCGCCTGCTAAATGACTAAAATGTAAAAAATATATATATATATAAATGTGTGTGTGTGGGGTGTTGAATACTCTGCCTTCAAGGACTATTGCCTGCCAAATAGGGATGAGAAAAGTGGTTGCCTTCAACGAGGCAGTTGTTTTTTCTGTCTTATCTATTTCTTGGAATGTTAATTCCTTATGAAAGTGAAAGCTGTGTACCGTTCAAGAGAAACGTAGCCAGGAGCTCACACACCGATGCTTTTCAGTGCGTATGGTGGGCTATTGGACCTCTGTTATCAAAACCATCATCTTTGTTCTTTCTCATTAGTGAGATCCTAACCACTGCACCAAAGCCGGGGGAGCTCCTCCTAGCTGAGTGGTTAAGACTAGGCTCTCCAGGTTGAAGTGATTCTAGGGTCTACTCTGTCCAACCCAAAACCATCTGATCCCAAAACCATCTCTCATTTGACTGGATACACACACACACACACACACACACACACACACACACACACACACACACACACACACACACACACACACCAGTAGATACACCTCATCAACATGACCCAGAGCACAACAGAGTTCCCATCTACATAATTCTCTCTCTCTCTCTCTCTCTCTCCTTCCCAGGTTGATGTTTCCTAGCGGGGATCCCCCAGGGTTGCTTTCAAGATTGACCCCCGACAGCTTGCGGCCTCCGCCAATCTCCTGAGCGAGCTCTGCCTCCCACCAGACAAGACCGCCCACAAGGTCCCGCTGCGTCTGCCCGCGGCCAAGCCCAGCAACCTCCGCGCGGCCCTCGGCCAATCGCTGGGGCAGGACTTTGTCGCCATGGACACAGAGTCCACCTACTCGGGGTACTCGTACTACTCCGGCCGCTCCAGGGGATCCCACAGGCACGGGTAAGAAGAAAAGACCTTCCACACACACACACACACACACACACACACACACACACACACACTCTCACCGTTTTTTGTCTTTTTGTGTGTTGATAGTTTAACATTTTGAATCTTTTGGTATTCTCTCTCTCTCTCTCTGTCTCCCTCTCTAATCTGTGTATCTGCCTCTCCAGCTCTGCACGTCTGTGCCCCAGGGGCATTGCCAGGGGGTTATTAGTCTGTCGTTAGTCAGATAGCTGCGTCTGACAGGCCTCAGGAAGGCCTCAGGAAGGGAGAGGGGACAGGTGCTGGGGAGCCCTGGCTGATGGCTCAGCGGATACATGGCGGGCCAGAAGAGGGAGGCTCCTGTTCCAAACAGCCCCTCCTTTTTCCTAGCCATTCTCTTATCGCACTCTCTCTCTCTCTCTCTCTCTCTCACTCTCTCTCACTCGCTCTCTATCGCTCTCTCTCCCTCCCTCTGCGGCACCTGTTACTGCTGAGTGACCGTCTCCCTTGCTGTCTCGTTGGTTGGACCTCTTTACCCCCCCCCCCCACCCCCTCCTCCCCGCTCTCTTTCTCCCACACACACACTCTCTCCCTTTCTTGCTCTCTCTCACACACACACACGTTCTATCTCCCTCTCACGCCGTCTCTCTTGCTGTCTCATGCTCTCTCTTATCGTTTCTCAAGCCGTCACTCTCACCCTCTTCCTCTTTTATCTCTCCCTCTCTTCTCTCACACGTCATACCCCACTCCGCTGCGGCCGCCCGCCCCTCGCTCCCAGGCCCCGAACGTGTTGAAAAGCCAGCAGCTGCCCCCCTCCCTCATTCATCTCCACTTGACCCCACCCCCCTCTCTCTTCTGGTTTCACCACCACAGTCCCTGAGGAGAGTCCAGGGAGGCAGGAGGCATGTCACATGTCACCAGGGGGTAAACCCACTGAGCCTGGGCGCTCTTCTCACTTTCCCCCAGGGCAAGAATTTGTCCTTGTAGTTCTGAGCTATGCGGCAAAAGTGGGCCCACTTCTGTGAGAGAGAGAGAGAGAGAAAGAGAAAGGGAGAGAAAGAGAGAGAGAGAGAGAAAGAGAAAGAGAGAAAGAGAGAGAGAGAGAGAGAGAGAGGGTGTGGGGGGGAATAGCTTTGTAACTCCGGAGTGAGTGACAGGGAATTGGAGAGGGATGCATGGGCCTCTCTGCCAAACTTCTTTCCGCTCTCGCCTACTCCCTCCTCGCTATGCCAAGGCCACCGGCTGGCCTCTTAATTTGATAGACAAAAGAGAAATTGTTGGCTTTTAAAGCCCTCGCCATCCTCATCTGAAGGTAATCCTTTTACTCCAGCGGGGAGTGTGTGCCATGCGTGAAGCGGCTTTGGATTGCCATTGTCTAATTACGTCTGTGCCAGGGATAGAGCCAGACTCACCCAAACACAGGGGCGGACACACACACACACACACACACACACACACACACACACACACACACACACACACACACACAGACACACAGACACACACACACACACACACACACACACACACACACACACATGGACACACACACACACACACACACACACACGGGGACACACACACACACACACACACACACACACACACACCACACATACACACACACACACACACACACACACACTCTCACACTTGTGTTTTTGTGTAAATCTGTCTGTCCTTGTCCTTGGCTTACATTTGTACAAAAAAAAATATAAAAAAAATATAATGGAGTTGGCATAAGCTTTGAAGGTTGGCGGATGGTGGCAGAAGGTAGAAGGGTTTTATAACATTCTGTCTAATAGCTCCAGCTGCCTGGTGCTTACCTACCGGGTCTCTCATCTGTCAGCTGCTTCTACCGAGCTCTTTCTTTCTGGTGCTGTGTCCATAATTCTGTCGTTTCCATCTCTGTTTCTATCCTAGACCAAGATTACATACAATGATGCATCAAGTGTGAAGTGCTTTTAGCTGCCTCGATATTGGGGACTTCTTTTCATTTTTGGAAGAGGAGGGGGACTCCTCTTATTCTGTCGATGTGACAGTTTCCCAATGATTATTGAATACACTAGTGAATCACATTAGTAGTTACTCATGTGGAAAATTGGGTCTTTTGATTGTTAAAACTCCAATTAAGTGGCCGCATATTTTATTAGCGCAGGGAAATGGATGAATTAAATGCTGAACTCCAATCCCTTTTTTTTTGCGTATTATAGTAGGAGTATAATAGTTCCCCAAACTCTTCCTCGTTCTGAAGTTGGCCACGTTGAAGGGAGACACCCATTTCTGGAACATTCTAAATGGAGAATGAGGCTTGTGAAAGAAGCCTGTGAGAGCGTTCAGGAGTAACACACTGAACGTTGCAGATAGATATGTCATGAAAAGAGTAAAACATGAGTCATTACTCTGTCAGAAAGGCACGTCTGCTCTACATGACTTCTATCTGAGCTTTCCACAACATTGTGCCTTGCTGAACGCGGCCCTGGTGTTTACAGTCCAGTGTTTGCCCAGACGTTCTACCATGACCCTCCATACAGTAACTACACATGCTGGTTTACACATTTTCCCCGAAATCCAATCGAAGCCAGATAATGTTAGGCCAGCCGCTACAGAGCAAGGGAGCCTCAATAACGGTCGTGGAAACACCGGGGTGTGTTCATGTGGATGTAACGACAGAGAACACTCAGATATAGAGGTGCTGTGTAGAACAGGGATGAGGGTCTGTCATGGCAGATCTATAGATTACATTGAAACCGTCCACCGCCAGTCGACCCTGGTGGTGCTATCAGTGTGGACCTACTCCTGGCAAACAGTGAGGGCAGAGCACTGCCTGTCACACACTGCGGCCTGGGCCTCTCTGGCTCAACTTGTGTCAACACTGAACACAAATACGTGAGGGTTGTAAGTGACACGCACACAATGGCTAATTTAACTTTTTTCTTTCTCGTTTGACATTGACGTGATTTAAGCCTTATAATCATTGGATTGAGCTCTTAATTCAAATAGCCCACTCGCTTATTTGTTTTCCTTTTAAAATAATACAAATATCGCTCTGTGATTGAATATAGGCTAAGTATGATTAGAAGAAATAAATAAAAAATGATCTGCATATTATCAGCACTATTGCTAATACTTTCGTTTTGACAGTGGTATCTCTTTTCTCTGTCCAACGTTATAGATGACCACTTTAAACGCCAGGATTGTCAGGTTGCATTCCAGTCTGTGGTGCGTTCTGGGTGTTTTACTGGTAGCTGCACCCTGGGCCTCTCTGGCTATACTTGTGTCAACACTGAACAGAAATGCTCTGAGCGGACTTGCCCAATGTGATGATGGAGGAATATTCAATGTCCAGGCATCTTAAAAAGCAGTTAGTATTGTGTGTATGTGTGTGTGTGAATATCTCTCTACATGCAAGCTCCCCACCCCCACTTACCCCCAATGAAATTCCAGTGTGTGTCTCTCTCTCTCTCTCCCCCCCCTCTCTCTCTCTCTCTCTCTCTCTCTCTCTCCCCCCCCCCCTCTCTCTCTCTCTCTCCCTCTCTCTCTCTCTCTCTCTCTCTCTCTCTCTCTCTCTCTCCCCCCCTCTCTCTCTCTCTCTCCCCCCCCTCTCTCTCTCTCTCTCTCTCTCTCTCTCTCCCCCTCTCTCTCTCTCTCTCTCTCTCTCTCTCTCTTTCTAATGTGAGTGTGGGGCTGAAACGATGGTGCTGAGAGGTGTGGTTATGTGTTGGGCTCCTCCTTGCCGCTCCCTTCAGCTGCCGCAGGTCTTCAGTAGTTCCTCTAGCTCCTCTGGCTCTGTGTGTTGACACACGGGTCGTTTTCACACAGGTGTGTGGTTTGGCCTACCAGCCATGCGTAGAGAGTAAGTGAATTGGTCTACAGATTTTTTGGCAGAAGTGTATGTGTGCACACACACACACACACACACACACACACACACACATCCACCTACGCTCCTGTCTGTCAGTTGGAGAGGGGGGGGCTTCGAGTCAGACTACTTACCTGCGGGTGTTACAGTGAAAAGCGTTTCCCCAGTTCTGGAAAGGCTCGGCCCCAGCATGCCAAGCTTCAATACCCCCACAGGACTCCCCTACCCCCCCCTACCCCCCCTACCCCCCTTCTCTTAAACCCCTACCTGCTTTAGGAAGCCACGCTGGAAGTCACATTCCATTAATCAAATCATAGCAGGGCAGAGCTTTGGAATACCAATGAGTCGGCTGCATGTTAATGATGTTGGATAGGAGGATGTTGGAGGGGGAAGGGGATATTTAGACTCATCTGCCACAAGCCACTTTTGCCAAAGTCTTCTGTTTTTGCATATCCATATTATTACTCTTGTTTTATTATTACTTTTTTAATTATTGTTTTGTTCATGTAAAGCCCATTGAACTGCACTGTATGAAATATGCAA
Organism: Argentina silus; assembly: GCF_951799395.1. Taxonomy (NCBI): domain Eukaryota; kingdom Metazoa; phylum Chordata; class Actinopteri; order Argentiniformes; family Argentinidae; genus Argentina; species Argentina silus. The sequence goes on along the minus strand of NC_139668.1, from coordinate 9,107,674 downwards.
TATAAGTTAATTAATTAATTGATTGAATGGATTCTAATCAATGATCTCACCAGTTCCCATGTGTCCAGAGTCTGACAATATCCAATCTGTGAAGGAATAGTCTCGTCCAACCTTTACCTCAACTACGTAACGACTTACTCCCATCTATTTCTGACCATATTCTCATAGAACTCACAGCCCCGATGTCTCACCCAACCCGGCCTGAAAAGGCCTAGAGTGCATTGTTTAAACATCTGTACCCTGACATGTACTCTACCACAGTACCACTCTCTGACTATGACTTCACCCCCCCCCTCACAGCGGTCCTCCAATTAGCGATTAGAATCGCTGTCAGCTTCTAAATGATGATGGTTGGAATAACTGTAGCTAAAGTAATGATGATATCCATCATTTATTTAGGGCTTTCTTCAACCTCCCGTTCTCTTTCAGATTTATTCGTTTTGAATAGCTGTCTTTTTTGGCGGGGTTCCCCGCTGCCTTTGAAAGAGACAGCAAATGTAATAGATTTTCACCCTGGGTGTCCCCACTGGAGAATACCAATCAACTCTAAGTAACTCTTTCACTACCAACTCATCCACTCCAGCTTAAATGTGGCACATCTCTGGAGTACCATTGAATTGCTCCGCGTCGAATTGAGTTTATTGAAAAATCCATTTAGTGTAAATGCTCTGTGATTCTCAACGTGTTTGATAAATATTTTTTGGTATCTCTACCTGGCTTTATGTGGCTGTGAAGGTGGCTGCTTTAACTGTGGTTTTCTAAAGGAAGCTGTGTCCCGGGCTGAAGGGGAAGTACAGGAATAGAAGCAGGAAACGGTGGGGTGAACACCCTTTTATCACAACACTTAACTCCCGTAGAGACCTACAGCTGCCAATCACACTGTCTCCCTGATGAGGTCATCACCAGTCAGGATGATGCTGGTGGGCCGTCGCTTCAACAAGGTTGTCCAACCACTCTCCCCAATGCTTTGTGTACTGTTTGCTGCACACAAACCGTGCAGAAGTGCCAGTCACCATCTATTGAGTTTAAATTGAATTTCGGTTTGTACTCAACAGATACGGGATGTGTGATATTGCTTGAATGATTCTCTATGTGGGTGCTGCAGACTTGACTTGACTAGCCCTACTGTATAATTCTCTACGCATCCTCTTAGGAAATGTTGCCACTGACGTTTATTTATGAGTCGTGGTTAAAAATGCCCATGAGTAGGACGTGATTACACCCAGAGCCTGGTGTCCCAGAACCCTAATCCAATGTGATGGTGTGACGTAATAAGATGGATCAAAGGGATTTAAGCGTCCCTCAACAATGGTCTCCCTTCGCTGTCAAGCACCAGCGTTCCAACACTGTGGGGGCCATGTTGCTGCCCGAGGGGGGGGGGGGGGAAGGCGGCGACAACAACAACAATTTGTTACACTTACATTCCATTGTTGTGAAGACACAAGCTTAAAGAAAGGGGAAATTAACATTTCAGTTTGAAAGGGAAAAAAAACCGTAACGAGGAATTCTCTTGTACGGTACCTCTCCTCAGCTGGGCAGCGTTTCCAACCGCTGGACCGTTGCCTAGTGATACAACAAGGTGTTGCTCAGCAATCTCTCTTTAGATATATTAGATACTCCATATCCTTCTCTATTACATATGACAGTCACTCTCTGGCTCTCTCCTCACCGGTGCCTGTCTGTCTGTCTGTCTTTCTTTCTCTCTCTCTCCTCATCCCTTCTTCCCTCCCTCTATCCCTCCATTCTTATGTTGCCCCTCTCGATAACAGAACAGGAGGAATCTATCCAACATGGTGGAGGCCTCAGGGGGGAGAGAGAGAGGATGGAGGGAGGGGGTGATGGGACAGATTAGTGAGGGTGAGGGGGGGGGGGCGTTGAGCCGCCTGTCAGTGTCAGGGGGTGGTAATGGAGCTGGAGAATGGGCAACGTGCCATGTGGTGTATACTGTATACTGTATGAGACCCCTCCCGTCCGCCACTCCTACACAGGATTAGAGATCTGGGGGCTGAGAGTGAGCGGGTCAGAGTCGGGGGTCAACTCAGCTAATGGGCCTCATATGTGGAGGAGATTGGAGTGAAAGAAGGGAGGGAGGAGGAGAAACAGAGGAGGGGAGGGAGGGTAAGTGGAGAAGAGTTCATTGGGTTTTGCAGTGGTTTGGTTATGAGGGAAGGGTGGAGGGATGAAACAAAGAGGACTTTTCCACCTTCTAAGCCGCATTATTGGGGAAAGGCCTATATTCCCGCTGCTTATCTGGCTCACACCGCAGCTGGAGACTCTAGCATATTCCTGTGTGTGTACATGTGTGTGTGTACGTGTGTGTACACATGTGTATGTGTGTGTGTGTGTGTGTTAGTGTGTGCACGCACAACGTGCCATTTTGAATTGTTTGTTTTCAGTCAGCTAAGCCCTGCCAGACGTTCACTGTGAGAAAAAGAAAGAATAAAATAAAAGAGTGAAAGCGAGCGGGATTAAAGTCGTAGTGGACGACTTTAATCCCGCTCACTACTTGTTGTTGTTTTACAGTGAGCGTAGCCGCGACCGCCACAAGTCCCGCAGCAAGGACGGTAGTCGCTCTGAGAAGTCGGTCACCATCAACGCACCGCCGGCAGAACCACTCCTCGGAGACTCATCTGTACGGGGGGAGGAGCTCCAGGTAGGCCCACAACCATACTACAACTATACTGCAACCAACCCCTAAACCACCCTGCAACCAACCCACAGCAACACGCCCAGCTAGGAAGCCAGCAACCCCTGATCCACGTCCTTAAATGGACATGTACAGTCTTCTCCGTGGTTTAACAGTAATCCCAGAGCAAACCTTCACCAGAAATTCCTCTCTGTACTTTCTCAGAAGTACTTGAGTCTGCCTGGCATAGGGTAACTTTTCTAACCTGTCAGCCAGGAGATTGAGCTTATTAGTTCAAAGGCCACCCTCTCCTATCCTGTTGCCTATACAGTGCGTCTTTGAGTCTTTGAGCTAGGAGGTGATCATTCTTGGGTCATTGTTTATGTGTAGCTGCCTAGCTCATAGCCATAAAAGTGCCTTTTCTAAAGCCTCAAGGAACAGGTGGCCTTTGGACTATATCCGTGGCCTTGTGTATATCCCTGTTTCTATCCCTGTTTCCATCCCTGTCCTATCCTATCATCCCCTGTCATTTATTCTACAATGCCTGGATTGTAGTTAGGCTGAGTGATTCCGACGTCAAATTCATCATCCATCCATCATGATCAGAGTGCGTCAGAGGATTGTTGTTCTCCTCAATCTATGTCTCTTTGTGTTAACGTTTCACAGGGTTGTTTGTCTGTTTGCGGTTGGATTTGCAGTAAATTTTGTCTTTGTAATGTACATGCATCAAATGCACATAAATCATAAACGTGAATCCACTCGTGGTCGAGAGAGTCAATCTAGCCACCGGATGGCCTTTCTCCCTTAATGGTTCAGATGACGACTTCGCTGCACAGGCTTGATTGAAGCTTTCAGATTATAGAAAGTGCTTTTATGTCCTTTTAGTGGTGGAGCTGATCAATGTTTCAATGTCTCTGGTGCAAAGTGGCCCATTGTGGCTTCAAGGTTTCTGGCTTTTGCTGATGAAGTAATAATGAAAATGGGATTTTAGTTTTTGGAGTGCCACGGTATTGTCTGGCGTTGGAAGAGACTGATGAAAGAAATGATGGATTGAGACGTGACTGACTAATACACCGAGGATGAGAGGCGTGCGTTCGGAGTGCTTTCTGTCTCTACGGTGGTGTAGAGAGCCAGGCGAGAGACACACACACCAGCACATAACTTACAAACAATCGCTGACCTACTTGGCTCACTCCCTCCGTCAAAGCTTGTGAGGGCGGTGTGTGTGTGTGTGTGTGTGTATGTGTGTATTGCGTGCGCACGTTTGTCAATGTGACTTTTTGTGTGTGTGTGTGACTTTTTGTGTCTGTGTGATTGCTTGTGCGTGTGTGTGTGTGTGTGTGTGTGTGTGTGTATACTGCACCACAGGATTTACCACAGAGCAGCAGTAGACAGTATTTTGGTATTCATATCTTATTCATGTTGCTCCCTGCGGCACTGCTGACGGGTGTCGTTTTTTGGCTTTACTCAGAGTAATCAGGGCCACTGATTCTACAGAGAGAGGCACCACAGCTCAGTATAGAGCAGTATGCATGTTCCACAGTGTAACAGTAGTATCACAGTGTAACACTATGCTTGTTAACTCCCGACTGGGCCTTAACCAAGCAGTGGGTGACAATGCCGTGTATGGTTGCAGGGTTGTCACTGGGAGACTGTTAGGACTTTTTCATGCTGCTGCTGCCAGATGACTCCTTTTTAATGAGTTCATTAGACTGTAGAGGCTGGGATTGGAACGGTGTACACTCACAACACACCCACATCCACACATGGGCTCATATGCTCATGTGTGCACACAAACACCTATTAAAAGTGTGTGTGTGTGTGTGTGTGTGTGTGTGTGTGTGTGTGTGTGTGTTGTTCAGAGCCCAAAGTTGTGCTGTGTGAGGCCTCAGAGGGTATCAGTCATGTTGCAATCTCACTGACACCATGTCTCCAGAAGACCTTGTTTGTTTGAGAGCCTGTGTGTGTGTGTGTGTGTGAGAGAGAGAGTTTCTGTGTGTGTTAGGTATGTGTCTTGTTTGTATGGGCTTTACAGTAGTGTTTGAACTGGTGTGTAAGGGCGTTGGTTTCAATAAGATTCTTCATCAACATTTAAATCATCTGCTCCTCTGTGATCCTGAGGTAAAGTATGTGTTTCAACAGAACCGTGTTTGCTGTGGAGCAGCTTGCCAGTGGGGGAACCAGTCCAAAGCTTACATTAACTCTAAACACTCACACAGTAAGGCTCCAACTAAAAGAATGAGTTCCATATCCGTCTGTGGGCTGCTCCTGTTGTGCAGTGTTATGTTCGTGTAATGCTAGTAGATCATAGGAGGATCCACGGTAGGCCTTGAAGGTGCTTGCCTGGCGATGTTGTGTAGCTGAGGAATGCATTCAGGACCTGTTGTCCACCATTGTGTGAAGTGGCACACAGGGGAAAGATGATATATATAATCCTGGAGGCATTCTTTGGGAATTAGCAGCCCCCATCCTGACACAGAGGGCCATTTGAAAGACGAGAGTGGATCTCACTTTATTTAGAGTTTGCAGGGATGTCGATGACACCAGAAGCCTCAGAGCACAACAATAAGAACACTGTGTGTGTGTCTGAGTTTCCGAGTCTGTGTATCTATGTGTGTGTGACTTTAACATTTTGTCATGATGGCTAATTGTGTTTGTGAAGGCACATTACACAGTGCGATGCACATTCGCACGTGCGCAGGGGAGCACGTGTGTGATGGTCATGCGCTCTCCGGCATGTAAGTGAATGAGGATTATTGGGCTAAATGTGGGGCTGTTGGCAGCTCTCCTTTTTCGGCCTGCCGATTGGTTGTGCCATTTCTGCAGTCAAAGGCCAAAGGGGGACAGCCAGGGATCCGTCCGAAGCTCCACCTCTGCGTATGGGGCACTGCCAGACACACACACACACACACACATGCATACGCACAGACTATACTCAGTCCGCCTTTGATCCCCCTACTAGCCCCCAACAAATACCTCTCCAACCTCCCCCCCTCCCCCCTTTCACTCCCCTCTTTATTTTCCCTCTGCATTTCGAGGCAGCGTGCAGGTACGCTGTGTTGGGGGAAGCGAGGTGGCCACGTCCAGCTCTGAGATGGCTTCAGTTGGAGGCAAGTCCTAGGCTGGCTACATGGTGGAGAAGAAAACAGTGCTGTTTGGGTCGCAAGTTCAGTTCCCGCTAGGACCCTTATATACAACAACATACACTCACCGAGCATTATTAGGAACACTATACTAATACTGGGTAGGGCCTCCCTTTGCTCTTTAAGCAGCCTCAATTCTTCGTGGCATTGATTCCACAAGATGGAAACATTCCTTTGAGATTCTGGTCCATGATGACATGATTGCATCACGCAATTCCTGCAGATTTTTCAGGTGCACTTTCAAGCTGTGAATCTCCCGTTCTACCACATCCCAAATGTGTTCTATTGGATTCAGATCCGGTGACTGGGAAGGCCACTGAAGAACACTGAACTCATTGTCATGTTCATGAAACCAGTTTGAGACGACTTTTGCTTTGTGACATGGTGCATTATCATGCTGGAAGTAGCCATTAGAAGATGGGTAAATTGTGGCCATGAAGGGATGCACATGGTCAGCAATAATACTCAAATAGGCTGTGGCATTCAAGCGATGATTGATATTAGTAATAACTGATAACTGGTATTTAGGGGCCCAAAGTGTGCCAAGAAAACATTCCCCACACCATTACACCACCTCCACCAGCTTTGACTGTTGACACAAGGCAGGTTGGGTCCATGGATTCATGCTGTTGGCGCCAAATTCTGACCTTACCATCTGTGTGCCTCATCAGAAATTGAGATTCATCAGACCAGGCTACGTTTTTCCAGTCTTCAACAGTCCAGTTTTGGTGAGCCTGTGCCCACTGCAGCCTCAGCTTTCTGTTCTTGGCTGACAGAAGTGGAACCTAACGTGACCTTCTGCAGTTGTAGTCCATCCGCCTCAAGGTTCGACACGTTGTGCATTCTGAGATGCTTTTCTGCTCACCACAATTGTACAGAGTGGTTATCTGAGTTACCGTAGCCTTTCTGTCAGTTCAAACCAGTCTGGCCATTCTCTGTTGACCTCTCTTATCAACAAGGCGTTTCTGTCCGAGGAACTGCCGCTCACTGAATGTTTTTTCTTTATTGTGCAATTCTGAGTAAACTTTACAGACGGTTGTGTGTGAAAATCTGCAGTTTTAGAAATACTCAAACCAGCCTGGCAGCAACAATCATGCCACGGTCAAAATCACAGAGATCACATTTCCCCATTCTGATGGTTGATGTGAACATTACCTGAAGCTGCTGGCCCGTATCTGCAGGATTTTATGCATTGTGCTGCTGCCACACGATTGGCTGATTAGATAATTGCTTGAATTAGAAGGTGTACAGCTGTTCCTAATGAAGTGCTCAGTGAGTGTACATGCACTCACTGTACTGTAAGTTGCTTTGTAACTCCAGTCCTGTTGGAGATGGAGTCTTCAAAGTCGGAGCGCAGGCATCTACCTTTTAACCCTAAACTTCCTAAACATATACTGGCTGTATATCTGAGGGATCTGATTCTGCTGGTTCTGAACCAACCACATGTAATGTATGAGCGCAAATGGAGTCATAGTCTCCCTGTGTTCCACTGGGCACCCTCTGAGCCGCCATTGGTTGGCCAGGACGACCCTGCTCCTGCTCATTAGGCCCCACCCCCTGCTGCTTGCTCACTCTCCCACGCCATAGGCTGAGCAGTGACACCATAGTGCTCACTGGGTCAGAAGAAATGGA
>NC_139668.1:9090273-9095273 GCF_951799395.1 Argentina silus | reverse complement strand
ATTGGATTGTCAGTCATAGGACTTGATTCTTGTTGTTTTTTTTGTTTTGTTTTTTATCTTTGGACATCTAATGATTATTCTTTTGTGAGAAAAAGTGTTGTTTTCGTGTGGTTTTGTTTCCCCACCTAAATACAATGATAGGTGTCGGATTACTAAATGTCTCTTGACCCTGTGACCCCTTGACCCCAAAGTTCAGCATTCCAGTGAGCTTTACTGCTCTCCCATTGATCCACTGTCATGGTGGTGTCCTCAGGGGGCCAGACTGGCTGAAGTCATGGCTATTTATGATGTAACATTGTGTTATCTAGATCATTCTATCTGTTTGTCGGCCATTTCGGGTCAGCTCTACTGGCTCAGGCAAGAGCATGGACGCTCATTATGACTCTGGATAATGAGAATGTCATACGTGTTACCAACCCTAGCCCTAGGCTCAAGGGACAGGAAGGGAGAGATAGGATGAAAGGACGGATGAAGGATGAGGGATGAGGACAGGTGGTGGTTTCTACACGCCTCAGGTTGTTCTCGCCATCTCACTGACAGCTCTCTGCATCCATCCTAGAATGCACTAATCACACAGGTGTGACTGTAATGTCAGGCAAGCAGCCAACAAATACAGTACATTGACGTTTCCCTCTGGACAATGCGCAGTGACGTCATCATCATCATCATCATCATCGTCGTCGTCGTCATCTAAATGTCGTCTTGGCCTAGTCAAGCAAGACAGAATGTGAGCTTGTGATGTGGGGCTGGTTTTACGAGGCTAGGTTTGATCTGGCCTGGCTGGTTGGCTACGGTGATATAATATCTTTGTGGTGGCTAGCTTCCGGCTCGGGATTGAGTGTCACCATAAATCCTGGCCCCCCTATTGTCCGCCCCCCCCCCCCCCTCCCCCGTGCTGTTTTAACCCCCCGGGGTGATGGGACAAAGAGCCCCCCCCCCCCCCCCCCCATGTATCTCAGCAAGCCCAGGACGATGATAATGCATCCTGTATGAATTCCCCTTTTCCCTCTTTTATCTCTCTCTCTCTCTCTCTCCCTGTGCTATTTCGAGCGCCCTACGTTGGAGTCTGTCTCTCAAAATCGGAGTCCGTCCTCTGCTGTGAAAAAAAAACCAAATCTCATCAGCCTCCATCTGTTGTACTTTCGGGAGCAGAGAGCAGCTATGTGTGTCACTGGGGGGGAAGCCCATTGGTCTGTTCTGTTGCCACGGGGCTCCCCTTTGGCTAACGTGGTGATCTGTAGAGACAAGCAGCTCTCTGTTGGTGTGTGTGTGTGCGTGTGTGCGTATGCGTGTGTGTGTGCGTGTGTGTGTGTGTGTGTAGGCAGGGCTGTGTTTTGGTTGGTGTGATGACTGCTCTGTACAGAGCCGTATATCCCTGTTATTCCAGCAGCTCTCGTCTGAGACGGTGAACTTTACTATCGGCGGATGTTGTCGAAACGCCGACGTCAGCGCGCTGCCGTGTACACACCCCGAGTTGGCAGCCGGCTTACCCCGGCTGTTTTCTTTTCCCACTTCCTATCTTTCTTTTCTTTTCTTTTCTTCTCTCTCTCTCTCTCTCTCTCTGGTCCCTTTCCCTTTCCCCTGCTGACTGTTGAGCAGACGCAGGCAAAGTCCCTCATGCCTTCTATAAAAGTGGGTCTACAGAGAGTAGAAGGGAATCAAGTCTGACTTGTCAACTGAGTGTTTTTCTCGTGTCCAACTTAAACAGCTTGTTGAAGAGGCTACGCACTCATGCAAGCGATTGTATTTAACAGTATGTTTGTTTCTCTCTGTCCCTCTTTCTCTATCTCCCCCCCTCTCTCTCTCTCTCTCTCTCTCTCTCTCCACCCACTACCCTCCCTCTCCCCCTTCCGTCCCACAGGATGACAACTGGGGGGAGACCACCACGGCGGTCACGGGCACGTCGGAGCACAGCCTCTCCCAGGAGGACATTGTGCGCATCACCAAGGACCTGGAGGACAGCGTGGGCTTGGACTGCCGCCGCTACTTCACCCTGACTCTGGCCCTGGTCCTGGGGCTGCTAGTCTTCCTCACCCCCCTGGCCTTCCTGGCTCTCCCCCACCTGCTGTGGCCAGAGAAACTGCAGGCCTGCGGCACAGCCTGCGAGGGCCTCTTCATCTCCGTGGCCTTCAAGCTGCTGATCCTGCTGCTGGCCGTGTGGGCGCTGTTCTTCCGGGCGCCGCGCGCCGGCCTGCCTCGGGTCTTTGTGTTCCGAGCGCTGCTGGCCGTGCTGGTGCTGCTGTTCGTGGTGTCCTACTGGCTGTTCTACAGCGTGCGCATCCTGGACTCACAGGTCAGGGACAGGAGGTGGCTGTGTTTGTGTTTGTGTGTGTGTGTGTGTGTGTGTGTGTGTGTGTGTATGTGGTGTGTGTGTGTGTGGGTGTATATATGTATATGTGGTGTGTGTGTGTGTGTGTATGTATATGGTGTGTGTGTGTCTATGTATATGATGTGTGTGTGTGTGTGTGTGTATATGTGGTGTGTGTGTGTGTGTGTGTGTATATTTGTATATGTGTGGTGTGTGTGTGTGTGTGTGTATGTATATGGTGTGTGAGTGTGTGTGTCTATGTATATGGTGTGTGTGTGTGTGTGTGTGTGTGTGTGTGTGTGTGTGTAATGACCCCTCCCCTCCCCCCTGGGCTTCCTCCTGTTCTTCTGTGCAGGATGAGAACTACCAGGGCATCGTGCAGTATGCTGTGTCCCTGGTGGACGCCCTCCTCTTCATCCACTACCTGGCCATCGTACTGCTGGAGCTCAGGCAGCTGCAGCCCAGCTTCTCCCTCTGCGTCACACGCTCCACCGACGGGGAGATGCGCCACTACAACCTGGGCCAGCTCAGGTGAGAGGGGGAGGGGGAGGAGGAGGGGAGGGATGGGAGGACGTGGGGAGGGATGGGAGGAAGTGGGGAGGGAGGAAGGAAGGAAGGAAGGAAGACAGATCTCAGAGGGAGAGTGAGGGGGGAGAAGTCAGAAAGAGAGAGGGGGGGGGGACATAGGGAAAGAGAGAGAGAGAGAGAGAGAGAGAGAGAGAATGAGAATGATGGTGGAGTAGTCAGATAAATGAATTGGGGAATACTTCAAAGAGGATGAGAACGAGTAAGATGAAACAAGAGAGAGAGAGACAGCAGGAGGGAAAGAGTGAGAGGGCGGAAAGATCTCATAGAGGGAGGAAGGGCTGGGGGAACAACTTAGAGGAGAGCACGAGAGAGAGAGAGAGAGAGAGAGAGACGCCTATGAGTAAGACTCACAAGACTGCGAGTTCTCATGAGCCAGAGAGAGAACAGCCCAGACTAGAAGAACCTGGTCTGTAATGGCTTCTGCCATTTTTAGCCAAGATAGTCATGTGAGGGCTATAAATTACATTTATACTTGTCAGTGTTCTGAACGTTTAACCTCACCCTGAATACAACCCTGAGTCCACCTTTCTGGAGCTCACACGGTTGGGGCAGACTGTGAACACCAAAATGCCCCTTTAGCCTCAGCCTTGGCTGGTGTTTGATGCTGCCCTGCGGGTGTTGTCCCTTTATAAAGTGACTGTGTTCTGTTGTCTCCCTGCTTGGCCAGCGACACTGGCAGTCTATCTGTTGTGCGTCTGTGACTGTAAACAAACAGCTAATTAGGGCTCCCTACAGGCCACATACAGCATCTGGTCAGCCCTGACACACACACACACACACACACACACACACACACACACACACACACACACACAGGCGCATACTGTACAGGCGCACACACACACTCACTCATAGACACACACACACACACACACACACACACACACACACACACACAGGCCTGTTTCCGGCCATGACTGGCGATGACATTCCTGTGTTTCTGGCAGGCAGGCTGTCTGGCGGTCTCTGATGCCTTATCATAATTGTGTGTGTGTGTGTGTGTGTGTGTGTGTGTATGTGTCTGTCTGTCTATGAGTGAGTGCATGCGTGTGTGTGTGTGTGTGTGTGTGTGTGTGTGTGTGTGTGTGTACGCCTGTGCTGCGAGTGGGCCTGGAGGCCTGTTCGTCTGGCCTTTGATGGCAATCTGAGGGCAGAGGTACCCCTCAGTGCTTCAAGCACCGAAACCTCCTCGCTCTGCAAGGACCCCACTATTTAGGTCTGAAGTTCCCCCGTCCTTGACTCCCGGTGGGCTGGGCTAGCATTTCAAGCACCTACTTCTGGAGGAGCCACAGGCACAGAGAAGAGAAGTAGCCCTGTGTGTCTCCTCTCTGCCACAGCTTAATAATTGATCAAAGGACTGTAGCACTGGAGACCCTGACACAGCACCTTTACAGTGTTTGGATCTTTTTGTATTTTTCTAAAACTTAATGGAGTGGGTGCTGGAGTTTGTTATTGAAGTGACTTGATATGGAATTGTGTGTGTCGTAATGTGTCTGTGGATACTGTGTGTGTGTGTGTGTGTGTGTGTGTGTGTGTGTGTGTGTGTGTGTGTGTGTGTGTGTGTGTGTACCATCCCAGGAGTACTTAATTATTTACATCTATACCCAAGTGTATGTGTAAAAGTATCTGTCTTTGTACCTCCCTCAGCAGGAGGACTTAAGCCATTGTTTATACATGTTTAAACACAGTACTAATCCTCCCGATGTCATGTCCTCTATGTCCACCCTCACTAGTAGGAGATGAACATGGGGGGGCTTTGGTCCACTATAGTGGACAGATGGCTTCTGCTAACCTATACACCATAGTGCCTCCATCTCCCCTCATCTCCCTGTGTGAAGGCTGCTTTATTTACTGCTCAGGGATCAGAGGGACATGTCCTACAGCATCACCAGGCCTGACATGTTGTAGCAGCGCATTGGGATTCAGAGAGAGTGGGGCTGATGACATACTGCCTGGAGGAATTCTGGGCTGCGCTAAGCAGGATTCTGATCACCCTGCGGTGGGAGAGGACAGGGGGAGGGGAGGTAAGACAGTGTAGAGGAGAGGAAGACAGGGTAGAGGGGAGGAGAGGAAGACAGGGCAGAGGGGAGGAGAGAAAAACAGT
>NC_139668.1:9035273-9085273 GCF_951799395.1 Argentina silus | reverse complement strand
AATGGCCCCTTTCTGTAGAGGAGGACAGGGGGTCAGTGTCTAGTGCCCACTGTCCAAAAGGTTTGAATCAAGAACTGTTTAGAGACGCCTACTTAGGGTGCTGTAATTCTTTTAGACTTTTAGCTCTTTTATTCTTTCAGTTCCTTTCAGCATATCCTTTTTACTACACTTGAGTTGTATTTTCCCTGTATAGTGCATCTGTGTATGAAATGTGCTTTAAAAATATGTTTGGATTTAATTTGTGGTTAGTCACGTTCTCTCACACTGGATGTCGACACTGTCTTTTTAAAAAGAAAAATGTTTAGACATGTTTCTCTCAACACTGAGTTGTGTGCGTGTGTGTGTGACATTTACACATGTATTAACCTTCTAACCCCCCATCTGTGGTGGTCTTCCCAGGTCCTGGTAACAACGCGGCAGCTGGAATGGCCCACTCTCAGTCTCGTGCCATGATCGCCGCCGCCGCCCGCCGCAGGGACACCAGTCACAACGAACTGTACTACGAGGAGGCGGAGCATGAGAGACGCGTCCGCAAACGCAAGGCCCGGTGAGTGTATTACGAACCCTATTGTAACGAGGCTACTCCTTTATGCTATTGTAATTGTACTGACCATGTGCACGATGTCCTCCCAGCCTGGTGGTTGCGGTAGAGGAGGCCTTCACGCACATCCGGCGGATGCAGGAGGAGGAGCAGAAGAAGGCTCCCAGTGACGTGATGGACCCTCGCGAGGCGGCCCAGGCCATCTTCCCCTCCATGGCGCGCGCCCTGCAGAAGTACCTCCGCACCACCAGGCAGCAGCACTGCCACAGCATGGAGAGCATCCAGCAGCACCTGACCTTCTGCATCACCAACAACATGACGCCCAAGGTCAGATATCAGATATCACGCACTGGCTGCAGGAGTTCATGGCCAGGAGTTTTTCCTTTCCGACACACGAGATATGACCGGAAAAATGTCTTGCCACTCATATGATAGTTTACAGGACAACCAACACTTGAAAGATTGACACAGGGCCCTTACAGTATTATGAACTATTTTCTGATAGGACAGATCCCATCTTTTACCGAGATATTTGAATACGCTCACCTCTGTCTTGTGTGTGTCCGTGTGTGTCTGTGTGTGTCTGTATGTCCCTATGTGTGTCCGTGTGTGTCTGTCCGTGTGTGTCTGTCCGTGTGTGTGTGTGTCCATGTCCTAGGCGTTCCTGGAGAGTTACCTGACCCCCGGTCCCACTCTGCAGTACGGCCGCGAGCGCTGGCTGGCCAGACAGTGGACGCTCATCAGCGAGGCGTCGGTCACCAGTGGCCTGAAGGAAGGAGCCGTCTTCCTGCTCAAATGCATAGACTTCAGCCTGGTGGTGACCACCAAGAGGATCCCTTACATCAAGCTCTCGGAGGAGTTCATCGACCCCAAGTCGCACAAGTTCGTCCTGCGGCTACAGTCAGAGACTTCCGTGTAGACACCTTTTTTTTCTCCCCTATGTTTTCAAATGTTTTTTTTATTTTGGGTTTGCAGCTTTTAATTTCGGGGGAATATGAATATATGTTACACACACACACACACGTTTGAATATATTGTCCTTTTTATCTTTGGTTTATATTTGAGTTGATTTGGAGAGAAAAAAAGAAGAAAAAAAGAAAAGAATGGATGATGAGTTATCGACACATCTGTATGCACACGGATGAACTGGATTCCTCAGAGATGGAACTGGGGAGGAAGATGTGCGTGTGTGCACCTGTGTGTGTCCATGTGTGAGTACACAATCAGTTTATCCTCCCCTGAAAGACTTTGAAGATAAGCGAGACAGGAATTGGAGACACATGGGGGGAAGCGGGGGAGGGGGTTGGGGGGGGGGGGTTGGACATCACACCATATGACTTCAGACATATCATCATAGAGCGTCACACCGTTGCCATGGCCACTCCGTCATTCCCTGCAGACGAACCACTAAGGACTAAGGACTGCCACTTCTCCACTTGGAAAGCTATTTTCAGGTCCGTAGGCTTAGGCTGTCGGGCTAAGCTTAGGCTTGTCGTCCTCCCTCTCTGGCAAAACTGACATGCTCTCATATGGACAGACACCTGCAATACTGAAGCATCTGTGGTTTCTTGTGTATTTCTGCACTGGGTATCAAAGGCCTGCTTTTTTCATGAAAATGACCTAAACAAGACAATTTTGACATCAATCAACATATACTTCAATCAGAATTTGCATTACATGCAGATGTTTTCTACATTATGTATATTGTACATGTATAAACACTTTGTGAGATGTCGGTGTGTATGTGTAAGTCTATATCTACTCAATATTGGGTCTGTTTCTCTCCCACTTGCTTACCTCCAAAACTCAAATTCCAGGTCAATTCAAGTTTACCCCAAGGCTAAGCCTTAATCATCGCAGTGATCTGACAAATGGTGAGACCTCAAAGTGAGGTTAGTGCTAATGCTTTAAATGCTCCTACAGGTGCAATGTCACAGGAACATTTGTACATACATGTGGGGCTTACTGTACACAAACATTATATAATATAAACAGGGTCCTGTTCTTTTGTAAAATTTGTCAGCACTGGGACAGACACAAACAGGGTAACATGTTACAAAGCTTTTGGATTTCATACATTAGATGAAAAAATTATATACAGTATATTATACTCATGAGCAGACAGCTGTTCAAACATCTGAAACCAAAGTCATCCATTTTCAGATTTTGTTAGTTACTGTAGCTCTTCTAGTGTTCCCATTTACAATTGTGATATCCCAACTTTCAGCAGTGGGTTCTTCATTTGACCAAAGAAACACCTCAACGTGTGGTTGGCCTGGGATGGCTCTACTGTCACCAAATACAGTGTCTTTAAGGTTGAACCGCAACATTGCGGTTGAATATATTCAGTGGGTCAAGGATCACCTCAGGTGTTCCCTTGCACACTGCATTCAGTGGAGACGTTACCGAGGTGATATAACTATGGGATGGGATGGTTACCGAGGTGATCTAACTATGGGATGGGATGGATTTGGACCACAACTTCTGCCCAATGTACTTTACGTCCAACACTGTAAGCTATTATTAGTAATCAAAAGATATTACCATTTGGTTCCTGCTCTGGTGATTAAGCTAATTGTCCTGAGACGAGATGTATGGAATGCTATGGTGAGGAGACTCTTTCTTAACTTGTCTGTCTGGTTTGTCTTTATAACTATGACAGTCTCACCCAACAAACCAGATCTGCTTTTAAAATGCATGGTTGTCCCTCGTCAAGCCGAGGTGGACTCAGTGAGATACAACATCCAGAACATTGCAGACGTGATTTATAGAGCTGACATGACTCCCTTGTCTACGTGACAGACGTATTCTTTCTCGATCCGTGAATTGAATTGAATTCACTCCCTGAATGCTGGCTAACCCATAATAATTGATAATTTAAATCAAGTCCTTTTGTATTCACAAGCCTCAGAATCCATCCAATATGACCACAGGATGGGCTCTTACACAGAAGTACATCGGGTCAGTGTCGTACATCACGCTGTAATAGACTTCACTGTTGAGACGTAAGCCTGCACATTATTACAGCATGTCATTCACGAACAACACCACAGCTCAACTGTCTGTTAGCGCCACCTGGCAGGCAAATTTGGAGGTGCTTTCCATTTTCCCAAAAATGTTCCTGAAGTGTGCACTTGTACTCTCCGACATGTAGATTTATGGGGAAAAAGGTTGGGGCACTTAATAGGATCTGTCCCTGTCGAGATGATCCACACACAGACCGGACACTCACACTTCTCACATAGTTACCAAACTAATCGATAAGGCTGTGCCGGTAGATTCATCAACAACTTTGTAGAACTCTTTTGCTGTTTTTTCACTCTATGTAATGAAAGCAAACATTGTGTTTTTATACCCAGCACTGGTCATATACTTCTAACGGGCGGACTTTGTATGAGCCCCAACTCCCAATGTGACTGTGTCTCTTGTTTTTACACTGTATGTATTTATGTAAGCATGTACATATGGCATTCTGGATCAGATGACCAGATTTCCCTTACATTTACCTCTGTCAAGGTGTCGCCCGGTTGCACACATACAGACTGCTTTTTATTGACTTGACATTGCATTGTATCACGTTTCAATATCACAGCAGAGGCATTTGTATAAAATAAACGTTTTTACCAACATTTGTAAACTGGCTGTGGAGAAGTGTTATTAACTCCAAACACTGAATTAATATTGGGCCGGTCTGTGGCCCAGTATTGACTGTCGTTTTGAAGGAATGAGGAAACCAAAAAAAATACATTTTTCCTGGTGTTACACTGACCTTGGCTATAGTTGATTAGCCCAGTTTTTAGTAGTGTATTTTGTTTCCCTTGTTGCCTTTTGTTGCTAAGAGAATGTTGTGTGTATTACTGCCACATGAAATGTGTCACCCAGCCCTAGAATGTGCTCTGGTCATTCACTACTACCCTAATTAGCTCATCAGTAACAGAGGACGTGTGAGTTTGTTAAATACTCTTGAGTTCCATTCCAGTTTCTAACAATGTTCCCACTAGTGTCACAGCATGTTATGACTCCCATTAACTTTGACACATCTTCATTTATACTGCGTTAGCAGGCTAGCATTCTGCTCTGTCATCCTTCATCAAGAGTTTGATCCTGTTCTTTGTGGCACTCGAGCCAAATGTCAGCTTTTTGGAGGTTATTTTTGGGCTTGTTGTCATGGTCCCCATGGTAATTGGCTTGCTGTCAGGCTCTGAGGGGCACCACGCTGAGCCTCATGGGTAAATGAATGTGTCCAGTGGCGAAACGAACAACCTCATCCCCCGAAAACACGCTGTGCCACAGGCTCGTCTGTCAGAACTCATCTGTCCCCGGCTTAATCCTCTCTTCTCGTTCGCTCTGCAGAGGAGACGTAGAGATGGATAGAGAGAGCACAGAGGAAACAAGAAGCATTTGCATCTAAATGGAATATGTTTTTTTTTCCCACCCCTCTCCATTTGTTGTGTAATGACTTGGTTATGTGCTCCTTGGCAGTGTTTGGACGGAAGGGCGGGGGCGGGCGGGGGCTCTCACAGTCTGCTCTGTTATCCAGACTCTTCTGGTCTTTGGGCTTTGCTGAATGTCCATTCTGGGCTTCTCTATCTGCTGTTATCCACCATCTTAGATGTCATTCTCCATGGCGCTTCAGCTGGTCACTGAATAGCTTGATGTCCAAATGAAGTTTCAGCACCTTTTTTTTTGCACTCGTTTCATTCATTGTTTATGTTGAACACCGTCCTGTTTGACAGTGACACTGGTTGCTTGGTAGCGACACTAGTATACCAGTGCCCTGGAGGCCCATACTGGGACCACCACCATAATTCACACACTGATACTGGTGTTAAGTGTTTTCACTCCCCTGAGACAACATGTCGAATCCTGTCACATTACCCCCACACTTAGCTCTACACCCCCGTTTCCTGTCATAGCATAGCATAGCATAGCATGTCCATGTATCATGCCATAATCCAGACATACTGTTTGCATACCACATCATATCTGGGGTGGGTTATCATTATTCATGTCCAGCACATAGCCGACACACTCTTACTGTGTGGAATAGCAGGTCTGGGATGGGCTGCCTTTTGACTCCACACTCTTCTAATGATGTTGAATTATTCACTTATTTTTTGAATAATTCAAGGTGAAGATCAAGGCTCAAAGACAGTGAGAGGGGTCTGCTCGGCTCGCTGAGTGTGAGACCTGACCTTGCTAATGAGAAGGGCCTAAAGCTCTTTCTCTCTCTCTCTCTCGCAAACACACACACACATTCAGAAATGGCCAAAACCTCATGTTACATTTATTCATACAGTAACATATAATTATACAATCAAATATTTTGCCCTCAAGAGAACACAAACGTAGACTCATATGAAGATTTACCCTCATTATGCACACAGAAGAATCTCTTATCATTACAATCATCAACAGCCATGAAGAAGATGAAGTTTTTACTTAGAAAATGTATAAATTTATTCTATGATGAAGTGATGAACGCTTTATTTAACAGTCTGATTTCAGATGGTATTAACCCTGTATGTCCAAGTTAGACAGCATATGGTAACAAACGGTTCCTCTTGAACTTACTTAAAAAATAAAAAAAACGACACAACCGTTAACTACCGGAAACACAATTATTAGGTTATTATCAGGTAACATCAATTTTACCCCAGTAGTTTCTGTGTAAATACAAGTTGAATATCAGACTGTCAAAGCTTAACCAATGTACAGCACAGAATTATGAGCAGGTTAATCATTGTCATCGCCGTCATCATCGTCGTCAGTGTCATCGTTATCATCATGACTACGGCTATCCTTGTTGTCATGGTTGTCATCATCCTCATCATCATCATCCTCAGTGTTGACCTTCCCAGAAAGCACGTCTTCTATCCAGTCCTCCAACTCCTCCGCCGTGGGCAGGTCTTCATCATTGGACATGTCCAGCCAGATGCTGTCCGCCTGCCAGAGAGAGAGAGAGGCCGGGGTCAGAGTTCAACAACTCTTGTACAGTACAACCAAATACAACTCGTCATCAGCTTGATACCTCCAAAGACATTACCACAAGAAGTAAAATATATCCATACATTTTCATTGAGCTGACTTGATCTCTCTCTATCAGATTTGTTATATCAAGTTTGATCGAGATGTATACAAATTAATCAGGGCATGAAGTTACTCTGGAAGGAAACAGTTGTCATAACAGTTCTACTGACATCTGTGACGTTCACCACTCCTATCTGGGGTCTGAATAGGTCCACCTTGAAGGTCTTCTCCCAGTAGGTGGTCAGCTGGGTGGTGGAGACAAACACAGGAAGTACAAATACACTGTTTATATTTCGGAGCGGAATAATGAACTTATTATGTGAAACACACACACAGGACAAGCGGAAGGGGAGTCTTATATGTACGTACCAGTGGGAAGTCGTCGGGGTCGATCCACACGATGCTCAGTTCAGGGTTGTTGGTGTTGTCTCTCGCTACGTCTTTCAGGATCTCCAGGAACTCATAACCATCTGAGGGAATCACAAACCTTTTGATTTTTTCCTTCCTGTGAAGCGCATTGTATTAGATCGGAGTGTATGCAAATGTTCCTATACAAAGCAAATTTGATTGATTGATTAGAAAATTCGGGGCTTTGTAAAAAAAAGAAAAAGAAAAAGAAAAACGAGCATGTACCGGGATCTTCTTCTTCAGCAAAGGCAACAATATGGACCCCATCCATGTCATCCTCCTAGGAATGGAACATGAAATGAGTTTACGTGATATCTGTGGTCAGCTAAACGTAGTACCTGTACAAAAACGTTTCCAATTAGACAAATTGAGCATACATAACATTACTATAGCCTACATGGGTATGCGAAACCCATTGGGTCAGTTAAATGGGTAAGCTTACATGAAACAATAAATAGGTTACATGTGTTTCTAGGTTGTTGATTGCCAGGTAACATGGCAGGGACAGGGAAGCATATCATTTTGGTGTCCCAGACAGAGAGACAATGACACTTTAGGTACAGCAGGCACCTCACCCATGTCTCAAACATGTCCTCTGCACGCAACTTCCTCAGTGTCGCCCTGCAAAAACATCATCACAGTTATATAGAAAATCTGTTCAATTCATACGAGAACAGGGATAAAGATATAGAAGGTGACAACTAGTAATAAACATGCATCCAGGGGAGATCTAGTGCCTTTACCTTCTGTGTTGGTTGACGAAGTCCACAATGTCCATCTCTGAGAGGGGTCTACCAGGAAGGATGGCCGGCTCCTCCATGAAGGGTTCGTAGAAGTTCACCTCGTTCATCTTCAAAGACAGGTGCTTCGCCACCTGCACCACAATACACAACAACACATCTGGGAAAGTTCATCTTTTTCATCAATTGTAAATCTATTGGGCATTTGTTACTGTATATAACCATCGATTTTTTAGACTGGGTATTTCCATTTCAAACATCTGGATGTCATACCGGTTCTCACCAACTAACCCAAGTGGGTCCTCTAAGTTTGACATTTTACTGTATCTAAAGGATTTATGGATTTGTGTCTTTGATTTAAAATACTGTATGGTGGTGTTGACTTACAGCTTTGTCAAATGTGGCAAAGAACTTGATATACGGCTGAAAACGCTCTGAGGCCTCCTGAAAGGCCTTGTAGTCTGAGAGAGAGAGAGAGGGAGAGGGAGGGAGAGAGAGAGGGAGGGAGAGGGAGAGAATGAGCGAGGGAGAGAAAGCAAAAAAGGATAACAGTTTAAAGGGTTAAATTCTCACCCTCATTCAGAAAAGCTATGTGATCAGAGAAAACAAAGGCCGACTAAAAACAAGTAATTCAATCTCCCGGGGGAGTGATCTCTCTGGAACCACTTCTACATCCAGGCTCTATGCTTCCTGAGGTCACTTCAACAATCCCCAGAAAGAAATAGCATTCTAAATAACAGCTGCATCATGCCACTGTCACCTAAGAGATAATTTCATCACCCTATAATCTCCTTTATCCTTTACTTTCTTTTTCTTTTAGGAGCAGCACTATAATTGCTGTCAACCTATTAGAGAGTGAACTAAAGCTATTCAGAGCCTCTCATGAGGCTAAATGAGTGTGCCTCGGCCTGGAACTGTGTCGTTTTAGCAACCAGCTTAATGGTTATTTGCCTCCATTAGCCCCCAATGTGCAGAGCTGAGCCTCCGGGGAGTACAGAGTACCTCGTAGGCACAGAAGGGAGACTTTGGAGGGCAGCTTGGGACAGATGGTGAGCTATAGCTCCACTCTGGGGCTCAGAAATCCTGGTCTTAGACAAGTGACCCACTGACAGCAAAGACTAGGATACACACACACACACACGCACGCACGTGCACGCATGCACACACACACACACACACACACACGCACGGACGCACGGACGCACGTTAGATACGGGGGGGACACTTTCCTAGACTCACATGAGTCCTCTCCTTTGAAGTGGCCAATGAGGCGGATGTCTTCCTCCATTCTCTCAAAGGCACGCAGCTCCATGGCGTTGCTGATGAGCTCTACTGGGTCCTCCAGCACCTGCATAAGAGTGTGGCGACACACACAGTGGGAGAGACAGAGATGTGTTGAGGAAGAGCAGTGGAGCAAGCCCTGCATCTTACAGTAATATACTACAAAGTAGCACCCTTTACCTGTCTACTGGTAAGTCATGGTGGATTGTGACAAGTGACAAGTGACAAGAGCTGACTTCTTGAGTGTTAACTTATCAGTGAAGCGTGTTTGATACCATTCCTCATTCCACTCCATGCATTACAATAAGGCCGTCCTCTGATTTCTACCTCCACCAGCCTCCACTGTTAGCATAACTATCTACTCCCTCCAAAACGTACACCGTCACTAAGTCTATTTACTGTACTTGCTGCTGGGCCTGGCTATAAATGGCATCATTTCCATATATTCTAATGAGGTAAAGGCTGTTAATTGGTCATAACATGATGAGACAGGAAGTCTTAATTCTCCCCTGTTGCTCTCTTTTGACACTGGAGGAAGACTCCTCCATCTGAGACTTCTTTCTTCCCTCTCCAACTTCACGCCTGTTTTACACTCACATCCAGCAGGAATTCCACTAGCGTGTCTGCAGAGAGCTCCCCGTCAAACTCGATCACACGGTCATCTTTGAAGACGTACAGGCTGCCTTCCTCCTCCAAACCTCGAGACACAAGAGACAAGGACTTTGAAGAAGCATTTCTGACAGAATGACAAAAGCCAAAAACAATCGTGACAAAGCATTTTCATGACTTTGATCTTTCACACATTACAAATTCCACTTCAAGGATTTTCATCACTTTCTATATCATATGGTAATCATAGACTCATGAGCCCAGCTTCCATACTCGTGTTTTTTTTATGACCAGGGCTAGGATTTTTTCCCAACCTCATGACCTGACTAAAGAATATTCTGGACCCTAATTACAGGTGATAACTGGGGCTCCGAGTTTTTCCTGGTCAGGTCATGTGGTCAAAAAAAAAACCTAGCCCTAATCATGACCAGGACATACCCAATTTCTTGGCCACTTTGGCGTCCTTCTGGGAGTCGACCATACCAAACCCAATGTCCTTGTCCTCCAGCACCTGAGCAGTCAGCTGAGGATACAACAAGACAGAACGTTAGTTATCAGCCAACTTGGTCTTTCAACAACGTTACAGCAATGTTGTGTCTAAAGTGTTCTGTTTTTTTACATCCTCTTGGCCTGAAGATTTAAGAAGGTGTTGTTTTATTCGTGTTTTGCATCCTTATTAAGAACTACCCAGTATTGTAGATACTCTCCCATGGCTCAGTACTGTGATACAAACCCTTCTTTCAAACTCCAATTTCTCTCTGTGATGCTGCATTTGGGATGGCACCTGCAGCCAGCGCTGTCTTTGTCAATAAAGGCTTTGATCACAAAGGGGCAAGAAGAGAACCCCCTGTCGACATTTTCTGCTAGAGAAAGGCCTTTGTGAGTGTCAATGTTGTTTACTTTCTTGAGAACATTTCCTGAGGAAGGAACAAAGGCCTGGGACTACTGTAATACTGCAGTGGGGGAAAGTGGAATTGTATTAAGGTCAATGTTATTTGGTTGAGTGCCTCAACTTTTTGGGGGGGGCAATTTAACTAAACTTATAATGTGAAGGCCTACAATAAGAATACAATACAGAAACTCAAAAACTGATGAGAATTTTTATTTTATTTATTAGTTTACTTTCTAATCGTATACAGTATTTCAGTATAAATGCATACAAAATGGAGCCTAGCCCATGGACCCATTAGCCTGCACACTAAGTTTCTGGTTTCTGAGTAGTTTGAGTAAGTAGTGAGACTATGCTATAATTAATGACCTAGAAACAGTCCTGGATAATAGGAAACAACAGGGGAATACATGAAATAGAACGACACTGATCTGTACAGTGAACTCAACCTCTACAGCAGGGGGTTCCCAAACACTTTTGTCTCTTGAACCACAAATTGGCATCAATCATTTCCTGTGACCATAACAACTTAATTGCACCCAATGCCAACAACATAATAATGACACCCAAGTGTATTCTTATCGCCTAAAAGATATGAAGTTGGAGATGAACCCCAAAACACTTGTTATATAGGCTAGAGGTACAATACACAGACAATGTTTGTCTTCATACGAAGAGGTTAGTTTGATTTTCTCAGGGGACGCAATCCCAAGTTTTGGAATTGCTGCCCATCATGCTTTGACGAATGACAGCGAGGCAACACTCACAGAGCTTCGTCTTTGACATGAACAAATCATCTGTACATCAAGCAAGCTCATGCGAAATCAGATATTCATCGTATTTTCAACCACAAGCACTTATCTCCTCTCGTGACATGTTATGACAGGTATGAGTCCAGGGAGCAAAGTGGTGAAATCACGAAACAGACACTCTAGAGGGAAAACACTGGAGGATCGAGGTAACGTGACTTTATTATCTTTGACATCTCTATTATGTCATATCAGTGACATCTCTCACACTAAATCTCTATGTCCTAAAAGGCAGACCCAGAGGCTCAGTGTCTCACGTGTGACCGTGCCCATCAGTCTTCTTGATTATTATTCTGATTGATTCGCCCGTCACTTATACAGTTTGAGAGATCCGGTCTTCACATGTGGAATTTGGAAAATTGTTTTTAAAAGCAGGTGGGAATGAATAAAATGCAAATATAACACATTAAGACAAATAAATTCAGCGTTCAGACACTGTCTGGCTCTTTGGGTGAGAGATGATGCTTGAAGGGGTGAGGTCTCGCCAAGAGAGAGCTTTCATGCATTTGTACAATTTGTACAAGTCTTGTCAAGAGTGTCCACCAAACTGTATTTCATATTCCCAGTAGAGCATAAAGATGTCAACTCTATTCACGATGTCACCGCAGTCCAAAGTGAGAAGTGAGTGAAACAACTTCAAGTCAGTGTACATAAAAGCAGCCTGACTGTGCTAGGATGAACAGTTTTAACCTTGGGAAGCCAACCCAAGTGCCTTCAAAAATACATTTCTGAGGAACCAGGGTGATATAGTATAATGCATGGATGCTATTTGTCCAGTGATTTGTTCAGTTCACAAAAACAAAAAACATACAATTTCATTGATCCCACATGTCCATTAGTAGGTCCCTAACTGTGCTATGCTTTATGTGTTTTTTTTTTGTTTGTGTTAATTTTGCTTATGTTGTTCTTGGAGACTGCATTAAGGTTAAAATAACTCAACTCATGTAAATAACATATAATAACCAACCATGTAATATAACCATTTCAGAGTGTAAATGTATACTCTAAGCATGGTACTACTGAATATTTGACATGATTTAAATATCCCCACATGGACATAGACTGTTGCTTCCTGTGCCTGCCCTTGCACATACACATCCCTTCTCTCCCCCACTCTAACCTCCTCCTCCCTTCCTCCTTTCCTCCCGTCTCCCTCCTCGTTCTTACCTCCAGTACGAGCTCAGTCATCTGGAACTGTTTCTGCATGCCCTTGTTGGCAGGCAGCGGCTCATGGTAGAGTAGGCACAGCATGTCAAACCTCTTCAGAGCCTTCTTGTAGTTGCGCTCGTTGATGTCTAGCACCCTGTCCTTGCCATCGAAGCTGGGGAACTCCAGACCCTCCTCTGCACTGCAAAGAGAGGCCATGTAGAGGTAGACGTACAGGCAGGGGAGAAGGGATAGCAGGAAGGGCTGCATGGTTCTTCAAAGGATGAAGTGTCCACTAAAGAAGAAGGTGGAGGAACTTGAAGGGGCTGAGGGAACTTCACAGGGCTCTGAGGAACCAGATAGTTGTCACTATTACCAACTGCAACAGAAATAACAGGTTTTAAAGTTGACAAGAAACTATTGAAACACTCTCAACCCCTAATGTCTTCAGCCCTGGTTGTGTTCTTTCCTTCTCCTTCTCTCGTTCTCTGTCTCTCTTTTTCTCCTTCACTGTCTCTCCCCTCACTGTCTCTCCCTCGACCCACCCCACCTTTTCTCGTTCTTTCTGTCCCCTTGCCACTCGCTTTTTTGTCTGAAAAAATCTCTAAGCAAGAGTGAGACAATCCATGGGGGAGGTTTGGCAAAGTGGATATCTTACAAAGATGTGGCCCCTGTTCCCAATGCATTTTCAGCGCTCTTTTGGGGAGGGCAGTTGTTTCTGGGCTTAAAATAACTAGTGTGCTGCAGAAAAGAGGACAGATAGATAGAAGAATCCCAGGGGATTTCCTCTGCCATTCAATCAGCATCTGACATGATAGAACGTCTCTGTAGCTGTCGGGGGAATAGTAGAGGAGTTGGGATGTGGGGCAGAGCGAAGTTGGTTGATTTCAGGAATGTGAGTGTTATGAAAAATGGAAGAAAAATGTGTAATTATTTAATTTGGTGGTTGGGTGCTTACCTCTGTACTACATCATCATCATCCCCCCCACTATTGGATGATCAATTTGTAAAAACTTTAAAAAAAACTTAAAATATGAATACTAAAGTTAGCTCTAGCCAATAGGCCAACATAAATAACTGCACAAGTGATGGAACAAAAATGAGAATTTAGTTAGTGACTACCCTACAGTTTATTCTGTTCGGCCCCAGGAGGCCACAGTGACTGGAGGTCACCATGGTGCTGCAAAGCAAACTGAATACTGATGTGTTCATTATGTAATGAAGCCCAACAGCAAGCCTGACAGCAAGTCTTACCCTTACAATGCCATTCAGGCATGAGAGCCTTCTAGCAAATCTCGATCCTCAGCTCCTCACACTATATTATTATTCATCAAGTCTATGGTCTTAAACTTAACCCACACTATATAGTAGGCCTAATAGCTGTTAGCTGTTTTACCGTGAATAATGATGGTAGGTAGGCTACACAATGGTGCTACATGTGAACGCTATTTGCTTGTTATTGCAATTTGAGCAGTAAATTCAATGAGACCTAAACAAATATACACAAATACACTTTTTCAGGCACTGTAAAAAGATCATGAGCAAGAGAACTGAAATGTCTTTGTATTTCCCACTGGCATAGTTATCATTATTCACGAATCCATCAGAGCGCAATTATAAATGATTGTTCATTATGGCTTGTGCTTTATTGCATTATTGCACTGATTTATTATTTATTTATTATTTATTTATTTATTTCATTTATTAATGAAAAGTAACGTTATAACACATGTGCCTCGCAGTAGCTCTTGAATGCGTGACTACTCGGAAAACTACGGTAAACATGCACTGTGGATTCAGACTAGACTAGGAGCTCATCGAGCATGCGTAGTATTCGAACTGTAAGACCGAAGGAAAATGAAGCTTCCGTGGTTGTTGATGCTTCTACTAACCTTACAACTTTTTGGAATTGATTTCAGCGTGGCAGAATCAGGTAAAATTAAACAAACATGTTTTTCCATTTGTGCTGGGCTCAAATTCTATGTCAAAATAAAACGCGGGGCAGTTCCCAATGAGCTAAGCTGGCTAGCTAACTCATCACTGGAGCGACAATGGCGAGCTAGTTGTAGTGAACTGATTTCAAGCTGCCAATTTAAGAACATTGTTCACTTTTCGCTGAAATCCTAACAATGTAAACGAAAATTTGCCCCCCTTCCACTGGCTTGATTGCTCAGTGTATTACAAGTAAGCTTACTTCTGAGAATATCTGTCCAACTTATTGACTTCACTTCTCTCATTCAAAGTGATGAACCTGGTTGAACAGTAACGCACTGCAACAGGTCTGTCACTAGTAGTAACTCGCTTTGTGCCTGGGTTTATCTGCCGACCGTGCCGAGATCACTCAGGTTTAGCTTTGACCAGCTTCAACCGCGCCTGAACTCCCAATCTTCTCCAGATACTATTGGGTCCCAGTCCCCCAGAATCCTATTCAGTGTGTTAGCAATGCCAAGTCATATGCAGTTCAAAAAGTTCCTGTCCTTTGGCTAACCTCCTCTGCTCCATTAGGGACACGATGGCAGAGATACCTGGATAAGATCACCAATGCTGTACAAGAATACAGGCCTTGCAGCCCACACAACTGCAGTTGCCATCTCAGGTAAGCCTAAATGTTGGGGGCAAACATGAAATGTCACAGAAAAATGATGTTGCTTTCAGCACAGGCTACTTTGACATACCAATGACATCGTAGATCTCAACCAAATGGGGTGCAGAGAGCTATGATGATGTACTTGTACCCTGTCTTTATTTTTGTTTAGGTTACTTTTCCTCCCCAGTATAATTGTTTTATCTCTCTACCAGTGTCCTAAAGGATGACCTTCAACCTTTTCGGGGGGGAGTGTCTGAGGAAGTCATGGCGGCTACCATTCGCCGTGGCGTGGGCACCCATTACCAGATCATTGGTCACAAACTCTACCGAGAACAGAACTGTATGTTTCCAGCGAGGTGAGGAAAGAAAACAAACAGAAAGTTGATCTTTCTAATCCAAGCCAATTAATGCTGATTGGCATTAAACCCAAATAAATTAACTGAAGCCATTGTTTCCCCTTTTCCACGTAGCCTTCATGCTGGTCCTTCAATAGGTCTGTGTCACATAGCTTTACCAGACAGTGTACCTGACTGTTTCTACATACAACAACAACAACAACAACAAACCTAGCTGTAAAATCTAGCATGTGAGATTAATCAATGAATGGCTGAGTTAAACACACAGATCTGATAGTCAGTTTGTCTGTCTGTCTGTCTGCCTGTCTGTCCAGGTGTAGCGGGGTGGAGCACTTTATCCTCCAGGTGATTGACAGGTTGCCAGATCTGGAGATGGTGGTGAATGTCCGGGACTACCCTCAAGTGCCTGGATGGGTGCAGCCAATCCTGCCCGTCCTATCTTTCAGTAAGGTCAGCTCCAGAACGATGTACTGTATGTTGTATGCACTCATCAGATCAGGAATTACAATTTTGGGGTGGAACTGATAGTTAATGGTTGCAACTTCAAAGATCTTCTCAATGTAATGACATTTTTTGAAATGTTAAGAGAAAGTTTGTGTGTGTGTGTTTGTGTTTGTTTAGACTCCTGACTACCAGGACATCATGTACCCTGCCTGGACGTTTTGGGAGGGGGGTCCGGCTGTTTGGCCAATATACCCAACCGGGCTGGGACGATGGGACCTCATGAGAGACGACCTTAAAAAGTACGTTTGACTCTGTTGTGCAGAAAGGAACCATCCTTTGTCTGCTTGGCCTAAATAATTTCAAATATTTGCTGTGCTTGATTGAGTTTGTCTGGCGTAATGGAATTCTGTCAAAACCCCGCCCATCTGGCACTCCAGGCAGGCTAAAGCAAACATTCAACAATTTTAAACCGCTATACCCAGGTTTAGCTCTAACATAACCCGGCAGCTTAAATGACACATTTGAGAAAAACTACACAAGGTACTAGAGTACCTTGTGTCTCTAGACTCTAGAACAACTTTCTCTGTTATTCACTATCTAACTCTTCTTCTGTTAGATCAGCTGCCCAGTGGCCCTGGAAGAGGAAAGAGTCCAAAGGATTCTTCAGAGGCTCCAGGTCAGTCTAAGGGAAGCGTATTGGAATGTTTTGGGGTCAAGCTATTTTTAGGGCTTGACCTGTCCTTTACATTTTGAGGCACCCAGTTGGTGGCACTGTTGCAAGTGCAAACCGTGTAAAAGGTTGTTGAGTTCACTGATTTCTCTCTCTCTCTCTCTCTCTCTCACTCACTCACTCACTCACTCACTCACTCACTCACAGGACCAGCCCTGAGCGGGACCCCCTGGTTCTCCTCTCCAGAGAGGCCCCCGACCTGGTGGATGCTGAATACACCAAAAACCAGGCATGGAAGTCTGAGAAGGTCAGTCAGCCAGTATGACACTACTGGTGGTCTATGAAAACAACCTGGGGGCACTGGAAAGCTTGCAGTCCTAAACTGTGCTGTAATAATATCTATGTTACGTACTCTTTTAGCAATGTAACTTGGTGTTTATTTCTATCCATGAGGGCTATTCTGGTGTTATTGTGGAATACAACTTTTAAAGTTTTACCAATATGTTTTCTCCATAATTTGTGATGTTGAACTTGAGAATCGTAGGAAAGCACTATTACTGTACCAATTCATTGGGCTGAGCATTTATTTATGTGTATTGTTCTTCAAGAGGAGGTTCAAGAGATCCATTGTGTTCCTCTGAGTGCCAGTAACAACCAACAACAATCTGTGGAGCATTAAATGGTTAGTCCATCTCTCCCTCCTCTCGTAGGACACACTAGGTAGACCCCCGGCTAAGGAGATTCCCCTGGTGGACCACTGCCAATACAAGTAAGAGCAAGGGCAATGGCAATATTACTGACCATACCAGCATTTTACCAGCATATCCTGGATAATCCACTCATGGCCTGCATTTTGCTATCATGCACACATTTTTCATTTCATTTATGGCATTTAGCAGACGCCTTTATCCAAAGCAACTTACAACAAATACATTTGTCTAAGTAAGTGAATCATCTATCCACCAGTCATCATAAGAAAACGTAATCTATGCTAGGACCAGGGGCTATTGGCAGTCACAATGCTAGAAGAAGGAAGAATTACTTTAAAATAATTTACAGGGGGGTAGTGGGGATGAAGAGGTCTTCATCAGTTAAGATGTAGCCTGAAGAGATGGGTCTTCAATCTACGGTGGAAGATAGGTAGTGACTGCGTTCCACCAGCAGAGCGCCAGGACAGTGAAAAGCCGTGACCGAGTAGCGTGGCTGCTGCATCCATGTAGAGGCGGTGGTGCCAGGCGGCCAGCCGAGGTGGAAGAGCGGAGTGATCGGGCCGGGGGGGTTTGGGGGCTGACCATTGCTTTCACGTAGGGAGGGGCTGTTCCCTTTGCCGTCTGGTAGGCGAGCACCAGGGTCCTCACACATGATGTTATGGTGGAACGCCATTTGGCTTGATTTTTACACAAGTACTTTACAATAGCACATGTTAGAGTTTTAAAAAGCATACTTTCTCATACAACTCTCCCTCTCTCCTTCCCTCTAGTCTTCTCTCTCCTGAATTTCCCATGCCATGTTTCCAGGTCAGAGACAAAATTAGACTAATTTGAAATTAGAAAACAGTTTTAGCTTCTGGAGGTTTCTGGGACTGAATCAAAATCAGCTGTTACGATGGCCACACGGTTCATTGTCCATATCATACTACATATGAATGTCCCCAGACACTTGTGCATTGTAGATCTGAAAGGATTGGATGAACACAATTGTGAAAATTCCACTCAGCCTATCAGAGGGCAAGTAGTGCTACTACCATATTACCTATCCAATCTACTCATACAGTATCTACCAGTCCAGGGTTAGGGGTTTTTGCTTGTCCTCATGTCCTCTTGTCCTGCCCTCCTCCCTCAGATATCTGTTCAACTTCCGGGGAGTGGCAGCCAGCTTCCGCCTCAAGCACCTGTTCCTGTGTGGCTCTCTGGTCTTCCATGTTGGGGAAGAGTGGCTGGAGTTCTTCTACCTTCAGCTGCGACCCTGGGTGCACTACATCCCTGTCAAACAGGACCTCTCTGACCTCAGGTGAATGGCCTGGATGTGCATCGAAAGTCTTCACCCAGACATCTTGTCTCATAGATCGGGGGAATAGTGTTGTGATAACCAGGAAATTGTTGGACAATATGAGTTTCAGTAATTGCCAATGTAAATTGTCGGAAATAGGTAAGACGAGATAATATACTGACTGTACTGGTGATTATATACTGACATGAAAACTAAGAAATGCTTAAATTGGAGACGGTAGAAAATGATAATTTTCTGTCTCTCCAGGGAACTGCTACAGTTTGTGAAGGAAAACGATGATGTTGCCAAGGAGATTGCCATTAGGTAATAACTGTTTGAAATTTCTTGTTTTATTCAGATGCAAAAACTGGAATTCTTTAAATCACTATTATTACTGTCTGTCCAGTTTGGTCATGGCCGGAAAACAACAGCATGCAGAATGATCAATACTGTACTAACTTTAATACAGGGTTAATAAAGGCAGTAACAAGTCAGTCAATTTGCACTCCTAGAATTGTAAATACAGTATGTAACCTGCATATATTATTCACATGTGTTTTCCCCTCTCTCTACAGAGGTCAAAGGTTTATCCTGGACTACCTGCGCATGGAGGACGTGTCCTGTTACTGGGAGAGGCTGCTCACTGAGTTTGGTGGGCTGCTTAAGTACAAGCCCAAGAGGAAGGCTAGCTTAAACCAAATCCTCCACAGGCCGGGCAGAACAGAGCTGTGACCCAGCCCAGTGAGAGGCATCTAGTAGTCCATAGACCGCAGATTGTAGACGCTGAATTCCAAATCAACCCCTAGCCCCTCACCCCCTACCCCTCTAGCCACTCCTGTAGATCTAAAAGGCTCTGATTTGATGATGCTATATGTTAATGGCTTCATTCTGCCCTCTGGTAGGGTGGGTGGAAATGCTGCCATGTTACCTAGAGTTCTCCAATCATGTCATACCTGTATGAGTGCCTATGGAGGCCAGGGGTCGATGAGGCATTGGGTATGATGACTTCTCGCTGCACTGTTCCTGTTCGTCTAAACATTTAGACTCCTGTGTAGAACTTCCCTTAGGGTTAGGTGTATTAAAGCACCTCAGGCTGAAACTCAATTTCAACTAAAATGTAGGGTTAAGGATTTAGGAAGAAGTTAACTTAACTTAATTTCTGCAGTCTCAAGAACTGAACTGGATCAGTGACGTGGGTAAACTGGTAAAATACAGGTAACTTACCATAAGTGTGCGCTTACTGCCCTCTAGTGTATGATAGATTAAACTGTTCAGCAAACAGTTATTATTCGGTTTCCTTGCCAATGTTTGAAAAACCTGGTGCATTTAACCTTTTAACACACTCAAAAGCTCATTTCAGCTTGACTGTTTCAACTCTTAATTGTGTAACTTTGAGATTGTGTAAAATTCTGCATCTGAAAAGGCAAGTAAGGGCCACAGTGGTACTGAAAATGTTGAATATGTTGTAGTATTCTCAGTTGGTTCAATGATATAGTGTGTTTTAGTGAATTCACAGCTGTAGTTTCCATGTACTGTATATCTGAGGTACTATGCTCCATGTTGTCTTGACCAAAGGGCTAGACTGTACAACCAAACAGCTGTTTGTAGCTATTGATCGAAATAGACAAAACAGTATGTGGTCACAGCAAATTAATTGATAAGGCATTCATTGTAATAGTATTGTACAATCACTTAATCTGCATACAACTGATATCTTTGCAGTTTGGTCCTTTTCACCTGCATCATTTGTTTTGGTTTCTTTGTCATGTTCTTTTGGTTGTTATACAACAAGCACAATAATTAAGTGAGGATTTTTTTTTTTTTTTAATCCATGATTTTTGTTTACAAACCTTTTCTGATTTTGTATCGAAAGAAGCATTTTTATCACCATGCAATAAATCATGCAAATGTTTCAAGTAATTGTTATGTGCCTCAGAGTGAACTTGGTCCTCCACCCGCAGGAGGTGCTGTTGAGCTAAATAGCTTAATTACCACCGTTTTCTAGCCACCAGCGTTCCGAGCAAGTCCGATATAGGAAGACATGACATGCTGACAAACTACAAGGACAAACATTCTTCATGTTTACGGTAATATGATCAACATTGAATACTGCGATCGAACTACAGTTGTGTTGAATGTCTTCATATCATCAGTTTCAAAACGGCTATGATGAAGTCATGTTTAGCTAGCGCTAACTGCAGGCAACTTCAGGGAGCTCCTGTACCGGTCAACCTCTGCCAGTGTATGAACGCAATGAACGCCTGAACCTTTACCTGCAATGTAGGTAGCTAGCCTAGTGATGCATGTTGCAAAGTCTGGAGCTACACAGCAAACATGCTCCATGTTTAAATGAATGCCAGTTTGTTGACCCTCATCATGTGTTTCTTTTATCTTTCTGTGTTATTACATTTCGTCCTTCCAGATAGTTCAGGTAACGGCATGACAACTACCTGGAATGACCTGGTGAATGGCAGTCGGTTTGCAATCCTTATCAGTGGTCTTCATAGTGAAGCCGTAATATCAATCTTTAAAATGCTTAGTACAAGTCTATTACGGGACTGCACATACAACAGCATGTGTATTAAGCATCAGAGGGGGTAGAGAAACAGCTGTTGCTGGAGATCTTCTCCATTTTGCGATATATTTTCTCCAGGGGCATCGTTTGAGGAACGACTGAGTGAAACAACCTAACTCCTGGCCATGTGTTCTCCACAGCCCTCCTGCCTGGTGAAGCGTGAGTGATGCATCCTGAGCGGCCCCAGGCAGACCGACCCCCATGTCAGGAGGCAGATTTAGCCCCTCAGGGCAGACTTTGCACCGGACTACTGCAGGGTCTCATCCAGCTCGCCATGCCCCCCCTCCACCTCCCCAGGGTCCATGCAGCTGACAGTGCTGCCGCTGCCCCTGCCCCTGTACAGATCGCCAGCCCCTCCCCCTTGCCCAGCCACTTGGGCAAGCCAGAGTTCCCAGACACAGGATGGAACCGCCTAAAGGATCTCTTTGACAGGAGGTCAGTGTGTGAATTGAGTCAAAGGCCTCTCCAACCGTCTTTAGCTTTACATCTCTCATAATGTATACTTGGTTTTCATACTCTTTCCTTCTCTCTCTCGTATTTACTCCGCGTCTTTTCCGGTGTAATTTTGTTTCAGCACTTCTTCTAGGCTTTGCCTCAGTACGTTGATAAGTTGAAATGTATGCACAGAACTTCAGGTCCAAGCCTGTCTTGTCTCTGGAAGTGTAAATGGCAGAGCCCATGTTTATGTAAGGCACCCTACCGCTGGCCTTGACTTCAAAACAAGTCTTTGCTCCGTGCATTTGAAACTCTGCGTGTGTTTCACCAGTGACATGCAGGCGTATCCAGAGGAGCTGACCAACATGGTGAAGAGTGGTCTGGTTGCCGCCCTGGCGGGCATGATCTACGGAGGGCTGCCAGCTGCCCGCCATGCCAGGGAGAGGTTCATCCAGCTCAGCCAGGCTGAGATGTACCAAAGCCGGGTAGAAGCAGTGGTGAGTGTTTGCCTCTGAATTGCTTGTGGCTAGAGAGATCTACCTATCTATATCACATACATACATGCATACATACATACAATAGAATAATTGTGTGTGTGTGTGTGTGTGCGCATGTCTCCTCCAACCTCCCCAAACCTGCGAGTCCAGATGAAAATAGGAGCGCTAAAATGATGTGCGTGTGCGTGCGCGTACTGTAAGTGTGTGCGCAGGTGCAACATTGTGTTAGGAGGCTATATTTTGCATGCCTGTAAAGTGTGCTGTGTGTCTTGTGTTGATGGAGGGCCCTGTCTTGTTGTCATTCTCCCTCAGCGCTCTGCCCATAACGCAGCCATCCGGGGCTTTGTGAGGTACGGCTGGAGGTGGAGCTGGAGAGTGTCAGTCTTCGTCACCTTGTTCAAGTGAGTGAAGAAAGACATGGGGGGGACTCTGTGTCTTATGACCACCAGAAATACAACCATGACCTACTTTCCAAGCCATTTGCACTGTGTTTAAAAAAAAAAAAAACACATTTAAAAAAATAAATAATGAATGTATACTATAATGCAATACATTTTCATGTTTGTCTTCCTTTCTCACAATTTACTTTAATTGGCCCCTGACAAAGGTAGTGCAGAATACAGTATAGCAAATCTTGCACTAGGTAATTTATCTGTGCAGATGCTATTTAATGATATTGATCTCTCTCTCTCTCTCTCTTTCTCTCTCTTCTTTTATCTCTTCCGCCTCTCTCTCTCTCATATCAGCACTGTGAGCACAGGCATGTCTGTGTACAGGGACAAGCATGCGCTCAGTCATTATGCAGTAGCAGGAGGTAAGTTACTCAGGCCTTTAGGTTTGTATCATGAATGAACAACCAATGGAGATGATACACTGACTGTTGTAACACACACACACACACACACACACAATGTAGTTGATCTGTGTTATGTCTTAGTCAATAAACCCCCCAAAAATATTTGCATTGACTACAATTCTGAGTATAGTTGATTATTGTTGTTTTTATGCTGAAGATGACTGTCCTGCCCTGTTTTGTGTGCAGCTGTTACTGGAGGCTTGTTCAGGCTGAACCTGGGGCTTGGAGGACTGGTGGCAGGCTCAGTCATAGGGGCAGCCATGGGGTGAGAAGGCCTTTCACAGTGGTCCCTTGTTATTTATCCCTTATTTAGTGAGAAAAAAATAACCAAAACGACAGTATGATGAAAACGACCCCAACTAGTGTTGATGCATGTCACTCCAGTGTGCAGTGTAAGACATGTATGCAGAGTGAACAAGTCTATGTGACCACGTCTGTGTGAGCAGTGTGCACTCTGGCTGCCAGCTGTGTCCCGCCCTGCAACCCTCTGTCTCCCAGCTGCACCCTATCCTCCCCTTACCCCCCCCCTCCCCCCTCCTCCTCCTCCTCCTGCCTTACCATCCCCCACAACCCCCAGAACTGAGCTGGGTGCCAGAGGGACTCATGTGCACTGCAGAGGGCTGTGTTCTGGGCACTAGAGCAGGGATGGAGGCCAAGGCAGCAGCTGCCCCTCTATTTTTACCACCTCTGCTCTGTTACTCTAGTGCTTCATCTCCATCCAACACGGTCTGATCTGCACTCGTCTCCTCTCTTCTCTCCTCTCCTCCCTTCCTCTCTCTCCTCCCCCTCGCCTCTCCTCTGTCTGTGACGTCCTTCAATTGTATGCTTTACTTGTTACATGGAGTAAGAGGGTTTTTATGCTGTTATAGAGTGGTGGGGTGTGTGTGTGTGTGTGTGTGTGTGTGAGAGAGAGATACAGAACAAATCCATACTGCTGCTCCTCAGCAGAGCTCTCCCCATGTCTGCCTCAGTGGCCAGCCACCTGGAGCGGTTGATGTGTGCAAACAGCCTCGGCCCCACAGCCAGGTGCAGCTGGGCAGGCTGCGGCAAATGAAAGCAGGCAGCTAATCGGATAGCACATCACGCTCCAAATCTCGCTGAACCTCATCCCGTTCGCCTGGACACGTGGTTGGGTTGATATGGGGGGGTGGAGTGGGGTTTGGGGTGACTAAAGTGATTGACAGCCCACAATAATAACTGAATAACTGCCTCGGTGTGTGTGTGTGTGTGTGTGTGTGTGTGTGTGTGTGTGTGTGTGTGTGTGTGTGTGTGTGTGTGTGTGTGTGTGTGTGTGTGTGTGTGTGTGTGTGTGTGTGTGTGTGTGTGTGTGTGTGTGTGGGACTGTACGGTAGGTTACTGAGTGAGTGACAGCCACAGGGCTTCATGTGAAGCTGAAGGTTGGCATGTTGGAATGATGCTCTGTGATGTCACGTCAGCTGGTCTCATGTCGTCTCAGGGTGCCCACCGGAGCCCTGATTATCGCCATGCAGAAACTGGCGGGAGAAACCGTCCGAGAGAGGAATAGGAGGGAGCGCAGAGAGCTGTATGAACTCAGGCTGGCAGAATGGTACAATTCCCCCTGCGTCCATCCCCCCCATCCCCAACAACATGTCATTTTAACCTTGTGGTTTAGTACCAGTATCCATGAAACAGTCTGCCAGTATCTATTCACATTATTTTACAAAACAGTATTTTGGATTAGTTTGTCATGAAACATATAATTCCCCTCTTAAAAACACTCAAGAAATGTTGGTTATTGCATAAATTCTGGAATAACAGTTACGCTATAAGATCTTATTCGTTCATCACACAATCCCAAACCAAATATAACTCTGTAATGTAATACTTGTTTTTCCCGCAGTGTAGTATTACCGTTTCATTTTCATGCCTTGTGTCAACTCTTTTCCAGAATTGATAAGATACCACCAGCCCATATCATTTTCAGTCTTAACTGTAGACATTCAACCACTGCTGCACTCATCACTGTCCTTCCCTCCGACCTCCAGGAATTACCGTCTACAGTTGACGGATGACCTGATTGGTGACCTGAAGGGTGGTGCTGAAGTCCAGGACACTGACCACGACATGAAGAAGATCCAGGAGCTGCTCAGCTTACCCAGGAATGAGGGCGAGGCCCAGGAGGACTCTGGCAGCCAGTGACAGCAGCCAAAACACTCTTGACTAACACAAGGAGAACAACTGGAGTCATCTTCATAGATGGACAATGATGTGGGGGACATTTTTCACCCTTGAGGACGGACTGGTCTTGTGTTTGTGTGAACTGTGTCCTGTTCTGTTCCCGAATGGGAAAGAGGAGCTCCTAATTCACCCATTAAGATACAAGATATACGTATGATGCTGCGTCGAGATGCATATGTGGTTGCTTCATCAACAGATATATTTAAATGATTTGCAGCATGTCTAAAAACTGGAGAGAAGAAAAAAAAAAAGAAAAAACTGTACGTTCAGCATTGTGGACTCAGAGGAACTCTTTGTGGGATATGGGGATTGTTATTATGGTTCTCCCAAGAACTCAGTCTCCTTCTCTGAAACTGTGAATGCACATGTTGGAACTCCTCTCCTCCTTTTCTTTATCATGGTGTCTGGTTGTGTGTACAAACCAGTGGAGGTTGAAATTTGGAGAAAGGGCTCATTTGTAATGCATGGAATAGAATGAGGAATGGTATCAAACGCACTTGTGTGTGATGCCGTTCCTCATCCGGTTCCATGCGTTACAATGAGCCCGTCTTCTGATTTCTGCCTCCACCAGCCTCCCCTGGTACAAACAGACCCTCATACTGCAGGTCCAG
The DNA here is from genome assembly GCF_951799395.1 of Argentina silus. Lineage (NCBI taxonomy): Eukaryota > Metazoa > Chordata > Actinopteri > Argentiniformes > Argentinidae > Argentina > Argentina silus. The sequence goes on along the minus strand of NC_139668.1, from coordinate 9,059,601 downwards.
TCTAGCCTGACTAACTAACTGTTACCTGGAAATCGGTTTCTAAGTGTTGCAGTCGATAAAGTGCATTGAACACACGTGCCACGTTTAATGATCCCTATTTAAGTCTTGTCAGTCTTTTTTTTTTTTCCCCCGTCTTCTGTTCTCTGTTTAGTGCGCCTTTGACGTTGCCCCCAGGCTCGTCAGCAACTGGGTCAAACAGAGCTTCTGCCCCTGCTGTAAACAAGATGTGACACAGCAACAGCTGGGGCCCAGGACACCACACATCCCTTCTGAAGTGTGGACGGAGAACATAGCCAGGAGATGGGGAGAGAGAGAAGACATGGCCAACTCCAAAACTCCACAGAGGAATCATATCATCAAAGCTCTGATTCACCTTAAAGTGAGGGCTTGATCATTGAAGGTTAGTCAAAGGTAAGCCTTGAAGATGTTCATGTTACAAGGAAGATCTTGCCTCAGATGAACACAGCAGACAGCAGACACGCTTATCATCTACGGTTTGTTGCAGGTTAGGGGGCGATGATATGTAACAGTGTTGTAGGATTGCAATTTTTTGTGTTCAATGTGGAGGAGAGGATGACATAAGGGCATGAATATATCTTTCTAAACCTGAATATGAGGACCACTGCACTTGATTACTGTTGCATCCGCGTCATACATGTGCTTACAGTGCCATCTAGTGACGAGTTATAGGAACTACTAAGGCTTTGGACAAATCGGACAAACTAATGAAACGTGAAATGTTTTTAAACACCTGCCCAGGGACCACAGTTGAACATTTGCCAATTGGCTAAATCTGGCACATTTACAGTAATGTTTATTAATGTGCATTTTCCATGTAAAACTTAAAGTAAAATAAACCTTATTTTATTTGGTATTCTTTGTCCTGAAAAATAATACAATACTAATTATAATCATTTTTAACTTTCAATGTAATTTATTTGCCAACACTTGAGACACTTATTTTACTGTTTTCAAATGAAGAAACAACCCTGCTTTATCAGAGCTAACCCCCAAATTACATCGTGCCGTCGTGTCAGCAGAACGTGTGTCCCGGCGGGGTTACGCTGGGGATGCTGCACCAGGGCCTTAACTATGAGGAGTAATTCCGGCTATGCTTCATAACTGGAGGCTATATTCTTGAAACCTCAAAAACGAATCTGCAATTCCAATCATTTGAAGTAGCCTATACCTGCGTGACATTAAGAATGTTGTCAACACTGTTTATCCTTTTTTAATACAAGCCTAAAATGCGATACCGCATTTCAGTGTGTGCATGGTGATTTGTGAAATTTTCCTACCTAGTTTTAGGATGATTGAGGTTATTTGTGAATTTATATTTGATATTATGTTTTTATGTCTCTGCATCTACGCCTCTAAAACGCTCTCGCTGCCGAGGAAAATAGACTTGAAGCGTAAAACTATGCTGCTTCAATCGAGCCTCATCGCAGACGTGCTCCGTTCGCATGCTCTCTAGCTTGTAATTAAAATTATTTACCATAAATTGTAAAACTGCGCTCGACGTTACTGTGCCCTTAGTCTCGATCGAAAAGCAGGTTTAAATTTAGGCCTGTTAGAACGTCCTGTTGAGGGGGGCATGTGGCTTGCAAATGGTAGCAATTGGATTATGGCCATCCCATTCAGAATGCTGGTTGCTATTGACTCATAGTTTTAGTAAAATAGTCCTTTATGAATCATGTTCATTCATGTTGTAGTTTATGCAACTGTTTATCTGAATAATGTCTTAAATAACATTTCTCGCTACAGATATTTGGTTGAGGTTTTGTGTTTGGCAATCTAACTTATTTGAGAAAGACAGGGGAGATGGATGGTAGGTCATATTGTTACACCTGAGGAGATTTAATTAAATTGATTAATTTTATGATGTGCTGGCACATGTGTAGTCTTTTAAGTAGTTTAGCTGTTTTACTGTCAGTGTTAATAAAGGGAATGAAATAATCCTGAGACCCGATCTCTCCAAACCAACACACAAATATTAAATGATAAACCTTTGAACTTTCTCAGATGAACCAAAATCCTCATAATGACTTTCAGCAGTGAAAGCATGCTCTCATAATTGCATGGAACATTTTTTTTGTGAAACAATCTATTGAGAAATACAAATGTTTCCACACTAAATCAGTCAAGATGGCAATATTAAAATATATATCTGATTATGTTTGAGGTCCAATATAAATGTGAGTAGAGGGAAAAAAAAAAAAAGCTGTCCTCATGCAACTCAGATGCACAAATCAGAGCGTCATCAAACATTAAGAATTGTACTGTAACCATGCAAACCAATATACAAATATTTGATAAACAGACTAAGACATAGAAATCAATGTAAAGTGATATTCATTCAAGTAAAGTCATCTGTGGATGAGAACATTGGTAGTGCAACTGAGGATCAATATTAAGGCACACAAGTCTGAGTACAATTCAAGCAAGAAAATCTCCCTTTTACAGCTCCTAAAGCTTGGCACACACCCAGTACAGCAAAGGATGGTCTCATTTACACAAAGACCAAAGGCGTATGTGAGAGTAAAGAGCTAAGAGTTAAGACAAAACATCTCGTAGGATTATTGTTCAAACTACCGGAATGCTGAGTTTCGTAAGTCATTAGTGAAATTGTTCACTTCACTGTGTTATACACTACTGAACAAAAAGGATACATTTAAATCTACTGGTCACATAAGTTGTCATAAAATAAACATACATAATGACTTACAGCTGACAATAGCATAGTTGACATGACATTCATTTGTGATGGCTGACTTCTATTTTGAATACGCATTAAGCACTATAACAATAATTAAGCATCTTACATAAAGGTTATTGTAAACAATCTAACACAACTGGTGCAAAACATTGAAAAAATGCACTAACTTAACTATTATGTAGGTTGACTTAAAATGAATCTCAATAAAGGCACTCACGAACGTACAATCAATTGTCATAGGCTTCCAAGAACATTCCTTTACATTAATTGGTTATTGCAAGTTCTTTAGATGATAAATAAACAATATACAAAATAAATAGGTATCTGGTTGGACCATTACCATCTACAGTGATATATCGCACTGTATATTTTTCCCCAAGAAAAAAAAAACAACTACTACTGCATATGTATATTTGACAGCCGGCAGCACATTGGACCAAACAGCTCCACTGAGTCGCCATTTTCTGTCCATTTGGAGTGTTCTGAAGGGTGTGGTAAAGGCACGGTTCAAATCTGCTGAGCAATTCCACAGAGATAGGACCACAGTGTGAGCTGGGAGGCACTCCAAGCTTTAGATGTCCGTTCAAGCTTCCAGGCAGTTACAGAGCTGTCTCAAAGACAACCAGACTGCCGTCTGACATCCCTCCGTTGGCCATACTGGGACGGCTCCTGCTCATGTAAGCCTGAATCAAGACCAGATAACCTGTGTTAGTACACATCAAGGTCTGACGAATGTACAGAGGCACCACGAGTATAGGTCAGTACTGCCCAGAACGTTACACCAGCGCAATGTCTCTACTTGTGGGGGGCATGTCATATTAAAGCTATTTCATTGAGAGAGTGCAGACAGCGCTGGGTTGGGGGTGTGCTCACCTGTTTAGCAGACTCCAGGAGGTCAGCTATTTCCATCTTGTCGGACTGCTGCACCATCTTGTAGAAGATGCCGTCGTGGTTCTGAAGCAGGATGTGGGGCTCATCGTACGCATGGACCTCACCCGCGTCTAGAACCTGTGGGCAGACACAAAGGGATTCAGTTGGTCAAGGGCACAAAAACATTGAGTCTGACGCATAAGAAACATTGACAGCCTATGCTATAATACACATGTTTTCACCTCAGACATGTCATATTTAAGCTAACAGAAGCTACTGTAGGCAGAGATGACCATCCAGTTTTAACGGGTCATTGTTGGATGGGTGTACGGCTGGGGAGAGCTCTCACCATAATGCGGTCGCTGTCTATGATGGTGTTGAGGCGGTGAGCGATGGTGAGCACCGTGCACTCTTTGAATTTGTCTCGTATCGTCTTCTGGATCAGCTCATCAGTTCTACAGGGCCAGGAGAGAGACACATACTGTGTCTCTAACAATGACAAATCTACAGGCAGTGTGGATAAACTAGAGTTATACATTCCGTAGGTATAGGTAATGGACTTCAGTATGTAAACTACCATGATCAAGTAGGCTAAACATGAAATGATTGATATTGCCATTTGTCAATATCTAATTTAAAGCAAATAAAAAAAATAATAATGGCTGTGTGTGCAGCGGACTCAAAGACAAAGTAAGGCGAATAGTAGATTCTGAACCAGTTATTAGTTATCAATACGCAAGGCATGAATGTAGACTTATGGAAAGGAATCCCTTTTAAAATCTAAGGACATTGAGAACAGAGATTTTAAAAAGGCCTGTTATAATCTAAAAGATGGATAATTTGATGGTGGTGAGGAAATCAATAATTACACCTCTGCATTTTTCCTATTGCCAAAAACTAACAGCAAACGCCAATGGGCAAGTGTATTAATTCATATAAACCTGTATATCTATTGCTCTGTAAAAACCCAGCTGCACTGATATTCTATCATTTTGGAATGTGAGGCTTACGCACATCTTTGGTGCTGTATCAATGCATTATCAGAGGAATATGTGCCGATACAGATTTATCTATAAAAGGCCAATATCAGCCAATAATATCAGTGCTCCAATATATCTGTCAGGCTCTAATATCAACACTAGCTCTTTACCTGGGGTCCACGTTGGCAGTGGCCTCGTCGATGATAAGGACACGGTTCTTCCTCAGGACGGCTCGGGCTAGACACACCAGCTGTCTCTGGCCCACGCTGAAGTTGGAGCCAGACTCAGCCAGAACCGTCTCCATCTTACCGGGCAGCTCCTCCACCACAGACTTGAGCTGCACCTGGAGAAAGCAGAGGGCAGGAGACCTCTTCACCCCTAGGATAACCCACAGCAACAGTACAGGCAGGCATAACTACAGTATAGAGTATACAGTAAGACTATAGGGGGCCTTATAAGACTCATCACAATGGGCAATCTGGGATTGAAACAACAACAAAGTGGTCACCCTGCCACTTTTTGGGGTGAACAGCTGAGGGATGGGACTGGAGAAATCCATCATCTTTCAAATTCATAGACGGCACTATGGATGCAATGACTGACCATCCATGAGATCAAAATTATAGTTTCAACCATGTTTTGAAGCTAAACAGTGTTTACAATTGCATTGTTTTACAATGTTATATTCTTCAATAATCAATGGCTATATATCATTAATTTAAAAGTAAAAAAAATTGGTGTCTTTACATTTATGGCATTCATCCAAAGCGACTTAAACAAATGTATTTGTTGTAAGTAAGTGAATCATCTATCCATCAGTCATCATAAGATAAAGGGACCAGACCAGGGGCCATAGGCAGTCACAATGCTAGAAGGAGGACATTTTTTATAGGAGAGAAACTTGTACAGGGGGGGTAGTGGGGGTGAAGAGGTCTTTTAGGAGGGCAAATATACAGTGCAACAAATGCTGTTTTAGACGATGAACAGCCGTAGGCTATGACACCACAGAAACAGGGTCTACGATCAGTCACCACAGACACGACGCATGACTGATACAGAGACGGTGATTGGCTCTTACTTTTTGGTGTCTGTGTGTGTGTGTGTGTGTGTGTGGAGCAGTACCTCTCGGAGAGCGTTCCACAGTTCCTCTTCGGTGTGCTGATTGAAAGGGTCCAGGTTCTTCCTCATTGTGCCAGTGAAGAGCACTGGGTCCTGGGGAACAGAGGTCAGACAGAAATGTATAATATGCGTTGCCCGCAGCTTACTAGAGCTGTGTCTGCAAATAACAAGGGTACCTGAGGAATAATGGACATCTTCTGGCGCAGGTCGTGAAGGCCGATCTCAGAGGTCAGAACACCATCGATGTAGATTTTGCCCTTTGGCTCTGCCAGGCGGAAGAGGGCAGAGACCAGGGAGCTCTTCCCCGCGCCCGTCCTTCCCACAATGCCAACCTGAGGAACAGTGGGTGGAGGAAAGCTTGACCCATCACATTGCACTAGAATCAATGTTTCACATGAAAACCCTCAACAGTTTAGGGAATAACAACTATTCAAGAGACACCAGTCAGTTGTTTTGTAGATATTTGAATCTAAAAGGAACATCCAGACAGAGGCCAATGACGGGTAGATAAACAACAGCCCAGGCTGAGTGAGTGAACGGACCTTCTCTTTGGGCCTGAACATGGCCGTCATGTCCTTCAGGACCACAGGTCCGTCTTCACTGTAGGAGAAGTTGACCCGGTCAAAGGTGATGAGGCCTCGGCTGGGCCACTCGGGAGGAGGGCGCTTCTGCGTTTCCCACGGTGCTTCACTCTCCATATCTTTGTACTCGATCACCCTCTCAACAGATGTCATCTGTTGAATAACAGAGGTGAATAAGCTGTCAGACACACAGCCCTGGGTGTTCATACTAGCATAATGGCTACTAAACACAGTCTAACAGTCCATTCATGCTAGCATGGTCTTTATGAACAGGAATGAAGTAGCTGCAGAGTGATTTCCTAGAAAGCTGTTAGCTTAACATTCCCCCCTAACATGAGCATTTGGACATAAACAACTGTTCAGACAGAGACCACAACACTAGACTGGCAGCTCAAGAACCACATTTCAAAGTTTTGAAAGTTGGTCAAACGTGTCTTTCCAATGGTTATTCCCCAAAGTGCCCTAGCGAGGTAAACAAACTTTTTAAACATCTCATGTACAGTATATGTACAGGGTGCATATCTTCTACTTTTTTGGGGGAATCTTACCAGGTTCTCCACCTCGGTGCTTTGACGGATGCCCCATTGGAACATCCCCATTAGGGTGACGGCGTAGGACAAAGCTAGGCCCACGGTTCCAGCCTCCAACTCTGGAAACGTCCGGTCGGTGGAGAAGCAAACATGGAGACGGTGAGTCCCAATCAGTAAACACTCGATACTGTTCGACTGTACTGTTCTGCTTGGGACCCTCATTATACACCCTGTAACTGTACTGTTCAAGGAGGGCTCTCTGCCACGGTGACAGGCGTTCTGTGTGATGTAGTTTCTTACGGGCTCGTAGTAGCAGGCAACCATAGGTGGCGATGGTGACAAAGATGCAGCAGATGCCGTCCAGACGGACGGCGAACCAGCGAGAGGTCACCAGGAAGAGGAACCAGGCCTCTGTATAGGGCACCAAACAGACTCAGTTATACTCTAGTTCTACTGTAGTACCAGTTTACACAAAGGCTAAATCATAGCATAATCCTAAAGAAAATCTAAAAGGAGAACCTGAGTGCAGATCCTGATGGGCATCAAAGGTGTTCTGGAATCTCTCCTCGGCTCTGAAGGCTCGGATCGTCCACAGGCCTTGGAGGGAGGAGGACAGGTGGGAGAAGACTGGACTCCGAGCTGCAGAATAACACACATACAGTGAAGTTAGAATACATTTCTACAGGCACGTGCACAAACACGCTGCAGGGCATTCCCATTCCCATCCCTCTCCTGCCACTCACTGGTGGACTCCAGCCGTTTGATGTCTCTGGCGGTCTCCAGGAAGTAGCGTCGCAGGAACAGGAAGACTATGAGCAGCGGCACCACGGGGATGAGAATCCAGGGGATGACGGACGCCGCCACTGCGATCACACCCAGGATCTGAAGGAACACCTACTCAGGAGAATAACATCCCCCACGACCAAATCGGAGGAGAGGAAGAACGTCTAGTTAGTAAACTGGTAGTGACCCACAGGACATTCGATCTTCCATAGAACATAACCATGATATATAGGATTAGGCAGGACTGGCTATTATTTCAAGTTATTTATCGAAGCAAGTAATGTTATTTGAAATTGACTGTTATTATCATTGAATTGTCTGGATATATAAAATAAATACACAATAAAAGCTCTCTCTCAACTTCTGTGTTAGTTTTGTATACCTGTAAATCTGCACGGTTAAAATCAGATTCACTCACCTGAATGAAGTCCACAAAGGTCCATGGTAGCTGGGAGTCCAGCGCTCCGATGTCCTTGGAAAACCTGTTGAGGACTCTGCCTAGGACACAGCAGGAGAGAAGAGCACGGTGTTAAAGACTGTGGCTTTTTCCTTGTTCATATTACACTTGTTTCTATAATAACAAAATAATAATTTGCCTGTAGAACTACTAGGTTTTGGTCTGCCCTGTGCTGTATTTACTCACCGACTGGGTTGATATCAAAGAAGCGCACAGGGGTCCGGAGTATAGAGTTGAACATTGTGTTGTGGAGGTTCTGAGAACTCTTAACCAGCACCTTGAAGAGCACGAGACTCCTTGCAAATCCAAAGACCAGAGTGGCTCCAGTCAAACCTGAACACACAAATTATAGTCTTTTTGAGGAAGGTCATTTTATTGAGTGGAACACACACACACATGCTATTAAGTAAAATACTGAAGGAATCTGAATCGGTCCTGTGAATGGATGTCTGTCTTGACCTCGTATTGAACTTCCATTCATACTATTTCTTACACTTTGTTGTGACCAACTATGTCTTAAAATGTATGTAACAGAAGGTTTAAACGCATGAAAAATGGAGGGGAAAGAAGGAAGACAGCCTGTAGCAAAAACAGAACAAACACACATACATTTCCTTGTATCTCACCAGCATAAATGCCCAGGTATAAATCCAGGTCCAGCTGCTCAGTGGTGTTGTGGCCGTTTTGTGCTCCAACAGTGCCATTAACGTTGAGCTTCTCCTGCATGTCAGCCCTGTCAATCAAAGAGGAGTCACAGTTAGAGCCAATGCCAAGCATGTATGCGGAGGGGCATGTTGAAGGGGGTCACATGAGAAGTAGGGAAACACGTTGACCACTACTGAAGCCTATGTAACTATGTAACATACAAAATGCACTTCTCCACTAATGTGGATCAATCAACAATAATATGGTTGGTCATAGTGACTGCTATTAGAAAGGCTGACACAATCTATGTTAAAACACTTATTTGTCCAGGGGAAAGGTTAGAAGACCCTGAGCATGTTCGCTTATGGACAGCAGATGAACTGAGAAATGAATGAAGTCGCTTACCAATACGCCAGCCACCAGTCCTGAAGAATATACGATGACTGCACACAAAGTACAAGAGTATATTATTGCTGTGCAATAATAATAATTTGGTCAGTGCTTGGGTACCCGTTTCCTCCTGTTTAATGTGCAAAGACCCAAGCCCCTGGCCATACTTGAAAGCTAATGATAAGAAGGGCTTCTTCAAGGTTGTTTTAACCTGAGCTGTCAATTTGGGATCAGTGCGGAGAAGGGAGGAAACAGGGAGGGGAGGATTTACCTGAGCTAGGAGATTAAGTAAAATGGCCCACAGCAGGACCAGGATGCTGGCGCCCGCCCTCAGGTACTTGACGTAGAGGCTGGCGCCGATGGTCCCCACCTGGCGACCCTCCTCTGCTACTGTCTGGACATGTTCAGCCTACGAGGTTGACAACAGAACACACCTACTGATCAGACTAGGAGATAACAGATCACATACCTACTTATCAGCCCACTAGGCAGATAACAGGACCCAGCTTCTGCTCCTAGCAACTGTATCTGTAAGGGCTGGACAGGAAGTGGACAGGCTGAGGGCTGAACCTACCGGCAGCTCTTCGGCTCCATCTTTCACCGACTGCACAGAGGAGGTCCGGGAGTGCACAGAGTTCTGGGAGATGGTACGGTGGCGTGGCGAGCGGCTAGCAGGCTCCGCCCCCAGAGCTACATGCTCCTCCTCCTCCTCCTTCTTCAGCAGGGAGGCGAAGTCGAGGCCGGAACGCTGCAGCTCAGTGTAGGTCCCCCGAGCAACCATGTGACCCTGACAGACACACACGGGACAGTCACACCGTGACCCTGTCCAACAGCTGGACACTATTTACAGTACGTCAAATCAAATCAACTCAACTCAAATCAAAGTTCATTTATCAAATACACAGAATACAGCCGTAGACGGTGCAATGAAATGCTTAGGGCAAGCTAGCTCCTCAACAATTCAACAATCAACAATGCAATGACAATGATAATGATAATAATGATAATGTACTAAATATAAAAATAATAACATAAGGTGGCATAGTATTAGCAGCAGAAACACAGCAACAATATGTTGCAATATGTAAGTAAGTGTGTGAATGCATGTGTGCGAGTGCAAATGTGCAATGTCATTGGAGAATGACGCTGAACTGGGGGGGAGGGCAGTTTGAGTGTTTTTGTGTTTACATAAGTATGTTGGATATAAAGGTTTTGTGTATACGTGTGTTTACATCAGCATGGGGGTGAGTTAGTGAGTAAGTCATTAGTCAACATTTTATATAAACTGTATTTCCACTGTTTCTACAACCACGGGGCTAAAGCCGTGGTGACACATTTCCTCCACCACTTGTAACACAACCATTTACTTAGGCAGGCAGTCGTAGGGCATGTGTGTTAATCTACTATTGCACTATTATTTGTACACAGAATACACAGTATTTGGCTGCTATTTACTGTCTTTACTGACTGTTCTTTTTGCACTGTTTAAATTATTTTTATTGAATGTTTTACTTTTAGTTTGTCTTGTCTTATCTGTTGTGCCCGGGCACTTTATCTGTCTCACCCTGGGAGAGTGAGAAACGTCCTCTCGATTCCTTTGTATGTCTTGACGTGAAGAATTGACATTAAAGCCACTTTGACTTTGACTTATGAAAGCGAGCAAAGTACTGTATGTTTGGAATGTGAAACAGACAGGTCCAAACCTCCTTGAGGACGATGATCTGGTGGGCTGACTTAAGGTACTGCAGCTGGTGTGTGACCAGGATACGGGGCTTATTCCTCAGTAGACCACAGATACACCTGGGGGAACACAGACACACACACACAAGGACACACACACATTCATGAATGTTCACATCAGCCCAGACCTCCCATTTCTGCTACAGAACAGGCACATACAAGTTCCCCAACAAGGTCAAATATGAAAATATGTCACCCCCATTTACATACTAAACATACAGAAACATTTTATTATTGAATTTTGAATGATGTTCTAACCCTAACCCATGTGACGGGAGGAGGGTGGGGTCCGTTCACATTATCTCCCACCCACAGTGACAGCGTCTTTCCTTTTCCTGCCTACCGCTGCCTCTCGCTGGACTCCCCCACAAGGCCTCAGTGCTGTGATCTGAAGCCAGTGGCAGCTTTAAAGTAGCTCTGGGGGTGGGGTGGGGTGGGGGAGGGAGGGAAGAACAGAATGCTCCAGGCTTTCCTGCCAGTTGGCCACAAAGGGCTGCATACGTGGCAGTGGCTGGCTGGACAACAATCATCCATGGCTCCCAAAAACAATAGTGGAAGTACATAAATAAACTACACTACATGATTAATAGTGAAGGGTACTTCCTCAAAGAAGGGTACATACTCGAAGTCTAGAGCAACGTTCTTTCATCCTCATACTAGGAATCCACATAGTGCATTTATGTTCTCAACCACCACAAATACAGCTGATCATCAGGCCCTTGGATTGGTTGAATCAAGTTTTAGTGCTGGGTAGGTACAAAACAATGTGGACTGCATAAGACTGACTACACACGGGGTGTTGACAGTGTAGTCATTTGTTGCACTGTGTTCCGGACAAACAACTAAACATTCACCCACAGACCCCAAGATCTGGACCACACATGAAAATGTGTCACAACCAAAGTTTGATGTGTATTTGAAGGTCTCCTGTCCTGCCTCATGGTCATTTGGTGCTTCAGTCATGATCGAGGATGTCATTTCAGAGCTCAGCCAACGTTAGCATGTCTGTCTTTGTTTTGAGACACAAGGATTCCGCGAAGGATACTTTCTGAGTTGTTTGAGAATTTTAGCACAAACTTCTGAGATATACATACAGTCCTTGTTGAACGGGGACTACTAACTAGTTATTTAGAGACTATAGAGCTCACTGTGGCCGTATGTCACAAAGAGCGAGAGGTTGTTGAGGCTTTCACTTCCTCCATGGTCAGGATGCCTGAGACTTCTCTGCAACACTGAGTCACTCACTGTTCAAACAGGTGTCTCCCGACCTCAGCATCCACCGCACTCAGAGGGTCGTCCAACAGGTAGATATCAGCGTCCTGATACACCGCCCTGAGAGAGCGACACACGCACACACACACACACACACACTTATCAGGTCTTTTGATAAACAGCCCTGATACTGTACACACACTTACACTTAGTTAGGCTGTCCTCTTACCTGGCCAGGTTGACGCGAGCTTTCTGTCCCCCACTGAGGGTGGCTCCTCTGTCTCCAATCAGTGTCAGGTCCCCGTTTGGCAACAGCTCCATGTCCTGAACACAGAACCAACCAGCAACATCACAATCACTCAAACACAAAAAACACACTGTCATTGCTTGTTCCTCGTTAAAATAACCTGATATTTAAACCATTTCCGCTCTTCACCTCTGCAATTCATGAGCTGCTATAATCAACTTAATATTGCCAATCTATCTGATAAGGCAAACCATTCTCTTTTCAAACAACCTCCACAGCTCTTGTCACCACCTTGTGGTGGCTTTCAGCAGCACTTCACACCGTGTGTCTGCTGCAGCAGTGGCATTGAGGTAGACCCTGCTGCGATGTCAGTGTGCTCGTATTAAACACTGGCCCACTGTAGATCAGAACTGTGTGTCAGGGGATACGTAAGTGTTAAGCTGGTTTCACTTTGGTTTTAACTGGGGTGGAAGCGGTTCTTTAAGAGCACCAGCTACAAAAAGTCACAAGGTGTCAGGGGAAGTGGTGTTGTCTTCAAAGTTCAAATGGCCTGACTGTCTGAGTCAAAGCTCCAAGTGGAGATGAGGTGAAAGCTACATGAAGGTTGAATTTCGACATTCCTTGTGTCCTCTCTCCTCACCTCCTCCTCAAAACGCATTGGAGGAGAAGGTCCAAGGGGAGGAACCTCAAACCTTCTCCAATATGTTTTGAGGAGATAGCGAGGAGAGGACGTGAGGAAGCAAGGAAAGACTTTCGAGATTTGGCCCAGGTGTGTCTCTTACCCTCTTGAGGGCGCAGGCTTTCAGGACCTTCTCGTACTTCTGATGGTCGAGCTCTTTGCCAAACAGAATGTTGCTGCGGATGGTTCCTGGGAACACCCAGGGCTGCTGGGAGGCGTAAGTCAGCTGACCTTTGATCTTCAGCACCCCCTTGTCATAAGGCAGCTCTCCTAGGATGGCGCTGAGCAGAGAGGACTGTGGGAGATCGGGGAAGAACACACGTGAGCTGGATTAGAGCAAAATGCGCAGACAAAGTCAATATGTCACTGTCACATGGATAGGAGGAGGATAGATAAATAAAATCCAAAGGTTACTACCCGACACCTGCTTCTGTACACCTGTACTGTATACTGTATATATTGCCAGCCTGCTGGGTAACTGCCCTCACTACATTCACTGTCCTCATGTAGTCACCCAATAAGGCTGACACTTGATCTCTGACCTTTCCAGCGCCCACAGGTCCAATGACAGCCACCAGCTGCTCTGACTTCACTCTGAGTGACAGGTTTTGGAGAGACGGCGCGTCCAGACCCTGCAAGGAGAAAGGACATTTCGTTTCAACCTTACATTTGCTGATGTTTATACAGAAAACATACTGCACAGACAGGTGCAGTCAAGGTGTTTGTAACCTCGTCCCCAGGCTATTGGACACAGTGCATATCAGCCTGGAATGACAACAACTGAAACCTGGCCTTATTGGGAGTGAATTGACTGAGTAAAGTATTTGTTATGATTTCATTACAGCGAATCAATGGCTATGCGCCGTCCGTTTTCAACGGTCAACGGGCAAGTTTGACGTGTTGGTCCACCAGGCCTTTCGTGCATTTTGACGGAAGTGGTCCTCTGTGGCTCAGTTGGTAGAGCATGGTGCTAACAGCGCTTAGGTTGTGGGTTTGATTCCTGCTGGGACCATATATACTGAAATGTATGCACTCACTGCAATGTAAGTCGCTTTGGATAAAAGCGTCAGCTAAATGGCATATATTAAGTGTCTGGGAACGAGACTAATGTGTTGGATACAGCTGTGAAAGTTATGAAAACGTTGAAGATAGTGCATTCTTATGACTCTGGATTGCCCTAGTTGAACATTCACCAAAGGCAACAATAAAGGTGATTTGATGTACTGAAGCCACAAAAATGCTGTTGTGGCATTCTTACGAGACAGGCCATTCACCTTGTCCCAGTAGCACATAAGGTCCTGTATGTCCACCGAAGCCCCTTTCCTCTCCTCCTGGAGGAGATCTGTGTTGCCCTTCACAATCTCATCCAACATGAGGAAAGTCTGTGGAAATGATGATAATACAGATTACTGGTCCCTTAATAGAAACATGTGGTATCAGATGTGACAAACACAAATATATGCCTGCGATTGATTGGTTGTTTGTTTACACTTGCATCAGGTAAAACTGATCAATCAAATGTTAAATTAAGAGAAAGAGTGGAAAAAAACAGACGTTCGGTGGCCGTGTAGATTCAACAAACAACAAGGGTGTGGCCAAGGCACAGACGTAGTAATCGTTCCTTGGTTTTAGATTACACGTACAATCAATTTTATGACTGAATCCAAAGATTAGATTTGGCCAATAGCCCCGGAGCACCACCATGACTAAGCAGTTAGTGGAGAGGCAACACAATGAGAGACTGAACATGGTTCAGATGAGTCATGTGAGGAGTGTGACAATGTGACAGGGTTACATAAATAGTCCTGGAAGTCAGTCAACCCCATGCCTTGTGTTTCACACTGGCATTCAAACGACCAACCGTCAGGACAGCACTAAAATTCATCATCGACATCTAAAATTAGCCTACAGCGGCTTGGGTAGATGACACCTGCACTTCCACACGCGCCAGGCCAGAGGAGCCTTGCACGAACTCAGGGGGATGATTCAAATCATGGATGGTTTGCCATTCATATCATTTAACATGAGATAGTGTGTGCACAGCAACCAGGACAGCAGCGAGTTGGATTAACCCTGAGCAGATTTTAGCTACTTCTCTTCCAATCCCTCTCAGTGAAAACAGACCTTGGTTTACATCGAGTCATTCACATAGAAATTCAGGATAAGTTGTTGATAGGACGCATTGTTCAAAAAGCATCAACATGTATATCCTGTGCCTTAACCCTGGTTGTTTTGTGTGTGTCCGTGTCCCTAACAATGATCTAGATCAGTGTTCTTCCAGTACCAACCCAGAACCCACCCATGCTTTTGTTGTTTTACCAGCTGCTCTAACAAGACTGATTCAACTACTCTGAAACCGGTTGTTGTGATGTACAGTGTACTGTAGTCGTCACCATGGTGAGGCGGCGGCGGCGGTACCTTGATCCTTTTGACACTGACGAGCGCCTCGGACACCTTCTCAATGGCACTGGGGAAGAAGAGGGTGACGTTGAGTCGGACGGCACTGTACAGGGACACGGCCACGAAGACACGGCTGGCTGAGATAGTGTTCCCCAGGAGGACGTAGACGGTGAAGGTCACAAAGATGATGACCTTGCTGGCTGAGAAGAAGGAGGCCATGTTGAGGGCTCGGAGGTAGGAGGTCTTCATGATCATGGAGATCTCCTCCCTGAAAGCATGAATTGAGTTTAGACCCTGTGCACACTTCTTACTGGGTCAATGCATTATAAACACGCTACAACAGAAAAAGGCACAACATGTCATCAACACCCAGAACGCTCAACAATGCATGTGGCATGAGGTGGAAGCAAAAGGAGGGAGACCTTTACACAATGGCACAACTAAAACAAACTCAGGCAGGAGGATATTCAGTCCAGCTGTTCTGATGGAGGGTTGGAACCACGTAGACAAAATGTGCCAGTAGACAGACACAGATGAAGAAATATAAACATACGTTGAAAATGAGTTGCCGTTCCTTTAACGTTTCTAAAATCATATTTTCCGTTTTTTGGGGAATTTAATTGCTAGATCATTTCAATTGAAGACAGAGGTTCAAGTGTCATTGTGCCTCAACCTGCCTACCAAATAATGACACTAAAATTCCAAATAAATAAGATGAAAACCAGGACAACGACCCACTCTGATAACAACCCGTGTTGATCCGTTGGAAAGCCCCTGTATCATCTTAGCCTTGGGAGTATGTGTAAACACATGCGGATATACAGAGGGAGAGGGGCAGCCTGCAGAGAGGAGCTATCCAAACAGGGCCTGTGTGTGCTGGTGATACACTCAGTGGCATTGTGCTACATAAGAAATCTGCATGTTTCCCTGTAATAAAATCAAGCTCAATCGGTTCCATTCATCATAAACTAGGAGCCTTCAGCACCTTGTTATCCTAGTGGCAATAGGCAGACAGTAATGACGTAGACGTAGTCTTTAAGGCTGGATAGTGGTAGCATGTCACAGCTCGGTGAGGGAGAGCACAGAGCTGGGTTTTAGATGTAACAGATGGCTTTGTTGACATCTGATAAGGTGCCAGTGGCTTTTCTCCCTTACCTGGGTCAAGTGGTCAACCGCCCAATTACATCATTTTACCCATGGAGGCGGAGGCAGAGTGCCACAAGTGCCTCAACTCCTGGCAATGGAGGTTTTCATGGTGTTTTTTTTTTATTTTATTTTTATTTATTCAGATTTCAGTCGATTTGAGTGAATGTCACAATGGGTAAAATCCTAACCTGCGCTAAGATCTGCGCACTTAAGTTGAATCATCGCACACATTTTTTTTATGTTTTACCTTCGTACTTCATTGACCAGTGCTGAGAAGGGCTTCTCCCAGGCGTACATTTTGATAATCCTGATTCCCGACACCACTTCATTCATGATGCGTATCCTATTGTCAGTTAGGGCACCAGTTTTACTCCTGTGAGGACAAAAGGGACTGATTTAATCGGCATGAAAATAAAGACAATGAGCAATAAATCGGGCTCCAGGGTTCACAACTTTCTCAGTAAACCAAGTTTATTGCCTCTAAACACATGCATTGCTTTACACTGGGGATCATGAATATATAGATCATGGAAGCAGGCCAAAGATAATTCATATGTAAGATACACACAGGTTTCCTGTTGAGCTAGCTAGACCATCACATGACATTACAGGCCAGGGAGCAGCCAAGCTCTAGAGAGTTGGAAGGGAAACAGTGCACAGAGGAGTGGACCTATTGACATCTGTCTGGCCATTTTAGAAATTGAGACATTCTTACTTCCAGGCTTGTCCAGCATTAACTTGACTTCTTAATATGTCTGTCTCTTGTCTTAATTGTCAGAGTTGTTGTTTTTCACTATGTTGAGCATCAACATGTGATAGTATACATGTGATAGACAATTATGTTTAGATTATTTGAAATCTTGAATCATATTATGTGTGTGCGTGAGTGTGTGTGTATTATACCTGAACTTGGAGAAAAGTCTTCCAAACATAGTTTGTAGTGGCATGAGGAAGAGCAGGATGGCCATGCCAGCAAGGCATGATGGGCCGATCTCTTCCCACAGCAGCCCGAGGACAACTGCCGCCTCCAGAGGCCCCGCCCACAGGAAGTGCAGGAAAATAGTCACCTGTGTTCAAGAGGAAGGTCATGGTTACAGTATGTTTATAAGGACAGGAGCCCCCCCCCCCCCCCCTTCTTCGTCCTTGAACTATCATGGCATTGCAATGTTTATCCAAACCATTACAATCATTTTAATCTTTATTAATCTTTGCAAATTCCTGGTGCGTTTCTTAGCGTAGTAATACAATTCCATCTTTATAAAGAAGTGTTGTTTCTCTTTCTTTGACAAATGCTGGCTCTATGAACAATTAAAAAACTTTCCAAGATATTTGATGGACATCAAATACCCTTCAGATTATTGATATGAGAATAACTGTCGAAGTAATTATTCTGTAAAATAACATGTTCAGAGTTCAACTTCTAAGAATCTCTGCTCAAAATTAGTGGTGCCCTCAATAAATTACAGGATTAATTTGAAATAGTAGACAAATTCATAATTCCAAGTAATTAATTATCAACAATATTTAGACCCCTATACCCACTACAGTGGTCAAGGGCAACACTGATATAGATCTGCATTTCTAAATATAGTCTGTCAGGAAACAACCACTCAACCACCTAGCAGCATCTCTTCATGACTTCATGATCATTTACCAAAAAATGCAATGTGGCAGGAGGGGTGGAGGGGGTAGAGATTATCACAGTTGGCTTTTCAAATTGTTCATTTGTCTGCCGAGAGGCACTATGACCCTGTAATGACCGACCGAGAGTGGCATAGTGACCTTCATCAGAATTTATTTAACCGTCCGTTACTAAGAAACAGATCGCTCCACAAGACAGAAAGAATGTACTTTCGCTGCAGGTGTTGGTACACTGATTAAAATGAAACTCCAGCGTTAAGATGCCAACTGGGCGCCATGCCAGTCAAAGTAACAACTTAATCAGGCTTGTACGCAATCCATTTCCCTTCAGATAGAGTAAAACGGTGCGAACGTCGGAGTGGACGCCAACACATCGAGGTTGAACTACGGTAACGGTGCAGATACAGGATTCCGTTTGCATGCTATCTGTAGATCAAAAGGAGGTCTTCTCATGCATGCATGGCTTTGTTGTTTTAGTTAAACAGACTAACCACAACGGACTCGCTAAAATATGCACAGTGATGAAAGCCGATGCAGGTACGACAGGGTTCACAAACCTCATCAAACTTGTTGACATCGTTTGATAGAAGATTGACGATTTGGCCTGTGGTGGTTTTTCCCATCGCTTCACTGCTGAGGCACAGCGCCTGTGGGTAGGGCACATTCATCAGCAGGTTAATTGCCCGAATAACATACATCAAACTCAATCATTCAAAAGACAGGACGGGTATGGTTTAATGCGAAATCTCCCGTTATGAAAAGCTAAGCGATAACAACACGGACCTAATTGCCCAAATGAGTATAGAAGGCGAACTCTTAGGCTGTGTTTATGAACCCTTTAAACTAAAGGATGGAGGATGAAGCCTTAGGAGGAGCCAGCCAGACTGTAGAGGGTGGGCCCATCCTCCTCTGGCCAACCCAGTCATCAGACATGAACTTCAAAAGGTCTGTTTGGCTGTGGTCCGATTCTCTACCCTTACCAAAGAGTATATTTGTTCTCTCCTCCTCATGGATCTTTAACCCATTTGTAGTGATGGCAGTTTGACACTGAAGCTTCGATACGTGCTTCAAACACTGAACAACAATTCCATCGAAGCACTGCTTCAAAGCTTGCTTTGGTGCGAAAAAAATCACGTGACATATGACGTCCGAAGCAGCAACTGCTTCGTTGCCTGAATGAATCACCTGACTGGTTCGCGGTCCAATCAGGTGATTCACTGGCACTGCCTCGTCTCGATTCTGACAGGTGAAAGGTTGCGACAGTTTTGAATTTGAGTGCCTCAACACTTTATAACCGCTCTAAACAATGCACAATTTGTGGATTGTCGTAGTAGGTGCGTTGTTGGTATTGCGTTTGTATTCTCTGAGTGTTCTTCTTGTAATCTTTGAGTGTTCCCCATCCCACATAATCACCCCCTGCCATAGTTACACAAACACACCCAACCTATGCCATATTTTCCCCAGCACTCTCTCCTCAATAACACAATACACACATTCATCAATCTGTATTTGTAAATAGAACATGATATTCAGTCTTAGTGTGTGTGTGCATCAAAGAATTTCATCTAAGCTAAGATACTGTAGCGAACGGCGGGGTAGCCGCGGGTATCGAACTCGCAATCTTTCGCTTACAAACCGGCCGCGCTAGCCACAACACCAAGAGCGACAACTCCCTTGGCGGAATTGCTAACGGGCCTTTCACAGGGTCGTTACAATACTTTAAATCCAAGGGTGATCAAAGCAAAGATGCTTCAGAACAAAAGATCTTTTCTACAAAAGTAAAGTAGTTTCTCCAACACTGCTCATTGAGGTGTGTGTGTGTGTGTGTGTGTGTGTGTGTGTGTGTGTGTGTGCGTGCGTGCGTGTAATTAAAAGCCTCCTGTCCACCAACTAGCCTGCCTAATTTGACTGCAGCCTTGCACTTTGCCAGGAGAGGTCACTGTAACTGAAGCTTCGAGTAATGAACCCATTTTCGAAACAATTGGCTCAAGTGGTTCAGTGCTTCACAAAAGCTTCATTTGCCCATCACTACCCATTTGTGCCGGATGCTACGCAGCATTGCATCTACCGCCGGTTGCTGCGTTACGCACATTTGAATTTGCCGCCAGTTGCTGCGCAGCGCAGCATTTTTGATTTGTCGTAATTTTCATGAGTGCAGCATATAATGCACTGTCATTGGTTCAAATACACATGAGGTGGGTCTTGTTGATTTTTTAAAACCACGTGAGCACCCAAATGTCTTGTGGTTCGCCGAACGCACTTGTATGTCTGATTGATTTTCCGCGACACGACACGACATTCGGGTGCTCACGTGGTTTTAAAAAATCAACAAGACCCGCCTCATGTGTATTTGAACCAATGACAGTCGACAAATCGAAAATGGCGGTAAATTCAAATGTGCGCAACGCAGCAACCGGCGGTAGATGTCGCGCGGCAGTCGGCACAAATGGGTTAAGCAGAGAACTGGTGTAGAACAAAATATGATGGGATTCCGCCCTAGCTCATGCCTCAACCACTCTTATTATTCTTAATGCATAGGGGGGAATGAATGAGTGAATGGCCTTTCGGGGTGGGGGTATGGTACCATAGCCTTTGGGGCAGTTTGTCCTACTGACCTTCCTGTAGATCATGTGACACATGGCCACTCGGATCTTCATGCCCGTCCTCTGGACATGGAAAAAGTAGAGGTGGTGGATAATGGTCAATCCTATGGTGGACAGAGAGATACCAGCAGCATAGCCACAGGCCTCATACAGAGCATCCATGTTATCTGGGTCAAAAGTCTCAAAGTACCGGATCAGCTTTCCCAAGAACACTGGCTGGGCCACCTTAATCACTTCCTTTAGTGGGGGAAAATACAGAAAAAAAGGTTGTAATGAGGTGGCATTATTTAACAGCTTGGTCTTGTGGGTTTAATGCATTAAATGCCCTTGCCTTTCATAAGACACAAATGTTGCTATGTACCTCCAAAAAAGTGAAAATCCCCAGCACTGCATAGGGTTTCCAGTAGCACTTGATGATGGCTTTGGTGAGTTTGGGGGTACGGAGCTCTTTGGCAGCCTTCTGCACCTCGTGATCCCAGAGTCTATAAGGAGGGTACACAACCTTCATGTCACTTTACTGAAGTTTTTATTCTGTATTACACAAATGTATCCCCAACATGGGGCTATGATCACTTGTTTGATTGCTTGACAACTGTGAGAGATTATAACAACAGCAGAATAACAGTAACATCAATGACAACAGTTCAAGATCAAAGTGTATCATACCCCTTGGGATCAATAAAGTACCTATCTATCTATCTATCTATCTATCTATCTATCTATCTATCTATACTGTAGGTACTGGGATACAGGGGAGTGTAAGACAAGACAATTAAATTCTTACTTGCAAGCTGTCTTCGAAAACACAACAGCAGCACAGCAACAAACGTAGCAGAGAATACAATTATTAACACAAGAATAATACAACAGCAGCAGTGACTCATGTGGCATTTAGAATACAGTGCAAGACAAGTCGTAGCAGATAGAAAGTGTCAAGGGGGTTGCAAAGGGTGTACATTAAATACAGTCGACATTTCTATGGGAACCAGTGTGGCTGCACTGGTGGGTAGAACCAAATTCTATTTGAGACGCAAACCAGATCCCAATCCAAGATATTATCAAGAATGGCTGTATATATGTCTTAGGAATTTTAAACAGTGTGGCGCTGGATTGCATTATCAAAACCCGACTCCTTTTTTAAACTCCTTGTTTATTCATGTAAAAATGCGCAAAAAAATACTGCTAAAACACTGAATTCATTGAGGACATCATAACACGTTCACTTTAGTTTTTAACAACGAGATAGTTACTCTATCATTCCTTAATATATAGTTTCATTTGCCGCCAAGTTCACAGCTTGGCGCAGCGCCACTCATACATTCTTTGGTGAGAACACTGGACATGATGTTTTCATAATCCTTTGTCTTCTGCACAATCTAACATTTTTTTATTATCTGACACGATTTCAAATCTGCCTCCCCACAAGAACTAGAGCGACACACAGTTGAACAGCTCTGTTTTGAATTACCCACCAATTTGTCACCATTTCACACACGGAAAACCTCTAAATGCATCTCAGTATAGTTAATGACTTGAACTAAATGATTAAAAAGGAGACTTAGAGAAGAGAGGTTTATCTCATGGCCCTTCAGGACAGTCCATGCTCTTTGGTTGCACTGTATTGTTAAGAGCCCTAACTGAAAGTGAGTTCTTGAGACAAGAACATCATCATCATCATCACATTTTCTATTGATATGCTCTAAGTAACGATGAAATGACTGGCTCCGAGGCTACCACACAACCTACTGTAACCTCCAATAACAAAGATACCCTGTAGCACAGTTGGGAGAATGTCACCATTACAACAACACCATCTCTTGGATTGTCTGAGATCACTAAGATTCTGGTTTTGGTCCAGGGCATTCATGCATCAAGTCAAAGCAAAGGTCAAGGAGGCCTAGGACAGTCAGGAAGTTAACCATATTTTCTATGTGCATCATAAAAAGCTTCAGTGTCTTAAGAGACAATGACCCAGGATGCATATAGGCTAATTCCAGCGTTGGGGATAAGGGCTTGAGTCTGATGAAGCTGTGATGCTTTTGAAAATGTTTGAGTAAGTGTACTCAAGCAATGTTTGATTACAGTAAGTATAGTCAAATATAGTTTGCTCAAGTATACTGTGGCCTATTTACTTTTTTCACTCTGAGAAAAGAACATGTATCCCCCCTCTGTAACAGCAAAGCTTACCTGAATCAGCAACCCTAAATCCTGGTAATTTCTGACTTAGTTCAGATTGATAATCATGGAGTGGTTAATAAGCAGAGATTGCTTAGTTTGCCTTACCTCTGCAGTTCCTCTCCCAGTCTCTCAGACCCGTCCTCCGGGAGCACTCTGTACATGTCATCTTCCTCCAGCCGGCGCTTGTACCCAATTCGGAAGAAAGGATTCAACCAACTGATGAAAAAAGGGTGAACAGGGGTTAGAGAGAGAGAGTAAAGGCATGGAGGAGGAAGGTAGGTAGGTAGTGTGGAAGAATAAACCATCAGTCAGTCTTCACAGGGGTTCGATAGTGTGATCAAGTAAAAGCTTCTTTATTCATTCTTATTGCAATAAGGAAAGACAAATTGAATGGCAGGGCGTTTGGAACAGAGTCAGCATGTACATCACTCAGGCTGGTCCATCGAGGAAGAGGAGGATAGTTCTCCCTTGAATTTTATGAAATAAAATAAAAAATAAAAACGTATGTACAACAACTGTAAAATCTGCTCGACTCTGCTGCACA
Source organism: Argentina silus (assembly GCF_951799395.1). Taxonomy (NCBI): domain Eukaryota; kingdom Metazoa; phylum Chordata; class Actinopteri; order Argentiniformes; family Argentinidae; genus Argentina; species Argentina silus. The sequence goes on along the minus strand of NC_139668.1, from coordinate 9,036,140 downwards.
AAATGCACTAAAACAAAATGCATTAAAACAGTCTTAGTGGTCTCAAATGATTGAACATGGTAACTGCAGTTTGAACGGAAATAGAGGAGAGTGAATTTCAAGGCTCTCCTCGCTGCTCCATTCAGCCCCATTCATTGTGGGGTTTTGTTAGGTTTTTTTCAATAGGGTGGGCAAATTCTAGCATCATGGTGAATCGAAATTGACCTTACAGTTATGGATGGCTTACCCAATTCAACCATGCACCCGGCCTCCAAAGAAGAGCCACCCGTATGTTGAAACAATCTATTCAGACCTTGTCTATTGATTGATCGTTAAGGTTAGAGACTATCGATTGAGGACATTTCTTGTGCAACCCTACCTATGATATCTCCTCCTGTGTGTATGTAGGCTACAGTATGTGTGTCTGGCGGGTTTATCTACGTTACACTTGGCTTACCCATTTCAACCCTAATGGCGATATCAGCAACATACAGGCAGTAAATAACAGTTATTTGCATGATCAAAGCGATTACAGGTGTGTTCCCCATTATCACACTCCTATTTCAAAACCTAGGCTTATCACATTTGTTTTACTGAATCCATAGTTTTGCTCTCAGCCTGAACCACCATATGTTGTTTATGTAGGCTACAGTAGCCTACATGTATGTGTGTTTGATTGATACGGTCACGATATCCACACAAAGGGAGATGGACAACTTGATTACAGACATTTGGAACACTTTTGTGAGTAACTCAATGTTTTCATGTTGTTTGAATGTGACTTTGCATGGTGGAGCATACAAAAAAAGTGTATATTTTAACTTTAGCAAATGACTGGTGTATATACTTTCTTGCACATGTGTATAATTATATTTCATTACATGTCAT
>NC_139668.1:8982773-9025273 GCF_951799395.1 Argentina silus | reverse complement strand
CACAATTTGTACCTTTTCTAGTCACATTTTTTATACTCACAGTAAAACATTATCTGACTTGTTTATTCCTAAGGTATCTGCGAATAGTAGAATTGTAATAAGTGAGTCAATGTACTGTAAATAAATTTATTTTTTCTCCAATATATTCAAAAAGGTTTGTGATCATTTTTCTGTAAACAATCTAATGAAAGATCATTTGGTATCCAGTATAAGTCTAGTTTAAGTGTAAGATCTTATATCTTGACTCAGGTTGCTTTAGCACTTTAACATCATCCTGAGTGTGAATGCTTGTCGACAACAACCCTCCCTCAAGTCTCCCATCCAATGTATGTTTCCTTTATGGTGTCACCCCCTGTCTAGACCACAAGTGAGGTCTGAGGAAAGGAAGAGTCAATGGGGACCATTGTGCACCATAGGTAAGTTTTTGTGTTTTTGTAATAATGCCACTCACTGAAAGACGGACCACTACCACAGATTGTGGAGGGCTTCCGCCAGCCACTACCTGTCTAGACTGCTCAGAGAGGCAGGGGTCACCAGTGGGCCTGCCTACCGGTAGCGATCTAGGATACTGGATCGGAAGTTTTCCCCACCATGTGCCATCCATCTCCACCTGCTGATCAATGGAAACCCTAACCCTGTTACGCAAAAGCTCTCGGCCCTCAGAACGAGGGGACCGGTAGCAGCTGGCAGAGAGAGGGAGCAGCTCTCCGCCTTGTGCTCTAGTGCTGTGCATCCGTAAACAAGTGTCAGGTGTCGGGTTTCTAGATGAGGACTTCACTGACTACTACACCTTTCGTTGTTTGGCTGAAAGGACTAAATAGACAGACACAGTTTTATGTTTGTTTGTTTGTTTTTCTTGCACATCCATTCTGGCATTTTATCAACAATCTATCTGTCTTTATCAACAATCGATATGAATACAATCAAATTCAAATTACTAATCATGTTTTATGGCAAATAATAACATTCATCACAAACTACTGTGTTTCGATTGATCTTTCATCTGTGTAGCATATTATTACAAAAAAACACTTTTTTGATCATCATATTTTTGATTTTAACATTGAAGATGTACTATAGCCTTCCAAAATCCTTCCTCCAAAGAAGTTTTTTGTCCATGAGCCTATAGATATTATTGTTTGAGAAAAAAACAAAACGTTTTTTGCCTTAACTATGCTACTATCAGCTTGATTGATTTATGAGCAGGATGCCACTAGAGAGCAGTATTCAGTAATTTAGTGGAACATACTAGAACTAGGCAACATCGGTCATGTTCTCTACTTAGACTTTTGTTGATATCTGTAACTACATACCACCATTATTGTTTAAAAAAACAAAGAAAAAACATAATTTATTTGATCAACATGTTAGGGCATCTGCAGCAGGTCTTATATGGTTGATACTCCATAATAATGTGATGCACTGCCAGCTAACACACATAACACTTCTTTTGTTCTTTCTCTTATGGCCCTTCACTAATGAAAACCATGACGCAGCCTGACTCACCATATAGGCCCATCAGCTTCAATATGCAGTCTGCTTTGCCAATAATTTTGCCAATAAGGTGCTGAGGGACTTGAAAAGTTTTCATAAAAACAAAGAAGACCCTTCTAATCTTCAGTCACCACAAGAAAATTCATCACTCCCCGTGGAGCTAATAACATCAGAGGCATGGATTTAAGTCTAATTATAGAAGCTCACAGACATGTTTTAATTATGAGAAGTATAGCACACCCAGCCTGATGAAATTACTAATAACCTGCCTCAGCCTGGGGCAAATTCAATGGACAATGAAACTGATTCACAGAACTTTGAAGTTGTAGACCTAAATCCCCTACAAAGTAATGAGCTCTTTTTGAACTAGTTAAGGCCAGCTTCTTTAAGATATTCTTTAGGTCAAGTAAGGTTGCTTCCTGCAACTATCGGTCCATCAATGGACTTACAAAATAATATTTCTGCTCATGTAATCATTTAACAATTCTACTGACAGGTTTTGTGGATGTGTTTTTATTTTGTATGTTTTACTTGTATCCATACAGCTCATGTATACTGATGAGATTAGCTACTGAATACATGAGACTAGAGAGATCTTTTATATGCTCTTTACAATCATTACAATTCTGAATATGTACATTTTAATGTCTGTTTTCCTCCAAGACGAAAAGAAAAAAAATCTAAACAATAGCCTAGGGACATGGAGATGATTGTTTTGGAAATTGGAGCTAAATGCTGAGGTGAGCATGATTACCTCCCCCAACTCCGCACCTCCTGAAACATGGTTCTGGGAACCTGAGCGTGAACAGACTCTCACCCACAGGCAGGCATAGGAAAAGTGACAACATGGGGATAAGCAAGTTTCTTCTCAGCCCCAGGACAGCACAGGACGGGACGACAGGAAACAGAACAACAGGACGGGTGGAAATCTTTCACAAGGAAGGCACACCAGCGTGAAAAGAATACTAGAAAAAAGCCCACAACCTAAGTCAGTTCTTGAGAAAAGGAGCAAAAAAGACAGACAACAGGGACAGAGCCTGATAAAAAGAAACAAATCAAGAAGCCTAGATCTAGACAATATAGAGAGGCTCTGGACCAGGTAGGGACCAGAGATGAAGATCCGTGTGGTGCAGATCTGGGGCTTCCTGATGACGGTGTTGGGCTGGATCTTTGTGGCATGCTCCATGGCCATGGAAGGCTGGAAGATCACGTCCATTGGGGGCATGGGCGGCTCCTCCATCCTCAAGGTGGCCTGGTACTGGTCCAGCCTGTGGAGGGCCTGCTTCACCGACTCCACCGCCGTCAGCAACTGCTACGACTACCCTGTGCTGTGGTCCGTGGAGGGTGGGTATACTGTAGGATCATATAGGTAACAGCCAAAGAAATCTCTTGTTAGAGTCATTTTGTTTTATTTCTATATTAGCTTGACAAGTTAACTATGCAAAATAAGACATACAGTAGCAAGTAAACAAAACCAATGTATTTGGTATTTGTAGTGGGTTCTTATGATAACCCTGCTTTATCAGGAAAACCCTATTTTAACCCTGCTATAGCATTGTCTACTACCTACAGCAGAATGTTGCAATGTAGCGACTAATGACAAAAGTTATTCCTCTTTTGCTTCCTCTCATATAAGGCCCACCCACAGTACATATAGATGTATATGTAATGTCAAGTGTGCCCCTGTTTTTGGTTATGCCCTGACAACAGACCACATCCAGATTGTGCGGGGCCTGCTGATGGGTGCTCTGACCGTGGGCATGCTTGGCTTCGTGCTGAGCCTCATGGGCATGGAGTGTACCTTCATCGGGGGCAAGGACAAGCCCAAATACAGGAAGATCTTCATCGGAGGGTGTTGTCACATCATCAGCGGTAAATGTTTCCCCTTAAGCAGATCCTCTCCAACAGTGAAATGAGAAGTGCATTCTGAGAGTAGCTGTAGCTCATTGCTCTTGCCTTACCCTCAGGCATTCTGTCCACATGTGGGTATGCCGTCTATGCCAAGTTTGTCTCAGCAGAATACTTCAACCCCATGTTTGATGGATTAAAGTAAGTTGAAATTTGCAAATTGTAGTGTTTGTTATTTAGTGCATTTATGTGGCAAAATGCTACAGTATAGTGAATGGATTGGAGATACTGTACAGTGTAGTACTGTACATGTTTTTCATAATGTTAGAAGAGGATTTTTGTGCCACTCCCACAGCTCATGTTCTCTTTCTCTTCTCTTGTCTCTGTTTTACTTCCCCTATCTATCTCCTCCTCCTCTCTCTGTCTCTCTCTTCCAACCCAATCCCCCTCTCTCCATCTCTCTCTCTCTCTCTCCCCTCTCTATGTCTCTCTCTCTCACACACACACACACACACACACACACACACACACACACACACACACACACACACACACACACACACACACACACACACACACACACACACACAGGTTTGACCTGGGGACTCCTCTGTTTCTGGGCTGGGTGGGCTCTGCTTTTCAAATGACAGGGGGGTCATTCTACCTGGTCTCTGTGGGCAAACTGCTCTGTCAGGATGAGATGTAAGTATAAACACAGCCACCCTCATCATACAGTACATCATTATCTGTCAGCGCATCTCTGACAAGTTTGTCAGCCAATTGATAGAGCAATTAACTACCAGCCTAGCCACTTATTTTTTTATATATTTTGCTCACTTGCAGCATAGGCCTAGGCCTATACTACTGAATGTGAATACCAAATGACAGTAATGTAACACAATGTTTTCATTGATTTGTTGTTTGTTTGTTGTCTCTCTGGTTCAATGCTGTCACCCCAGCACTGTAGTCATCCCAGCGCTTCCTGAGGCAGGTCAGACCAAGTCCACCACGGCGTTGTCCTCAGTGTCTGAGATCACCTCAAAGACCAAGGTTTCATCTGTCTCCGAGTTGGCTTCCAAGTCCACAATGTCAGAAGTATCTGCCATCTCTTCAAGGTCCGAACACTCGTCCAAATCTAGCCGCTCCTCTAAATCAGAGCGCTCGTCGAAGTCCGGGCGCTCGTCGAAGTCCGGGCACTCCTCATCTGAGCGATCTTCCAGGTCTGGTCGAACCTCGTCGAGGTCCAGTGGTTCAACACCATCAGGAGCCAGCAGCAACAGTGGGAGAGTGTCCTCGTTGTCAAGCAGGTCAAGGAGTGAGAGAGAACTCTTTCTCAAAAACTCTTACATATGACCTGGTTCTCATGTCAGGTTTTCACTGGATGGAAAGGAAAAACAATTGCAGCTATGTTAGAATTAATTGGGATAAAATGCCTTTGTATCTAATTAAGTTAAAGTTAAATGCATAGAAAAAAAAGGACAGTTCACAATAATCAAATGGTGATGAACTATGGATTCACAATAGGAAAGAGAGTGGCCTGTATGTTTACTGAGATTTCATCAGTTCTTGATGATAAATCAATCACTATTTGGTTTTGTCATCTGCCTTCTTATAGTCATTACTTCATTCTTTAATTCTAATAATCAAGACATATCATATATCATATTACATACAGTGTAAAGTATATGCCCACCTTGCATAAATGCACTAGACCAGCACAGATTAAACCCTGCCTTTGTAAAGGTTGAATGAACACTATCTATTACAATGCATAGTTAAGAAAGCATTTATCTAACCTATAGAAATGTGTAATTTGTACTGTATTTTGCCAATCAGCAATCAAACTTGATGTACATGCTGACTCCTGTTTTTATTGTCCCCCACGGAGGAAATCGGAGAGGGGACTATGATTTGGTCTCTGTCCGTTCATATGTCACAAGCTTTTTCTCTGACTTCACTGGGACAATTTTGATGAAACTTGAGTGAATGATGGGTCTTGCCATAAACTAAAATCTTGTGCTGATGTTATTTGTGGCTTTTATATTAAAAAAGCATGGATTCATGAATAATGTTTTATCATAAGAGTTTGATGTTCAGCAGTTTGATGTTCACACTCCCTATTTGAGATAATACTGTATCCCAACATGGAAAAGAGTTAGATGTATCCCCTGGTTGCTTACAATACATACTGTAACAAGGCAGTATTATATTACAATAATTTCTGTCTAGTTTCCTCCACTATCAATAAACCACACCCAAAACCAATACATGCATTTTTTAAATCAATAATTTTATTCAAAAGAAATGGAAAGGGATAAAAGGGTTAGAGGTGTTAGGAGGAACTGTTGCACACAGATTCTGAGACAGGTAAGGAAAGGAGAAGTGTTTCAGTTGTTTCAGCAGGAGATGAATTGTGACATTTAAGTGTCTTGGGGCTTCACATCTCTCGTTTGATATAGCCATCCAGGTCTGTCCCCCTGAGACGGTGCTTGGTGGCGTTGTAGACCCCCCGTCTGGTGCTGCGGCTCTTCACCTTGGCACAGATCTGGCTGTGTGTGTCTAGACGGTTGCGGGCAAAGCGCCTGTTGCAAAACTCACACGGCAGCAGGTTGGGGTTAGCAGCAATGGCTGCCTGCTGGATACCTTGTCTCGGTAGGACCTCCACCTCTCCATCCTTCTTTCCCTCTTTCACTTTAGTCAAAGTCTTCTTGACCTTCTCTTTGTTCAAGACTTGTGTGGCTGTCTGCTTTGACCTTGCCTCCCTCCTCTCATTCTCCAACTGTATGTCTCTCTGTATCTCCCACAAATGTGGCTGTTCCCTCATCAGGCAAATCTCTTCCAGGTAATTCTCAATCTTGAGCTTCAGCTGCTCCTTTTTCCTCTTCTCCTCCAAAGCCTGGCCATCCATTATACCCCTCCTCATCAGACTCAGTTCCAAGTCGATTGTCTTCAGCTTGTGATTTAGGTGCTTAACGACCAAATCAGCTTCTAAGAGGAAGATATCCCACTCATCCATCTCACCGGGGGTCTGACTCTCAGGCTTCTCGTAAATTATGGGCTGAAGCTCAGTTAGAACTGGACAATCTTTTTTGCTCTGGACACTCTTTTTTGCCTGTGGCCTGCTGTACCCTGAAGCAGGACGGGGGTTGCCCTCTGGTCTGACAGGCAGGAGTGGCTCGTTCTTGGTCTTTGCTCGTTCAGCCACATGCTTGATGGTAACATCCACTGGTGCGATGTCTTGTGGTGTAGCGGCTCTGGCTCTGATGGGTGGTAGTGGGGGCTTGGCGACCATGCTGGATCCACAGCCTGCCTTCAACGGCCTCGAACTGGGGAGGAAGAGGCTTTTGTCCACACCGGTCTGGTCCCTCTTGGTCAGGATGGGACCCAGTGGTTTTTTGATGGGAGGAACGGTGGTCTGAGAGAGAAAATAAAATAAAGTCGTTTAGTTTTTGTTTTTGTCTTGGATTGTATGATTTTGGTAGGTGTTTAGCTTACTATGGTTTGACTGTATTTTGTCTGATTCGTCTTTATAAGGACTTTTGGACAATTAGACTGATGATCAGGTTAAAGAGATAATAATCCATCAAAAATCACCTGCTGCTGTCTTAGATTCTGCCTGTTTCCTTTGCTCCCCTCACTCTCTACATTCTCCTCTGTCTTCAAACTGGCAAGACACTGCAAGGAAAGCCGTCTGGTGATGCGCACTGGGAGTCTGGAGGGTGGATGCGGGTGCTGTTGACCATTGTGGTTGCTGTTTTCAGCCTGTAGGCGTAACACTTTGTTATGGGTAGTGTGATCCATTGCGATCTGCTACGTTCAGAAGATTCTTCTAAACTGACTTGAGTGTTCTTTGTTCAGTTGTCAGCAACCAGAATGTTGGAATATGGAATATTGATGATGCATTGATCTATTGTGACATCGTGGCTCATTTTATGGTGTGGTGGTGATGTCATAATGGCCCTGAACAACAGTTAGATTTTCAATGTAACCTTTTTAAACTGCATAAGATAAAACAGGACTAGACATGATTGTACACGCTTTAATCGTATTTAGTTTCAAATTGTTTTGAATTTGAATATGATAGTAAAAGCCAGTACTAATATCTTGTCATCAAAGCAGTGCTTTTGGTGGAAAATTGGGCACAAAGGTTTTGATCTGCATCTAGCTTCCTGTTGTGTGCTCTTATATTTTCTCTTGTAAGATCTGATAGAACTACTCTTCTGTACTCTAATCTAAATGAAAATACATTGAATATCATTGTAAATATGAGACATATACTGTGTTTGAGAACCAAGGTTGGTTTGTTCCTTCGGCACAAACACACACACCTGCAAGCGTTCAGGGAGGTTGACTGTAAACAGCCTGTTTCTGGTTTTGCCACTCAGTCTGCCTTTGTCCCCACAGCTACATAAGCATACAAACCACTACAGATGTATCCACAATTAATAGACTGTGCTCCAATACTCTGCTCTTTTGAATAAAACTGGACTCATTTTAGGGACTGGACTCATTTTAGGGATTTTAGCTCCCGTAACTTACCCCTCGCTAGGCTTTCTGCCTGCCCAGAGGGATGTGGAGGAGGCTGACTCAGATCCTGGGGCTGCTGGTGTCTATGCTGGGCTGGGGGTTTGTGGCCTGTACCCTGGCCATGGACTACTGGAGGGTGGCTCAGATCGGGGGCCAGGGTGGCTCCTCTGTCATCGGAGTGGCCTGGTACTGGTCCAACCTATGGAAGGACTGCTTTGTGGACTCCAGCGATGTGGTCAACTGTGTGGACTTTGGGGTTCTGTGGAAAGTGAAACGTAAGTAGTGTACAGGATACTCTTGTGCATTATGCTGTTCTATGAAGTACAATCAGAGCAGATCAGCTCTACAATCAGAGGCTTATAGGTGAAAAATCATCAATAATTAATCAAAAAAGATGAATTAGTCTCACAAATAGTATGAGACATGTGTCTTTTAGAGTTCCTTGAGTTCATTTTCTCTAAATTTACAATTTCAATAATACAGTAATAATTGATGACTAGCTCAGAGTTAAGTACATTTGTTGACTTAAAACGCCTGAAAAATGAAGGGAGATGTAATACCTGTGTGTGTGTGTGTGTGTGTGTGTGTGTGTGTGTGTGTGTGTGTGTGTGTGTGTGCGTGTGTGTGTGTGTGTGTGTGTGTGTGTGTACATCCACCCATAGCATACATCCAAGGAGTGAGGGGGCTTCTGATGATTGGTCTAGCTCTAGGAATGGTGGGCACTGTGTTTACCTGTGTTGGAATGGAGTGCACTTACATTGGGGGAGGCCAGAAAAACAACAACAAAATGTTATTTACAGCAGCTGCTTTCCATTTTCTAGGTGGTAAGTATGAGTCACTCATCAAGGCGCTTTCTAAATACAAAGAACAAGATGTTTCCGCATAGCAGCCTCTCCCCCCATCTGTAAATGTATTTTTCCTCCTTATAATTTGTTTCCCTAATGACTGACACATCCTCATGCAGGTGTCTCAAACATTGCCGGTTATTGCTTATACATAAACAGAGTTGCAGCAGCATTTCTTCATGCTAAAGCAGACCCTTCAAAAATAAGGTAACATTTCAAATACTTCATAATGATTTGAAGAGGATATTGTTTCTCGATTGGGGTTTCGTTAGCATAATATGAAATGAGTAAATATTGAAAAACATCACTCTATTATTGCTAATCATGTTGCTGTTATTCACAGGTATGATGTTGGCGCTCCTCTTTGTCTTGGGCTAGTGGGAGGTTTTCTCTGTATATTAGGATCCATTCTGTACGCTACTACTGCATGCAGAGTGACCCATTTAAAAAGGTAAGACGTATACGCAGCTATGTGCCTCAATTACTTATTCAGCACCATCATTACTAACTCATAATCTGTCATTTGCATTGACTGTAATTGTTTTGTACTGTCTTTATCGATCAGTGTGGAACCCCCTCTGTCCTCCAGATCCCCCATGGTGATCCTCATTGGAGCCAGAACACCCTCCAGTGGATTAATGACCACAACAAAGAGCCAATCAATTCACTCTCAGCAGTTATGGGAGTCAAAGAAGTCAAGCAAGCCCCGCCCTTCCAACATTACCTATGATGACGCAGTTGTGATTGTGTGACACTATGGGAGAAGATCATAGGGGCTCTACTGTTTTTGCTGGAACGGTAGCAGTAGTAGTGTTCACTGGGAAAACATTAGTAACAATAACTAAAAACTAACAATATCAATACAATAGGCAACAACACACTAAAATAACCTAATTAATAGTGGACTGAACTATGATACACTGATCAACTAATACTACTGCTACTAATCAACTCCGTTTCTTTATTTGTCGTTTCTAAAAGGCTACTGTATGTGTTTTATTAATCTATACATAAGATTTACCATGTATTTGAATTTGCCCCATTGGTACAATAAAGATCTATTCAACTCTGCTCTACTAGGCGACATAGTTTTTCTTTTCCTGATTTGTCCAGAACATATTGTACTAACTTACCCACAGCAGATACATTCTACCATGGAGAAGGTTTGATATGAATTAGAGTCACCCAGCATCCTTTAACTCTGAGTTTAGTCATCGTCACGGTGATGTGAGATAAAGGACTATGAGGGTTCAGGGGGAAAAAAACCATGTGTGTGTAAGAGGGAGGGCGGGAGCCAGCCAGACCCACACCCCACCCCTGACACCATCTATCTCCTTCTCGATCCTGGGAAAGAAAAGATGCTTACTGAGCAAAACCCTAGATAAACAGTTAAGTAAGCAGTCAAACCTCCACACAATGCTGGCTTGACTATGAAACACCAGTGACAGAATAGAAAGTGCCTGGCACCTCGACCAAAGGTCCTGTAGCTGCCCCAGAATTTCACTCCAGCTCTGCTCACTGAACACGTTCCTCTGGTACATCCTTCCTGGTTTCAGAGCCACTGCACTAGCTCAAGGAGAGCACCATGAAGTATAGGACTGTGGTGATGTACATGGAGATCGGCTCCTTCGTGTCATGCCTGGCAGGTTGGATACTGGTGTGCTCCACCCTGCCCACGGAGTACTGGACCTTCTCAGAGGTGGGAAGCGTCGTCATCACCACCTCCAATTACTACTCCAACCTGTGGAAGGACTGCATCTCCGACACCACGGGGGTGTCTGACTGCAAAGATTACCCCTCTCTGCTAGGACTATCAGGTAGGCTATATGGAAGCCACTACAAGATAGTAGTTGTTACTTGGTTCATGGGGTTGGATGGGTGGGTTATCGATGGATGCTACTGGTTAGAGTTTAGTGTCTTCAGCATTTTAGTCTATGTGCAGTGCAGTTGTCATTTAGCTGGTGCTCTTATGCAGCCATTCACAGTGAGAATGTATAAAGGGGCTGAGCAGATTGAATACAAGCATCACGAGCAACATTACCCCAAAGCAACTAGTCATCATAACATTGTGCTACAGTAGAATATAACCCACAACTTCAACCATATAGTGTGTATATGTAACTCAGTAGGCTGTTGTCCTCTCTCTCTGCTCCAGTGTTCCTCCACGCCTGCAGGGCTCTGGCCGTCTGTGCTGTCATCACCGGATTCTTCGCTGCCGTCCTCACATTGGTGGGGATGAAGTGCACCAAGATCGGAGGGTCAGAGATCGCCAACGCAAGGGTCACCTTTGCAGGGGGGGTAACCTATCTGGTGTCTGGTAAGATATCATTGTATTTCTTTTTGGGGGTTAGGGAATATCTGATCAGTTATTGAAGTTAAGTGATTTTATTTGGGATAAGATGCCAACGGCTCTTATTCCCCCAGGGTTTTGTGGCCTCATCACTTACTCCTGGTGGGGTAATAAGATTCGAGCGGAGTTCGTGGATCCCAATTTTAGGGCACAGAAGTGAGTTTATCTGGAAACCATTTTAGATTAATTTGAATGAGACTGGAATCATAATAATATTGATTTCAAGTAGTGAGGGGTACCAAGATATATCTTTTCTTCTCCTCAGATTTGAAATTGGAGCGGCAGTTTTTGTTGGCTGGGGAGGCTCCGTCTTGCTCATCGTTGGAGGTTGTGTGCTCAGTTACTTCTCGGGAAAAGAAGGTCTCCACTCCACGTAAGACTTTTAAACTTCCTGCTACGTCTACAGACGATAGATAGCTTCAGAAGTTTGAAAAATGTATAATTCTAATGCTCTGCATTTCAGTTCAAAGAAAGGGCCACGCAGACCGGCCTCCTATGCCACAGCACGGACTAGGCGCACATACATGTTGCCACCATCATCCAGAGTGACATTGATGCCACCATTGTTTCAAGGAGGCAGACACAGCAGGAAGAGCAGGACTACTAGAACCACAAGGACCTTTAGCCGGGACGACTTTGTGTGAGCTGCTGTCGAATGGAAAATGGTGGGACTAGTTTCAATCAATCCTGCATTGTATTTCAATCACATTTCAGTAGCTTCTGTGATGCTAACATAAACCCTTTCATTTGAATGGTTGTTTCACCATGTAACCAAACTGTTGGAACCAGGATCAAGATAGGTGCACTTGATTTTATTTATCTTAGTAAAAATGTGAATTATTTCCATATAACTGTATTGTAAATATGTTTTTACAGAATGGGTCAGTAAAGGAATAATCTTTTACATCTTTTTAACTCTCTTTTCACTTTATTAACTGAGTGTAAAGTGTTACATATCATTTACATTGTTAAAAATATGAATTGAATTTGAAATGTTTGTAATTACTGGATCTAAAACAAGTCATGTGGTATATATTGATTTGATTTCTACAAAAGTTTTATTGCTTGTATAAATATTTTCCATACAAAGACATTTTCTTGACTCTTTCTTTCATTTGACACACGTCTTATACATTTCATGTATACAAATTTGACACCACAAAACAAAACATACAGTACCACACTTGGAGTGCAATATCACATTTCATAAAAACCTATATGAAGACTTACCTAAAGTAATTGTTTTCTATAAAAAAAGAACACTGAAAACTGCCACGAGATTGGGGATGTAAAATGACTATCAAGTCAATCAGCAATGTCATTGTTGTACCTCCATAGATATAGTCCTGAGCAGGGTAAATCTGTCTCTTATACATATGCATTTATGTAGTAATAGTACAAAACATTTTTGTCTTCCAAAGCATTTCTATGGAAATCATATTTGTTGTTGTTTTAGCCCTAACTCTGTAAACCTATGACTTATCAACCATATATATATTGCTAGATTTCGTCTGAGTCACTCCAGTCGCTAACAGAAATCAAACTGCTCTTCAGAGTGCTGCCAGTTCCTGCTTCATTCAGACCTGGGGAGAGGAACACACACACACACACACACACACACACACACACACACACACACACACACACACACACACACACACACACACACACACACAAACACACTTAGTAAACACCTGTACTGGACGACCCACACTCACTTACAATTAGGGTCCGGTGTGCCTAAAATCGATTCCCAGTCTACACTTCCTCCTACCAGAGATAGCCTGGAGCCAGACTGGGTGAAATAAAACCCAGAATTCTGGGTGGCTTCATGCAACACTAGAGGGCGCTACTGTACTTAGTATTAGTTGTTTTCAGCTCACTTCCAAAATAAAGAAGACCACTCCTGACTCTGGATGGGTTTGGAATGGAAGGATCCCTGAAACTGACCTGTTTTCTGTCCTTTCTCCGTGGACATGCCCCACACACTGGTGCTGGAGGAGTCCAAGCTCTTTCTCACAGTAGGGGCCGAGCTCTGGGCAGGTTTGGACACGGCGGGAACGGCTAGATCCTCCAGTGAAGAGATGTCCCAGTCATCATCTTCCTCAATCTCTTTATACTGAGAAGAAACACATTCCTGAAGGGTTAGATCAGGCAGGCAGCTCGGGTTACGTTGCGCAACACTGGAGGACGTGAGAAGATCCTGACTTCAGCACATTGTCAGATTGTTCTGTTATGTCCTCTCTGTCTCGCACGCAGTAACTGTGAAGTTTCACCAGGAATCAGGCCTGAGCTTGAGGGGCCAAAACGTGTGCTGTCAGCTGTTTTTTACTCAAATGTTCTGGTTGAATGTTACTCACACTACTATCATCAACAAAAAAGCATATGTGAAATAATAATAATAATAATAATAATAATAATAAAGCTATCAGTGTTAACATGCTTGCCATCTAAGGCTTGCTCTGACCTCACCTCCATCTCCATCAGTTAAATGTCATATTATGATGATGAAGGTTTCTCACCTTGAGCTCCCGTACCACGTCTTTCCTCTCCGGTAAGGTGCTCACTCCCCCTACTGGTTTCTTAGTTCCTCTGTCTGCCAGCTGCCTCTCCAGGCTCTTGGTCAGGTCCTTCACCAGGTTATCTGGAATGGAAGTTAGTAGTGTTACTACAGCCCTACACCGAAGAGCCTAGGACAACTGTGTTCAACACACAGAACACATCATGTTATTTTATATCCAAATCCAAATCACAGTCATTTAAAATTGTCCCTCGCTATCTGAGGATTTGTCAATTCTGGAATTGTGTTTTTTTTATTGATTTTCTGAATAGAGTGCAGAGACTGGATATGACCTCAGCCTTGAAAGAGACATCTTGTCATTCACAACTGTGTTTGTGCAAGGTTGTTCAGCAAAAGGGTGAAATGAAGAAAAGAAAAAATACACTCTCACTATTAGCAGTCTTCTCCACGTTGCCATTCTGGTCTTTGTAGTTCTTGAGCATTTGCGGGTCGATCTCTTCCATCTCGCTTCCCTCCGACCACTCGCCCTCGCTCTCCACTGCGGTGAACGCTGTCTTGGTCACGTTGGCCACCGGAGCTTTGGGCTGCTGGGGTTTGGATGGCGGGGCCTTCACGTGGGTGGGTGTGGTCCTGGCCTGGGCCGGTCTCGACTGGATTTGTTTGACCTGGGGGGCTTTGCTCTGAGGGAATCTATGCTCCTGTCTGCGTTTAGGTGGGGGGTCGTCCTCTTCCTCGTCCTCTTCAGACGACTCTTCATCTGAGCTGAAGGGAGGGGTCCTGAGGAGAGGGCGATTTGATCATTTCATCACATTCACCTCCTAACCAATCTCTCCAAACTTTCCAATTTTATTTATTTATTTATTAGTTTATTTGTCAGGGACAATGCAGAAGATATTGTAACAGGTTACAATAACATGAAACAAATGTGTTGCATATAGGATTTCTAGCCAAGGCTAATTCGCGACCCCTGTCCCTGGTTAGGCTTTTCTACTTAAAAATGGTCATTACATCATCATCATTATCAAAAATATGTTAGTTAAAATGAGCACATAATAAGTAGTGACATTGTTTACATGATCATACAATAATTACATCACATTACAGTCATTTACATGTGTTGCGTATGTGTATGTGCACATGTGTGTGCGCGCGCACATACGTGTGCACGTGTGTATGGCAACAGACCCTGGGGCTCTACACAATACAGGGCTGACCTGAAACATACTGTCGTGGCTCATATTTTTCCTTAATATTCCTTAATATTCTCCATTCCAGCACTGTTCCAGTAACTATGTAACTATGGTGGATGAGTAACCAAGCCAACCCAGTACAGCTCAGCTCAGCGTTGTAGTGTGATTAACATATTTGTATCAGATCCCCAGGTCAGGTCATAATAAGGAACTGTAGAGTGTGGTGTGTGTGGAGGTTGTGAATGGGTGAGTACTTGGGGGTGGAGCTCTTGGGCAGGGTGCTGGTCCTGCTTCGGGGGGCAGGTTGGGGGGGCTGCAGCTGCAGCTGTTTGGTCGGTGGTCCTGACATCACATGTGTAACCCTGGAGGGAAGGCTGCTTGACCGCGATCTGCACTGAATCACTACAGACAGACACACAGACACAGACACAGACACAGACAGACACACACACACACACACACACACACACACACACACACACACACACACACACACACACACAAGCACTCACACACACACACACACACACACACACACACACACACACACACACACACACACACACACACACACACACACAATTATTGGATCAGTAGGTGTGAATAGGTACAGAATATGGAGGTCTAAAAACCTAAGTAGTCTCAGAAGGTGGTGAAAATGACTCATGTTGGAAGCCGCTTAGGGCTAACAGAGATTAGGAGGACTTGTTTGATGTAACCACAGCATACAAGCCAACTACCAAATAGAGCCAATCAAACAAAATGACACATCAACAGGGTCAGGTTGCATTGATTTGATATGAAGACATCCTAGCCAGACATATAAACATATGAGTTGACAGAACATGCGCTGAGTAGTCATAAAGCAGAGGCATACACAGGTACCTTTGGCTGAGTGCTTGGGTTTGGCCCTCTGTTCTGGGGCAGAGTCGCTCCCTGTCCTCTTCTCCTTCAGCCTCTGGGCCAGTGTGCGAGCAACGTCCTCACGGTGGGACCAGTAGTCTGGGATGGCCCTCGCCGCGCTCTCCCTCTCCGAGTGCACCTTGGCCATGATGTCACTGTACTCCCTGCTTCGGAGTCCACTTAGTCCCTGCAGAGTTGTGTGGAGGAAATGGAAACTGTCATGTTACTCTTTGTTGGGGACAAAAAATGGTCCCCTTAACTCAGACGAACAGTCATGAATAATACAGTACTTTCACAAAGGTTTCCCATATTTATCTGAGCATCATCTGAATGAATTGCAAACATATCTATATATAGCAACATCTAATAATACTTTAAGAATACCATCCACGGATGAAAAGCATTACCATGCTGTAGCAGAGGACATATTCAGATAATCCAACTGGCCTTCACTAAAATCACCCATTGTCCATTTGGTATTCATGTACTGAAATGGTTGAAAATGCAATAGATGGGAGTTATTGTTATTGTGCGTACCGGTTTGACCCCAAGGGCCTCCAGCTTCTCGATGAGTGCCTGTTCCAGAGCCGGCCGCAGCTCCTTCTTGATATTCGGATTCTTCCTCAGGACGCTCGTCACCGGCGGCCTCTTCACCTCCGGCTTCCTCACCTCCGCTCTCTTCTCCGAGATGCTGCTCGAGTCTACAAGAGCACCAGAACAACTGCATAACTCAACTGTTCAGTCCAATCATCTGCTCCTAACAAACCAGGGGCCAGATCCTAACTTGAGATCAACGCACGAAAAGTCAATGGGGAATTTGCAAGATAAATCTAATTGCGTGCCGTGCACAAATGTCAAGTTAGGGAATTTTAGCCAAAGAGGCATTGATTTCTCAGAGGAGGCAGGCAAGCATGAAACTAATGAAAAGAGGAGAGAGCATATCCGCTTCCTTGTCTCCATTTACACATGGACCGGTGTTGAAGCCTAACTGTAACCACAAATAACAACAGCGATGACCGCAGAGGAACAGGCAGAAGAGGAGAACATCCTTGCTGCTTCGGCTTCCTACAGACTGGGTACCGATATGGCTGACGGACTTGACATTACACTTGCTGACTTCACAAGCATCACAGACGGACACGTCCATGCAGCAGATGAGCATGCAGCATTCAACAGACAAGATGCTGCTGCCGTCCAGACTCTGTTACCTTTCTCCTCCTCTGATAGCTCCTCTATAGGTTCCAGTTTAGGAGCAGAGGGAGGCTGCTCTGATCGGACAGCACAGGGAGGGGGGGGGTCAGAGGTCAGACAAGGGCGGGAATTAGGAAGGAGGAAGTACTCTGCTTTCTATTGGCGTCTAGATTGTGGTTCTGATCAACAGAGGTATTGAAGACAGAAGAGTCTGGAACCGTGCTAAATATACTGGCTCTTATATACCTTCAGGTAAGGGCATGCACTGATGATACAAATATCACAGGTTGTTTCCTTGCCGCAGACCATTTCTCAAGGTAAGGGGATGCTGCGGATATCTTGGTTGGTCTTAGTGTCTCGGACTGAGGTACATATTGACAGGAATGTCATACCAACAACTTACCACACACCACTCTCTTTGGTTTAGGCTCTGGTGCTGGGGCAGTGACGATCGCTGAAACATAAAACACAGTGCACAGTGAGTTCACAGGACAATAACAACAAGGGATTTCTATAGACTAACTACTGACAGAATTGATCACTTCATAGACAATATGATTCAAAGCAGTCATAGAGATAGTTTGCATACCTGGTATTTCCACCACTTTAATGGGTGGATTGGAGGAGATGTGCTTTATCTGTCAGATGAAAATACAGTACAGTTAGTGATAGGATTACAAACACACCAATAGTTGCAATCCCTGTATAATTTACTTTTCGTCTACATATATTTCAATAATGCATTATGTGCTGAAAACATTTGGTCTATTCTTAAAATCTTTTTTATGTCTCTGATTCATAAAGTGCTATCTTATTCACTCAACAGGGAATAATATCATTATGTAACAAGCACTAATGTCTTGATGATATCCTGTTTTGTATTCAACCCTCAAGGGAGGAATTCAAGGATGTTGTCTAATCAACTACATGAACTTTCAACGAAAGCGCCATGATTCAGACGTGTTATGCAGAGGCCCTGATGACTACTGTATATCAGTGTCTAAACTTGACTCATCCAGCCAGCAGGGCCAATACAGGATATCCTGAACAAGGGTCAACCCAATGCCTCACTTCCTCCTTTTCTCAGCTGCCATGAAGACAGCGGTGGCGGCAGGCGGGCGGAGTCGGTGTGTGTGTGTGTGTGTGTATGTGTGTGTGTGTGTGTGTGTGCTGACCTGTTCCCTATGAGAGAGGATGGCCTGGTTGTGCTCCTGCAGCTGTTGGTCCATCTCCTCCCTCAGCCTCTGGCTCTGTTCCTGCTGCTGAGACATAGACCACTGCATCTTGCTCAGTTCATTTAACAGCTGGCGGGGGGGAAGACATAAGGAGAAAGGCAGGAGTAGATGTTAGAAATTGCATTGAAATGGTCTCCTGCTTTGTCCGAAACAAGCCCTAGCCTGTAAGAATTGGATAGGTGTAGGTTTTATGGCAGTAGCTCAATCTGTCCAACTGTGTCAAATCTACCTAAGTGCATACGAGACCGACCAAGGTTGTCTCTTGACCTTAGTTGAACTATACAATGGGTGATGGAAGCTATCATAAGATTACAAAACCCTTTGAGATAATTTCAAGTTATTGATACACCATTTTTCCTTGAAATGTGATAAAGTCAACCCTATATAAAACAAATTACCTCATTCTTTTCACTGTCATGTCCAGCCTTCATTTCCTGCATTCTAGATTCCCACTTCTCCTCCTGGGAAACAAACAAACATTCTGTCAATACCGAAGGCATTCACATCAAGCGTTTCATTTCTCTTCTGTATATTGTTTATCTCCTGACCTTTTTCTTGAGCTTCCATTGGAACTTTTCTTTTTCTGCATATTTCTCCAAATAAACGTCTCTCTCAGGATGCTGGGGAGCGGGGCTACCCCTCGACTCAGGAAGGGCAATTTGGTAATCCACATACTGCTGAAAGAAGTCACACATGACAATAGTAATTTTAAACAAAAACAAATTCTAACTTTACATATGATTATGCCACATCTACAATAAAGGCTTTTAGCTTTGCTAACTTTTGGTTAGAGTGCCTTGGTTTTGGGACAAGCAGCATTCATGTTTCAGCATTCAAGTATTGCTCCTTTTTTGGTTTTTCAAAACCCTTCTCAAGGGTAAAAACCCCAGAACAGTTTGAATTCAGATTGTTACTATGTTGACAAAGTGAGTAAGTAGTAAACCAACCTTTTCAAGCAGGGCAGTCCTGGCGTAAGCCGCTTCTACTTCCCTATGGAAGCCCTGCTTGGCCTCCTCAACTTTTCTGTTCATTACCACCATCTCCTCCTCCTTCCATCGTGCCAGTTTTCTCATCAAATCATCCTGCATGGACTGCTGGTCTTTTTCCTAGAAAGACAATGAAAATAATCTAAAGCCCAGAACACACTCTGATAACCTACGATTGGCAAAGTGATACATGAAAAAACAAAGTACAAAGTCAAATGCAAAAACGACACGTTGTCCGCAATGTAACTCTATTACATCAAATGTAGATACACAATTCATGCCATACAAGGTCATAAAATCCAGAGTAGGCCTAATGCTAATTATACAGAAGTCATATTCTCTCACCTGAGATGTTTTGGCCAATAAGGCTTGTTGCTGCTGCTGCTGCTGGTGTAACTGCTCCTTTAGGCTGCTGACCTGCTCTTCAAGAGCAACAGTCTGAACTTTCTTCTGATTGTCTGTCCTTAATTCTAACGCAAACAAAGTTCCATGTCAGACAGAATCACGGCATCAGGCAAAGGTGTTATGAATCCGAGGATGATTGTTTTGAATTACATTGGGGTACAATTGTAAGTCTGTCATGGCTCTCTGTATGGAAGTGGGTGGCATGTAGGCTACTGCTGCCACAAACAAGAGTATGTCATAGCACAGTAGTAGGAACCTGGTTTCAGGCCATTGTCTTCCGTCAGGACAGTGTCCTGACGCTAGTCTCGATGGAGTGGGGCTATCTGATGGTGGTTGACTACATCTAACCAACTTACCTGCCTGACTGTATAACTGTTCCACTGTACCATTCTCTTTCTCTCTCTCTCTCTCTCTCTCTCTCTCTCTCTTTCTCTCTCCTCCTCTCTATTATGCTGATCAAACCCTTAAAGTTCATGACTTACGGACGTCATACTCCTCTGGGTGGCGACGTTGCATATGATTCTGGAGAAAGGAGGAATTCATGAAGGCTTTATCACAATGTTGACACTGAAGAAAAAAACAAGCAGAAAAATGACACTTATTCATTTGACAACCGGCACAATCTGTGTTCAAAGATTTCAAACAAAGGGACCTGCAGCACAATATGCTTAGAGCACCAGTAGTACAGACAAAGTCATACAGATACTCTCTACAGCTGTATGACACATTGAGTGAGCACAGAGACGGCCCGATAGGGAGCTCTGGTGTGTGTTTCCTAAGAGACGGTATAGCGTGAATGGTGTTGATATGCCCCCTTCTGCCAGGCGTCACCTCACCCCGGCTCACAGTAAACCAGAGTAAACACATCACATCACATGGCTCATTTAACCCCTGGGTCCAGGCACCGAAGGCACCGCCTGCCTGCCTGCGCCTTCATTCAAATTTAACCGCACTGCTACTGATACCTTGTAGCACCATATGCTAACGTTCTGGTGACAACCATGCTGGAGGGAAGACACTTTGTTTTTTTTTGCACAAGGCTGCTAGAAAAAGGAACTCTTTGTGTGTGGCTTAATTGCATTGCCGCTCTGGAATAACTTAAGTCATTGCCGATGAAATTGAATTAGATCTAGTCACTGAGAGAATCAATGCAGTTGTCTGTGTATCATTTGCCATCTAGTGCCTAGATGTGTGAGGGGCAAATCTGACCACAGCTCTTTGATTTACTGGACTATATTAGTCAACAATAAAAATAGGCAGTAGACCTAGCAGGGATGTCTAAGTCAGACAGACGGCAACTGTCCATATCCATTGTTTATGTTATTTTACATGCAAAACATGTAGGCTAAGAACCTATGAAAAAACAGGTTATGCTTAGACGCATGGCCTCCTATCAATAATTGAGCTGCAGAGGGTTCAGCTATCAACACGTCTGTTAGCTGAGCAGAAAGCTCTCACCTAGCAACAATGCTCAGTCACATGAAACACTAGATGTTGCCTTGGCAACAGCTGGGCCTGGTCAGCAGCAATGCACTTCAATAAACCCAACCCCCTCCCCCCCTCCCGCATCTGTACTATAAATACATTTAGCATACATCCAACCAATAGCAACAAAGGTAGCCGAAATAGTGCAGAGCACAAAATAGCACATATTGACTGGCCCAATGAATAGCAGGAACCTGATTATTAATGAGGTTGGGGGAGGTGCTTCTGTCATCTTGGTGCTTTTGCCACCCCTTTGTAAGTGGATTAAATAAAGTAATTGTCACCAGCTGACACCATCTGCTCTGCTCCAAATCCTATTCTTTGCGTCCGAAAAACAAGGCTGATAGAGATTATATATCCCAATCCCAGTAAAGTGGCCATATTGCAGGTCTTGCAAGACCATGTTTAGCTAGGCTAAATGCAGGAAAACCAACGAACCCTTCTTACCATTCATCATTCCTCTCATACCTTAGGGTTCTCACCAAGAAATTTAAGAGCGCCACCGTGTCGACTTGGCTCTGCCACTATGTAAACATATCAGAGCAAATTAAACTTTACTATGTAGTAATGATTGAGTAACTATCTTTGATCGCCAATGACATTGTTGTTAAAAGCAAAAGTCAAAACGTTATTATGTCCCTCAGTTAATTCGGCATTTTAGCTGTATTTTTTTTATTTTTACATATGAACGTGAATAAACGTAAGCCGCTTTTGATAATGCAATCCAGCACCACCACAAAAATCCTGGGGAGAATCCTGAACCTAATGGCAATTGAATGAAATGGCAGCTCTGAATACAGCCAGGGAACAATGGCTGAAAGGGAGGACCCAGGAGGAGGGGGACTGACTGACTGTGACTGCAACACAATGCAAATATGTGGTAACTGACACCCAGAGGAGTGAGCTGGAGAGAGCTTACTACCTTTTGGCAATTGTTGAGGCGCGTGGCGATCATAGCCTGCTGGGAGGCGATCATTTTCTTCCTCTGCTTCAGCTCCGTCTTCAGGGCCTTGGACTCATCAGCCTGCTTCTGCTGCTGGGCCAGGAGTTGGTCCCTATGGCGGGCCGCCTCCTGCAGCCTCTCCTCGGCCGCCTGCAGGCTGAGGGTCAGGTACTCCTGGGAGTGGAGCAGGTACTCCACAGTGAGCTGGGCTAGCCGGAAGAGCTTCAGCAGGGCTGGGTCCACAGGGCTCTGGCAGCGGGGGCAGCGCTCCCCCTCCACGCTGCAGAACGTCACCCCGGAGATGTGCTCCTGCAGGGTGTGGAAGTCCAGCTCGCTGGCCACCAGGTCAACGTCCACAGCGCTGATCCGGCGCCAGTCTACACTCTCTCGCCGTGGACGGAACTTGAAGGGTGGGATGGTGGTGGCCGAGGAGGTGGACATGGCTGCTGGTGGTGGGGGTCCGAGTCCGCACTGGCCGCTGGAGGTGGTGGGCTGGCTCAGAGGGGAGTTCAGGAGGGAGGGGATCCCCGCTGAGGAGTGGGTCCCTTGGGTCTCTAGCTGGTACGGGTAATATACGTTGTTGTAAAATGGCTGAAAAAGACAATCGATTACCACTGAGTCATGATCCTATTTGAACCACACCACATGATCTATGGTGTGCTGCTCCTGCACCAAAAAAAAAGCACAATCAAGGTCAGGCAAAACATGATTCTTCAAGTATCATCACAAGACAGCTGCACATGAAGGTGAGAATATGATTTAAGATGATTTAAGAAGAGTCCATCATAGACCCATACGGATGAATAGCACACTGCTCAGTGCATGAACCTTACAAATATGAGAATGAAATACAAGCAGCATTACATCTCTGTTCGATGGTAATCTACCTAATTCTGTAGATGTCGCGTTGACGCCGTGTTCTCCTTACCATCTTAAATTTGAGCCTTTCAGATGAAACCAAGAACGATCTCTACTGGTGCCGCCCCCTTCAGCTGTACACAGCGACACCGAGGCAGGGCGTCCTCTCGATCACCATGGAGACAGAAACCGGCGTCCTAGTTTCCAGACTGGGCTCCCTAGGGAGATAAATGTTATCCAAATATTGCAGGGAATCAGTGGCGAATGTTTCCCACATACAGTCGCAGCAGCAGAAGCATCCTTACGTATGCAATTATATATTCCTTGGAGATCTGAGATCTGTGATGTATTTTCCCCATGTGTAGAAATAATACAGTGACTTCTTCATGGCTTGCTGATGTCTGGGCTTCTCTATAAATGACCACTTGATCACTTCATTTGAACTTAATGTTGTTCACACATTATAGTATGTATAGTACTGTACATGGTAGCTGATCTTGCAATTATTCTGTTCTGAATGAAAGCCGAGTCAGTGTCACAACGTGTAAAAATGGTAAACACAGGCATACAAAGTCCACATGCAAATAACACATCATTGGTTGCGTTAGTGGCTAAGAGGCATTTTTATATTGTCATCGAACAGTGATCATTTGTAACAACATGTTCGAAGCAAATTACATCAACCACTGAATCTGCTCCTCATGTTTCTCCAACTTGTACAGTCTGCGCCTCCATGCAAGTCCGCAACCACCGTTCAAGTTGGGACAGGCTCCTTGCCGAACAAAAGAACGGCTCATGTCGAGAAATGCAAGGATTTTGAAAAGCTTCACATCTAAAGTTGGCTTGAATAAATAAGCAGTACAGCAAGCAAACCATTAGCTACGATGACTATCCACCAAAACGTTGACGAGGTAGCTAATGTTTTATCTCAAAACAACTCTTGACAATCTCTTTTCTGACTGGCTGCCTAGCTAACGGACATCGAAAAGTGCAACTTGTTGTTGAGCATGAATTTGATGCGAACACTTTGAGTTGAATAGAGTCTGCACAATATCAGATACAACCAATCGTAAAGTGTAAAATAGGTATACAGTGTAGAACTCACCACAATCAGAAAGTACTAAAAGTCCATTGGGTATGTTTTTCTACGGGACCCTCTTGTCTGCTAAAATCTGGGGCTGGAAGGATGGGGACCGCGATGACGTAGGTGCACATTCCAAAAAGCCCTGCTTGGGCCCGAGTTCTAAAAGAGGGGGGATGGGAACTCAACTTGTGCCGAGATTGTTTTGTTGAATAGAAAATCAATGTCAAATGCACGGACTACATACACATCTACAGCTTAATTTTTACATGGAAGTAACTTAAGTTCACACATTACGATAACTGTTGTCAGCAAGCTCTCGTTTTTATGTAGATAGAGCCAGAAGGAAATCTAAGATGAAGCTGACACTAGGCTGCTCCAATTTCTTAGTTTACGTCTCCCCCTTGTGGCATGACATGACTTAGGTATGGTATGACCTTTCCCCTTAGAAAAATGTGTCAATTGTTTTCATAAATACTGTGATGATGATATAGTGTGCACTCAGATAACCCCTAACCTCTTACATTTCCGTGAGCACACAAAATATATATATATTTTTATTATTTGATCTTTATTTATTATAAATCACAAATCCATGATTTTACACCTCCAGGATAGCTTAACAGAGGGGCGAGATGCCTAGGTTTATCGCCAGAGGATGTCAGTAGAGGTTCTTTTACTGTAGAATCATTTTATATGAGGGTTGTTCTGTGCACCACAGCTTTGCCGAAACAATGTTGCCTTATTCTGACATGGCTCTTTTATTGCAATTGCAGTGTGTGGTTCTTGTGGTTTTATAAGGACATTGTACATTGAATATGTTTTTATATCAAGGCTGACACATAAACGCTACCAAACAACTAACTTTGCCTGTCATACATAGGGCAACTTCAACTCTTCCTTTTATTTCCAGTATTGAATGTTACTCACTATTGTCACAAGCAAATACTGGCAGCTGTTATTTTGGAGTGCAGTCAGGCCAACAGCTGCGGATGCAGTGAGTTGACACTGTAACTCCTTGTTAAAGAAGAAAAGAGGCTCTGCAGGGTGGTGCCAGAAGAAAAACACACACACGCACACGCACACACACACACACACACACACACACACACACACACACACACACACACACACACACACACACACACAGGTAGAGAGCAATGCATCCACACAACAGCCAAACAGGCACCATCTTTATATTGCATATCATCAGGTTTTGTATGTTGTGATCTAATATTTGTATTTTTTTCATTTTGGGATTGTCTTTCATATCACATTAGCTTAGAGAGGGGGAACGTCTAGTGGTGCCTGTGAACTTTCTGTTGGGAGTCCCAGCAGGAGCCTGACAGTGGGTGCCATTTCCCTGGTCAGTCCCCAGGCAACAGAAGCAGCAGCAGCAGATACAGGACCTGATAAATAGGCACTTTAATTCCTCTTGACAGTGTTGCAGACAGACAGGAAGATAGCCTGAGGCAGACAGCTAGGAGTCTTCTCCCAGGGGCTCTCTCAGGATCAAGATCAGACAGAGAGCCCATACCAAAGGCATCCCAATGAGGCTCCACAGTTCAACAATAGGACGACCAGACTTTTTCCCTGACTATGTGACCTGACCTGGAAAGACTCTGGTTCCTAGTCAAATATTATAAAGTGATAGTTCATAACTAGGGCTGTAGAGATATCGGCCACAGTTATAGCCTACAGATAGGGCCCACATTATTTCCTGGTAAGGTCATGTGGTCAGGAGAAACTCCTGGCCCTATGCATCAGATTCCAAGGGACGTTTTTGGTGGTGAGCTCTAGCGCCATCTGGCAAAGGTGTATTAAATGCCCTGACATTGATATCCTCATTTACAGTATTTGCCTCAACGATACATTGTAGATAACAGGTTTATATTCGCCCTCCAAAAAGACACATATGTACAATTGCGTACAGCGGACAAATGCCATCAATGTTCACCTGACAAATGCCATATTTGACCAAGAATTGATTTAGATTTCAAAATGGCATGAGGATGTTGATGTAAACCAGTTGTGAGAGGAAGAAGAAAGTTCAAACTCAAAAGCAAAGCTCCTGAGATGAGTAATCGTGGTCGTACTCAAATTGACCGCTTGATTTATTTCCTCTCGCCCCTTATGAAGTTCTCTAGGAGCGTGAGGTATACCTCTCCACTTCAGGTCACAGTTGCACCACCTCCCTTTGAGACCTTCTCCCATCGCTCTCTCACATTGACAGGCTATAAATAATGAGCCTTACACTGCCAGTTCACAGAGTGGGCACAGAGGGAGAAGCTGTCGAAATATCTTTATTCATGAGTGGGACACTTGGACTCTAATCTTTCTACAGAGAAGGTTGAACACTGTAGAGTGACGGCTTGTTAACGTTTGCACAATGTACAGTTACAATAACTGGCTATTATGTTTGTTTATTGTCTATTACCATACGTTTATATGTCATTCTCCTCTAATTAGTGTTTTTGGTCTCAAGCTCCAACAAGATACATTTTAGGTGCACAAAGAAACAGTCAGAATGCTGAGACACAATATAATTGATATCAGTGTATTTCAAAGACTAAATGTGTACATTTCTTCAATGGTGACAAGCCATGGAAAAACAAAAACCCATATGCAATTAGTAAACAGCTGTAATACTGTACGCAATGATAACATAGACTCCACATCACTGCCTCAGTGACAGAGAGAGGGAAATAGAGTAGATGTTAGGATTTGTTTTTCTCTAAGTTGAAAAGAAGTTGTCTATGTGGTGGATATTATTAGATAAGCGAGTCACATTGTTAAACAAGGTACTGATGGAACCAACTGTGATGTCATTATAATATTCATATCCAATATATCACTATTCATTTATTCACATCTCAAAGGACACTTTATTAGTAACACTATACTAATACTGGGTAGGGCCTCCCTTTGCTCTCAAAGCAGCCTCAAGTCTTCATGGCATTGATTCCACAAGATGTTATAAACATTCCTTTGAGATTCTGGTCCATGATGACATGATTGCATCACGCAATTCCTGCAGATTTTTCAGGTGCACTTTCAAGGTGTGAATCTCCTGTTATACCACATCCCAAAGGTGTTCTATTGGATTCAGATCCGGTGACTGGGAAGGCCACTGAAGAACACGGAACTCATTGTCATGTTCATGAAACCAGTTTGAGATGACTTTTGTTTTGTGACATGGTGCATTATCATGCTGGAAGTAGCCATTGGAAGATGGGTAAATTGTGGCCATGAAGGGATACACATGGTCAGCAACAATACTCAAATAGGCTGTGGCATTCAAGCGATGATTGATTGGTATTAACGGGCCCAAAGTGTGCCAAGAAAACATTCCCCACACCATTACACCACCTCCATCATGAGAAGGTGTACAAGTGTTCCTAATAAAGTGTTCAATGAGTGTAAATAACTCATGTTAGGAGGCAGAATTGCAGTTGTTAGAAACAAAATAGAATCTCTTATTGGTACAGGTGCATGAAAATCATTCTGTCAGAAAAGTCATTCTGTCAAAAAAGTCATTCTGTCAGACCTGCCCAGTCTGTGTCCACTATATGAAGATAAGACAAGGGAGTGCTGAAGCGCCATTGTTATCACACTGCAAATTGTCCTTTCCTCTGTTATCTTGAGACCAGCAAGTGCTCCAGGCCTGCGTGGTAAGAGTCTTGGAGCTAAATATTCCACATAAACTGTCTACATCCTTTCATTCAGGGGATTGATTGTTATTTATGATGGGGGGTACATGGAGGAAATCAGGCCTCTATAAAATTGAAAATTGCTGACACCTGTGGTCTCACTCTTAGGACGAGACAAGAGTCAAGGGACGAGACAAGAGTCTTTTCCATGTTCCCTCTCTATTAACTGAGGTTTAAAGAGGTATCTAAGGAAAAACACAATTGATGATGGCTTACTTACATGTCACTACTGCATTCCAAGTGTTTTCATGCACTTTTAAGAATATTATAACATCAATTATTTAATTCAGAACATTAATTGATGTTATCGCAATTTGTCAATTTAACACACATTAAAACAATTATTCATACTTTCTGACTTGAATGATATAAGATTAGAGATGTAATCAATAATATGTAATCGGCAAGCAGCAATGTCTTACAGATAAATAAATGAAAAATATGCATATTCTGAATACATCATTATATTCATACCGCCGATCTAAAGTGCATGGGAATATCAAAATCAGTGTTATAATATTTACAAAAATGTGATGAATATCAAAATCAGTGTAGGAATGTATCATAATTGCAAAAGTTGAGCAATAACTAGTATAATTAGTTATCATGAAACTGCTTGTTATTTTACAATAATTTCCATTAGATTACTTTTAAAAACTCTTGGACTCTTGGAGGATTTCTGTCAGATCGGGAACACTATCTGACAAGGGAACACTATCTGACACTACACCAGTGCTGAAATACATAGACAGCGCTACAGTGCTTATTAAGACATCACTGCACAACATGCATATGCCCACTGTAAAAAGCCAGCCTAATCACCCCCCTTGTGGATTTATCAGTTCAGCATCTCTATAGTTCTTATATTCTGATTAATATACCTCATTGGCTAGGGAACGCCAATTAATAATCACCCCACTTCTCCTGAGCTACATTTACATATCAGAAATATAGTTGCCTGGGACTATACTATGCTGTGGTCAATAGCAGAACCCATAGTTGCTGATTCCTACACCAACAGCAGGTAGCCATACAGCGACAGTCCCTCATAGAACTGTATGACAGCCCCATCAGCTCATGCTCCAGCGCAATGCAGAACTAATGGATGGCCCTAATATCAAGAGTAGTGACACCAAAGGGTTCTGTTGCAATACCACTCAGCACTACATGAATCAGTGCACTAACTTCAAGCTCCTGTCTAAAGAACAGAAAGAGTCTTTGATCAAGACAAACAAAGATATTGGAAGTAAGGATGCGAACACCAACCAGCACAGTGTAATCTCAGGACTAAGTGCAAGAAGTGCGAAAACAGGGAGAGTGTTCCACAAGGTCAATGTTAGCACATAGGCTAACAAAGGCGCCAGCAGAGAACCCTTGCCTGGTGAACTCCACGATAGAAGCTCTCTGCGTTGACAGGAAGTAGCAAGGTGTTGCTAAAGATCAGCAGAGTTCTTACGGAGTGTCCTGTTGGAAGACGGGTCCAAAAGCTTCTTCACAAAGCAGCCCTATAGGTAGGCCTCCAAGAAAACACTGAGTACTTGGCTCTACACACGGTGCGACATGACATCAAGGTTATCCGTGGAGCTGATATGTCATTCTCTGTGTCCCCGCTTACTCAACCAGACCGATCCTTCAACATCTAGAGAGGCTTCACAGCTGAAGAGTTGGGCCTTGCACCTCTTACCTACCAAGTTGAAGCCCTACAGAAAAGGTATCAGCACCTCAAGAGTCTGCCTCTTCACCCTTTGAACCAGGCATAGCCACTTTTGCTAATCAGCTCAGACCACCCACATCTGATTCATTGCACCCACATTCCAAATAATTTGAAGACATTACTGCACAACACACATATGCAAATGCACACATGCTTAGCTGTAGGGCAGCTTATAGACGCGAATAATTTTCAAATCGAAGTGTGCCATAGCCTATATATTACATTGGAGGAATCACAAGTGAGACAATTCAAGTTTTTTGGAGGGAGAGGAAACAAAAGAGGAGTCAATTGGCAGCCTTTATATAAGGATTATTACAGTGCAAAGAATCCCAATACTTTGTCATGCCGCGAGAGCTCCTGGATCTGCACAAAACAAGTTCACCCTTTTATATTCCCGATCATGTCAGATGTAGACCAATGATGAGCTAGAAAAGTGCCCATCCCATGTGCTGCGCTTTGGCGTACAGAAAAGGAGAGCAAAAGGACCATAATGGGAGCTATATAGCGTTGAATTCTTATGATGACTGATGGATGGATGATTCACTTACTTAAACAAGTGTATCTGTAAGTTGCTTTGGATAAAGGCATCTACTAAATGTCATAAATGTAATTGTAAAAACTCAGAGACTACGTGTTTACAAGTGATTTCAAATACAGGTTGTATGTGATTTGTTCCACAGCCACAGCTATAGCAATAATCTTTAGACAGCTAGAGAGACAGAGATACAAATAGAGTGTCAAGATTCTTGAGTGCATTGAATGCATCATTGCATTATCCTGTGACATCTAACTAAGCTCTGTTTCTCTTCCTTTGACCCCAGCTCCAGAAAACCAAAGTAATTGTCTCATTATATCACAAATGTTTAAAGGCAGTCATCATTTCAGATTGTCTTTCTTCCTGGTTGTCTTCCAGGAATAGGCCTATTTAATTATACAGTGTTTAATCAATAAGACATTAAAGAACCATCAAACCGCAGAGTTCCACAGTTTGTTCCCTGTCCTCTTGACTGTGAGCCATCTATTGCTCTACCTCAGTTTACCCTCAATCTAACTACTGTGTAATAAAATCTGTAAACCTCTGCCAGTATTTGGATGTATTCAATGGGGTGAAATGTTCAGAACATTTCAGATGTTTGGGTATTTCCTGTTGAGATTGAATTGGGCATGAACAGTGAACATCTCAATGCGTTAACATCGAACATGTGTAGGTTACCTGTATGCGCATGGATGTGTATGTATTGTAGTTCTCAGCAATACTTAAAATAGGCTGTTCTGTAGCTCATTATACTTAAAGGGGCAATCTGAAATTCAAACAATAACAAAGTGTGCGGGACCCTGCCTCTTTATTTGGTAAACAGCTGAAGGATAGGGCTGAATACTGTAGATGTAACCACCCTGAAATACATAGACAGAGCTATGGATGCAAGGACTGACCATCAATGAGATGAAAATTGAACCAAATGACGGCACACAGAGAGGGTGGTAGAATATAGCCCGAAGGCGTATTTAATAATAATAAATAGGGAGAGGGGTAGGGGAGAGAGGGATAATCCAAGGGGGTCGTCGGGGTCCGGGTAGGGAGAGGGTCGACGTACAGGTAGGGGCTAGGTCTGTGGAATGGATAAACAAGGGAGTCCGAGGGAGACAAGGGTTCTGGAGGGGCACAAAAGACAAGGTGAGTCAAGGTAAACAAGACACTAGGAACACGTAGGAATTCTCGGGAGGGCTGAAGCGTCTGTGGGTCACGTGGGAAGATTACCATTAGACACAGTACGTTCTGGCACAGTAGTTGGAGCTCAGGCAGGGTTTAAGTAGGGAGGTGTTTGCCGATGGGTTGCAGGTGTGCTGATGGGTGACATGGAACAGGTGCACTGCCGACTGGGGGCTGGGCGCTCCAGTGATGATCGCCAGGGCCTCAAGGTGGTGCCAGAGGGTTGGTTAGGGGGGGGTACACCCTTACGGGAGACACCGGGCGACCGTCCTGGAGCGTCGGGATGGGTCCGGTAGAACTCGGCCAACAGGGAGGTGTCAGCGAAGTAGGAGGCCGGGACCCAGTCCTGATCCTCGGGCCCATAGCCCTCCCAGTCGACCAGGTACTGGAACCCGCGGCCCCTACGGCAGTCCGCCAGGATCTCCTTCACATGGGGTTGCCGTCGTCCAGTACCCGGGGCGGTGGAGGGGCTTGAACAGGGGGAGACAGGGGGCTGGAGACTGCCGGTTTGAGCTGAGATACATGAAAAACGGGGTTAATTGCCATGGAGGTTGGGAGAATGAGACATACCGCGGTAGGGTTGACGATCCAGTCGACAGGGAAGGGACCCACGTAGCGGGGGGCGAGCTTCTGGGAGGTGGAGGTCCTTGGCCCATAACCAAACCCATTGACCAGCATGGTAGATTGGGGGGGGTATGTGTCTGCGGTTGGCGGTGTGCTTGGACCACTCAATGGCTCTCTCCAAAGTGACCCCTCGAGCCAGTGTCTCCACTCCACCAAGGCCGCATACACTGCCAGCAGCTCCCGGTTGCCCACGTCATAGTTCCTCTCCACTGGGGACAGACGTTGGGAGAAGTACGTGCAGGGGTGGATCCTCTGGTCCTCCGCGGACACCTGGGAGAGGACGGCCCCGAGGCCGGTGTCGGAAGCATCCACCTCCATGAAGAATTGGCGGGATGGGTCGGGGTGGATCAGCACTGGGGCCGCCGTGAACAGACTCTTCAGGGTCGAGAAGGCGGCCTCTGCCTCCGAGGTCCAGGAGTATGGGCGGAGCATGGAGGTGAGGGCGTTTAGTGGGGCGGCCACCTGGCTGAACCCCCTTATGAACTGCCTGTAGAACCCCACAAAGCCCAGAAAATTTCTCAGCTGTTGCTGGTTCAAGGGTTGGGGCCACTCCACCACCGCCTGGATCTTCTTCTCGTCCACCCGTTGGTGACCATCCTCCACGATGTGGCCCAAGTACTCCACGGAGGCGGCGTGGAATTGGCATTTCTCTGCCTTCAGAAAGAGTCTGTTCTCCAGGAGTCGTTGGAGGACCAGACAGACATGCTGACAGTGCTCCTCCTCCATTCTAGTGTACTGATGGGTGATATGGAACAGGTGCGCTGCCGACTGGGGGCTGGGCGATCCAGCGATGATCGCCGGGGCCTCAAGATGGTTCCAGAGGGTTGGTTAGGGGGAAGGACCGTAACAAAAATGATAATTTGCATTTATATTTACATTCTTCAAGAAACAATGATATATATCAATAATTTAAAAGTCCAAAATTGATGTACGAATCCCAGATTGCCCCTTTAATCAAAACAGTTGTCCTTCCTTTGGGGGTAGAATATAAGGTCTTAATTTGACAGACTGAACACAGAATTGAAGGGAACAAGAGAGGGATTTCAAGGTAAGATATCCACCACTGTCTTTGTACACTATGTACTCTGTACTTTCCAGCCCGATTCTCAAAACATTCAGAGAGATCTCATTCCTGTCAAACCAGGACAAGAGAAGCACTTAACATGACATTTAGAGAGGCTCTGAGGTTTTCTCTAAAGGCCACAACAACAAAAAAAGGAAAAGAAAAGAAAGGATGGTGTTATCACAGACATGTGTTTAAATGCCAAGTGGGATAGTTGCTTTGGAGATACCACGGCTGTTCAGATAACAGTAACACGTCCTTTGGCCTCTTTTACACGTGGACCTATTTAGAGCTCACATACTGTACAGTATAAAGTTTTCTCTTTTATATTCTCTTTTATTTCTCTTTTATATCCAACATTATTTTCCAAAGCTTACAGCAAGGTCAGAAATCAAGTTCACAGAACAATATTTTTAAACAGCACATTCATGCTGCTCCAATTTAATATTATACTGGTTCATTAAAGCAGTACACATTATATGTGCCTGGAAATCTGAATACATATCATTGAACTTACTGGTGCTTCATAACTCATGTGTGTATATATAGCTATGCAAATAATAGATGGCCTATAATGCACCAAATGTTCAGATAAAACCTTGAGATCCAAAACAGGACCTACTGTACTCTACAGTATACTCTCATAGACACATGTCTAGAGAATCAACTCCCCAGAGAATCAACTACTGCTTCTGTACTTTGCCCAAAAACAAAGTCTAGAGGACTGTCAGATGAAATATGCAGACAGGCTATCACTCATTCATATACACCTCTCTTTAATGTTCTTCATCCGAAGCTATCAGCACAGCAAGAGAATATAAATATTCTACGACCAAACGGAAGGCAATCATCTGGCACATATACTCCGACGGGACTAATCAATGACTATATCTCTCTCAAATGTATTATGTATTATCATGTGAAGTACAGAGGGATCCTAGGCAACGCGCTGCATGTTGCCAGGATGTCCGGGACTCACTGACTCACACACACACAAGTTCACACTGAGGGCTCCAACTTTCTACTGCTAAAGAGAGCTGCGCAACACTAAGGTTTAGTGGGCATGGGCACTATGCGGGATTATCCCAGACAGGCGACAACTGCTGTCCGTTATGATCAAATAAGTGTCTGTTTTCGCGTATTGGTAATTTAACGTGGAACGTCATTGGTGTTTGAATTTGCCAAATCCCCAGGACAAGTCCAACGACACTCCCATTTACTGGCTCGTGGCCTATATTGCCACGCTGACTTTGGGAGCACCAAAGTTGTGGGATCTGTGTGCGCGCGACTGTGAGCAGAGGAAAGGCAAAACAGCGGTGAGGTGAGAAAAATGCCTATTCAATTGCCGTTTCTTACCATCAGATCGCTCAGTATGGTCAGAATTCACATGGCTATTTATTATGTCTTTGAATTAATTAATACAAAATGGCAACATATTGCAAACTGGTACCATATTGCATTTGGTGACAACATTATTACTTGCCTTAGTCCTTATATTCTTCGAAAAAAAAAGGAAATAATAACAAAATACAAATAAAATAAAGATCCCTGGTTAAATATCGAATTTTAACGTCCGTTCGAGTAGGCCTACTCATGCCCATCCCTACTAGCTACCGTACGGAATGTGCCTAGGTGAGATTCAGTATGTTTATCCCTGGGGAATAATCCATGTGCGTATTTCCCCCCACAATTGCTGTGCTCTCTGAATATTTTTTGGCTTTGATGTATGGTTGTCTAATGCACTTACCTAAGCAGCCTGGCATAACAAGCTCTCAAAGATTTCCCTGTGTGCGCGTTTCCTATTTTGTGAAATGTGACTGCATTCCAATAATACAGTATCCTTTTGAAGCTCCACCGTGCCACCTCTTGGGAAGGTGTTTTCGCTAGATAACAGTGATTCAGACTGTGTCCCAGGGCTATGGTAACTCTGTTTCTCTCCCCCAAGTAGCTTGTTAAAGTCCTGAGTACCAAATATCATTGAATAAATTCCGCTCTGACATATGAACATCATTACACAAAGCACGTTTACACATAAAAACAGAAAATAATGCTTTATAGATTGAAATATAAATGGTTATGATAACATAAACACATATGTGGTTTAGGTCTTTTGAAAAAGCTTAATGACACCAGCGAGTTTATGTTTAATGTTGTGTGAGATTACAGTAACAGCAAAGGCAGTAATACATTTCACAGGCCTCAAGTGAAAGAACCTGAAACTCAACAATAAAAGGTCCTGGCACCAAAAGGGTTCTTCAGCTTCGCCATGTAGGAGAACCCTTTATATAACCCTCTGACCCTACCACTTTTCCATAATCATTATGAGAAAAAGGCTAGCACTCACTTGCAGTTTCTTGCTGATTTTATCATGATAATCAAGGCAGCATGTCCATAATAACATTACTGTTTTTAACAAATCGTGATGGCCATTTCTAATGCTTCTTTATATCCTTACCAGGTCCTTACACTAATTACATAGTTATTAATCTATTTTAGAGGTGGGGGAGTTGATACAATTGTGCAGGTGGCATTAATTAGCCTCCTAGCAGTTTCAGAGCCTGCTTGCACACACGGCTGTTTTCAAGACTAAGCATTAATTAACTCACACACAGGATGTCATGTATACAAAAAAGGAATCCTAAACACTGTTGAGTGCTTGCTTTCTGGGCACATTGCGTTATGTGCAATGATTGAGTTCTAGCCAAAGTCTTAAGTGGTTCTGTAGAAAGTTGGCTGGCAATGCTGAGTCTGTTTCCAAGGTCCCTATGGCACCATGCCCGGTTCCTCCCTGACTCAGCTGGAAACCTGGGTCAACTCAGCACAACCACACATCAAAGGCATAGGCCGTACCAGGCAGTACCATAACCAGGTGGTACCATAACCAGGCGGTACCATAACCAGGCAGTACCATAACCAGGCGATACTGGTAACATGCCATATCATTACCAGGTTATACCATTACGAGGTCACAATTAGGCCTGTGAGTGAACATTAGCCTTTGTGAAGGAGTGGCCTTTCACTGAAGACATTCACCATTTTAATATATTTATTCAATTTTGTAAAACTGTAAAAAGCAAGAGTTTTGTGTGTTTCATGTACCATTTATCCAAAGTTCATAACCATCACCCAACAGCTATACCTACAATCATCTTGCAAAGTAATGCACAACGGACACCTCACTGACAGTTTCACCGTAAACACATGACTTCAAGAGGGCTGCCTACTGTCCCCCTTCCTCCTTGGCAGTTGACTAGATAATGAAAGAAATCACAAAAGGCAGGAAATGGTGCTGGATTGGGCACACCTTGAGGAAACCACCAAACACCACAACCATACCGGCCCTAACCTGGAACCCACAGGGAAAAAGAAAACTAGGAAGTCCCAGGAACAGTTGGAAAAGGTCTGTGGAGGCAGAACTAAAAGAAGCAAAAACATCCTTGAAAGAAGTGAATGAGCTATGCTCCCCAAAGAGCAAAAGGGTTTAAGTTAAGTAAGTCATATACCAAGTATCAACCTTCCAGTCGTTGTTCATTTTCAACCATTTCAAACCACTGCAGTCATGTGCCAATTGTATTTTTTATTGGTTACAGCTAGATTGGTGGCTACATCACACAGCTTTAGTTGAGATAATTAGGGCACCTGTCATTTTCAATAGGTGTCACTGATGTTTGTCAGTTTAATGTTTTTACCAAAGTGAGCCACAATATTTTAGCTGCCAATGGCTCTCATTACTGGCTCTCAAGCAGAGTTGCTACCTCGCAGGAGCATGGTGTTTATACGTGTTGGGTCGCGCCAATGTTGATGAATCTGGAGAGGTTAACTTGCTTCAAACTTGGCAATGTGTAGTACAATTGTTAGAAGTTTATATAGTTGTATATTTTTTTATTACATGTCTATAAGTCTCTGTATATTGTATTCTCATGCTTTATTGAAGCAAAATTTTATTTGTTTGTGGTATAGTCTGTCCCATAGAAGTTATACTAAGGGGAGAGTATTTACGTCCCCTCATTTCTAGCAAGACTAGACAAGGGGATAGGTGGCATACTTCCAGGGACAGACGTGTTTGAAGCCTGGGTTTATTTTGGCCAGGTCTTCGTCCTGTTTGTTTTGTTCTTTTGTCAATATTGTTTCAAGTTTGCCGGCTACCTCCACGAAAACAGCCTTTTCCTTGGACATGAACCTGAACCATCATTGTCCTGCCTCCTCTCTGACACCACTGTGACGGTCTCCTTCAATTAAGTACATCATTAGTATATCTGCATTCTCTGTTAGTGGCACATTCAGCAATATGTGCATACTGGCCACCAACAAACATGTACAAAATGTAACAAATGCATCCCATGATATTTTCACATGCCAACAGGGCATTTATATCAAACATCTGTAGTGTTCAACGAATCAGAGCAACTTTAGAGACATGATTTGAAGTCTCTAATGACAACAAAAGCAAAGGGTACTAACATTTTTGGTTAAGGAGGGGTCCCATCCCACCCCTACAACATCTTATTTCAAAGGTGGAAATACTCTCTGAAACCATTTTAAAGAGCTATGAGAGAACTTGACACAATGAGGTTCTGTGAGAATCTTGCAGCCATTCTGAGAACACACTGACCCAATTATTGTTCTGACCCAATAATATGTCGTAGCTTTCATGCACAAGAGACAGATTGTGGGTGTGCTTTAGACAGCCTTACAACAGGAACACAGACATTGGAAGGCCTACCTCTGACAAAGTGAAATTAAAAGAAGACATGACTGAATATCAATGCAATGCCGTCCCAAAG
Source organism: Argentina silus (assembly GCF_951799395.1). NCBI lineage: Eukaryota > Metazoa > Chordata > Actinopteri > Argentiniformes > Argentinidae > Argentina > Argentina silus. The sequence goes on along the minus strand of NC_139668.1, from coordinate 8,987,805 downwards.
AATAGAATTAAGACATGTTGTATGATTGACAAGCCCTGTATTCATTTTGTCCTTGTCCTTCATCCCTTCCCTTACATATTATTTATGATGCCTATCAATCCACCTTGCTAAATCAACCATTACCGCAGGACCAAACAGTCAAGGAATTATTCTGCATTATTTCCGAGGCACTTTTTTCACATTTCCCGAGGCACTTACTTCATAATAAGAATGTCCTGTGATTGTTCCAGCAGAAGGTCAAGTTGTCAAGATGGAGGCAAAATATTTACTGCATTTTACCTCAAAAGTTATTTTTGATTATGCAGTTTAATAATCCTAAACAGCCAGTGAAAGCCAGTGAAGTGAATTAACCAGAGATTTTAGAATACATTTTAGAATACATTTATATATGTGTTAGATGCAGTGCCGTCCATAAGTTTTGGAAAGAGGAAGCATTTTGAAAACAATTACTATGAGGTTAAAGTAGAGATGTTCAGCTTTAATTCAATGTTTTCTTTTTTCAGTTTGCCTATTGCCTATCAGGGTACCAAAAGTATTGGAAAATTGGCTTGACAGGTGTTTCTGGTTAGTCAGGTGTGTTCCGTCACATCATTTGTGCAGGCATAAGAGAGCTGTCAATGTCTAGTATTGATTCTAGGCTTTGCATTTGCCTTTGGAGTCTGCTATTGGTGTCTGTCAACATGAGGACCAAAGAGACGTCAATGAAAGTCAAGGAAGCCATTATGAGGCTGAAATATCAGAAAAATCAATCAGAAACATAGCCAAAACCTCAGACTTACTAAAATCAACAGTTTGTAACGTCATAAAAAAACAGGCCTAGCAGAGCATCACCAGAGAATATACCCAGTGTCAATGGGGTCAATGGGTCGCAGACTTCAGGCAGAGTAATTTAGTAATTTATTTGGACATTATATAATTATTTCTAATACTTTTGGAACCCTGAAATAGTTGGGAGTATGTTTAAAGCATTTTGTACTTTCTAAATGGTGAACCAAATATGAAAAACACCCATTGAATTAAAGCTAAGAATATCTACCTTGACCCCATAGTAATGTACCCCATTGGTCAAGGTAATTTGATGATTTAAAGTTAATTTGATGATTTAAAATCCAAACTGTTGGCGTATAGAGCTAAAAGAAGACAACATCCTTCCTCTTTCCATATATATGCTCTTTGGTTTAATTATTTGAATAGCTTAATGAACTGAAATTTGGCACAATGGCCAACAATTATTTCCAAACCTATTTAGTCCCATTTTCACTTAGCCCCTGCAGAGGTGTAGAGCTACTTTTTAACAGCCAATTGGCTTAGACCAAGTGGACAGAGCCAGAGACTGCGGCCCTCATGGACAGAGCCCGAGCTATAGCACTTTCATACTGAGCCAAGCAGAAAAGAGGGAGCTTTTCCATTGTAGGCCTGGACCAGAGAGTGGCAGAAGCTTGGCACTTAGTGATGCTGTGACTCCACAGGGCTCTGGGTTTACAGCGCAAGCCTAGTGACTCCACTATGTGGTGACTTCACAGACCCAGAGTCAATGGAGCGTTACATGCAGCTGTTACATGCAGCCAAGGACAAGGCTAGCCTAGCTAGCCTGTTTGTGTTTGTTTCATAAGCACACACCTAATATATCTGAACACTGTAACATCCCTATTTGAAAGGTTGACATTATGATAATGAGGATGTTGGATGTTGGTTTCTTGTAGTTTTAAGTTATTCCTGAATCTGCTCTAGACTAGGCATGTGTTCATCACATTCATGAATTTCAACCATTTTGACAGCAGTGAGTTTCAATAGTTATTCCTATTGTCTTGATCTCTGTGATGTATGTGAGCATTAAACAGGTAGTTTATTTATATATGATTTAGGATATATATTTATATCCTAAATCACCCTTTGCCAGATGTTTTTTTTAGACCCTGTTGTTTTCTTTCCTGAGAGGAGTCAATGTCCTATACCATTGGTCGTGTGGATCCAACTGTATGCCTAAACCCCAAATAAATGGATCATCACATAAAATATGGAAATTAGACCATCAGGTCCATTCGTTTCAGTTTTAGGCAAACTAAGGATTTTACTCTACATTAAACATCCTCTTCATTAGAACATCGATTTTTAGTGGGCTATCCCTTTAAAGCAAACAGTCACCATGAACCGCTCCACTTCACAGGACTTCAGTGAGGGAAAAAAACTACCCCAAAAAAATCCAATTTTAATTTCCTGAAATCTCCGTTGCCCTTTGGGGCTGTATATCATCAGTGAGGTGTTGTGCTGAGTCGGCACTCTGAGGGGTTATTCTTCACAGCCTGTCTGTGCTGCCGGCTTCATAAACACTACAGCAACGCACGCAGAATTACAGGGTGTTCTACCTCACCTCCCGAACAGAGAGTGATGAGAGAGGGAAGGAGATGGGTTGATGCACATCGTATCGGCACAGTATTGGCTCAATTCAGGGGATTAACCAAGAATTGGCAACACTTTACTTGAGGGATTATCTTGAAGTCAAGTGTGATAAAGAAAGAATTATTTTTCATAGTAAATTACAGATGCACTAGTAGTGCATTCATAAAGCAGTACGTGCCAAGAACAAGTCAGGCACATGACAAAAAGTTCATGCCCCCAAGACAGGAAAATGGAAATCCAATTTCTTATGGTAATAGAGGGTAGGGCTGCCCGGGCACTCCGACTTGCTGATCTTTGTAAAAGTACAAAACAGGCTGTTTTGCCTAACACTTTCTATAATACAATTTCTGCAGTGTTATCCTTGGTAGCTCTCTCGCTCTCTCGCACTCTCTTTCTTTCTCTCTCTCTCTCTCTTTCACACACACACACACACACACACACACACACACACACACACACACACACACACACACACACACACAAAGCTGAAGACCTCTGTTAGTCTGGCACTCACAGCTATGTCTTTGAGTGGGGTTCTTGTCTAAGCTGCAGTGACACAAACCACAATCTCACGTTTACCGATGCAGATCAAAGCCGTGATTATACTGCCAAGGCAGGGCAGGGCAGGAGTCATTTGCTGGAGCAGCAAAAGAGGATTCAATTGAATACTAAAGTGCCTCCCCATAAAAGCCGTTGATGGTGGGCATTTCAAGCGAATAAGAACAAAAGCTTGAGGTCAAAGCTTACAAAGCATGTCGAAAAAGCTTATAGTGGAAGCACTTATGGCCCATATGCTGCAGATGTGAGAGCATGAACAGCATGTCATGTAATGGTAAAACAGGGAAAATTATCACATAATCACACTTTCTGACAGGAAACACACACGCACGCACGCACGCACGCACATACAGACACACACACACACACACACACACACACACACACACACACACACACACACACACCAGGGCGCGCTCTCTCATCAACTGTTTTCTCATATCGGACCTGTCCATGGTCCTGAAACGGTTATCAACTAGTCTAATCTCTCAAACCAGACGTGTTGCCTCCCACGAATTGCATATGCTCTGGCTACGGATAGCTCGAGTGCAATTTGGCTGTCAACCGAATTGTTTCACTTTGGATGCTTTTGTTTTAGACAAGACACATTGTTGTATTGGAACTTAGTGTACTGTAAGTTATATACATATGAACACAAAGTTAAAGTTAATGAAACAGCCTTAATGTCTGCACCTATTTTGATTGATAGGTTGACCTGTGAATCAATGCTCCTGTTGGATTAGCTTGAAAATGAAAATAAGTAGCCTATCGTTGAACGTAGTATGGATGAATTAGTTGTTTTAAGACAAACAATAAACGACTGGTTAATATGCGGAGAGAGAGGAATGGCTAATGTAGCCTGTGATTGGTGGAGACTAAGGATATCGCAATACGTGAGCTCGCGTTTGCTGCCTCGGGACAGATTTAGTAGATCCTGAGTTGGCTGTGCCAGCGCATATCGCGCGCTTCGTAGCCTATTCTATGCGGGAATGTTTCGTTTTCGAATATAACCGTGCAGGAGGACACATCTACAAAGCTTTGGGATTAGTTCACAATCACCTCGTATTTTGTTGCCGGATGAAAGATGATGTTTCGCCAAGGAATATATGTTTCTCTCCAGGTGAGAGCGTGCGCGTCGCGCCCACGGAGACGCCGTTTGTCAAGTTTGACAACTACCTGAGGCGATGGAAATAGAGGACTTGTCATCCGTATGCAGCCTAATATCAGGGAATTATTCATTAACTAAAGCCCCCACAACTGAGCTTTGAGACTGCCTATATAAAAAAGAAAGAACACACGAAGTTGCTTAGAAATTGAGCCTTTGATGTGCCTGGAGATTTAATTTTTAAACCAAATGTCGTGACTATCATTTTCCCGCAAACAATGGAGGATAAATCCAAAAAACTCATTGTGATTCCGATACTGGTGGTTCTCTTCGTGATGATCGGCTATCAGTACATCTGCCCGGCAGGCAGTAACTCTTGTCAGTTTCGGACAGGGGATAAGTTGAGTGGAATGTTCCACCAATACTCGTCAGGGAACGACATTTATATGGACCAAGACCTGGACGAGGACAGTTCCTCTAAAATTCCGTCCAAATTCAATTTCACTGACCGAGACCTCGAGCGGCACGTAGACTTCAACATCAAGGGAGACGACGTCATCGTGTTTCTTCACATTCAAAAGACCGGAGGAACTACTTTCGGACGGCACCTAGTCAAAAACATTCGTCTGGAGCAGCCGTGCAATTGTATGCCTGGACAGAAGAAATGCACATGTCACCGGCCAGGGAAAGCGGAGTCATGGCTTTTCTCCAGGTTCTCAACAGGCTGGAGTTGTGGTTTGCACGCTGACTGGACCGAGCTCACTAATTGTGTGCCTGTTGTGATGAACAAGAAAGACAAGAAAGACGCTCAGCGGAACCGACGGTGAGAAGTCTAGTTTGTTTGCATTGGCAGATGTCATCACATAGCCTACATTTATTTTGTTATTTTTTTAGGCTATTTATTTATTTATTCGCACACACAATGAAATTACAAAACAGTGAAACAATAAAATTGATTGAAAAGTGCAT
>NC_139668.1:8902773-8977773 GCF_951799395.1 Argentina silus | reverse complement strand
TGTGTGAGAGAGAATGTGAATCGGGAGCAAGCACAGCATGATGAGTGTACATACACAGAGTGTATGTAGGAACATTGAGGATTAAGATTCTTTAACCATTTTCAATCACTCTCTGTCTCTCAAACACACAGCATCCCTGGGGCTTTCCTCTACCTCCCAAAATAGCATCTCAGATCTGAGACCAGTGGAGACCACAGCACAGTGCTCTCTCCCTCTCTCTCTCTCTCTCTCTCTCTCTCTCTCTCTCTCTCTCTCTCTCTCTCTCTCCCTCTCTCTCTTCCTACCTCTCTCTCTTCTCCCTGTCCTCTCTCTCTCTCTCTCTCCCTCTCTCTCTCTCTCTCTCTCTCTCTCCTACCTCTCTCCCTCTCTCTCTCTCTCCCTCTCTCTCTCTCTCTCTCTCTCTCTCTCTCTCTCTCTCTCTCTCTCTCTCTCCCTCTCTCTCTCTCTCTCTCTCTCTCTCTCTCTTCACTGCATCTGAAATGGATCTCTGTGCTCTATCATGTAACATGTCCCGTCTGTTTTCCTGTGGGCTGCGGCCGTAATGGAGTGGAAGTGCACTGTGCGTGTACACTATTTGTGTGTGTGTTGCTGTGTGTGTGTGTGTGTGTGTGTGTGTGTGTGTGTGTGTGTGCGTGTGTGCGTGCTTTGTTTGTGTGTGATGGAAGAGGTGCTCTTACAAAAATATGAATATATTAATATGTTAAACCATATTTAGTCCAACGATGTCAGCCAAGGTTTTAAGTTCCTGCATCACAACATTCAAAGGGCACTTTTTAAAATCCTATGCTGTCATATACTGCTGTTAACCTTTGGGCAATCTTTAGCATCTGGTGCTACATCAAATGAACGTCACAGCAGACCACGGTTCTGGTGGTGACGCTTGATTGGATAGAAGAGTAAAATGATCTGATTGCTCCCTAATACAAGGCGACAGCAATTTACCTTAAGGAAGAGAAGCAGTCACAAGAGAGACAGTTCCACACCGCGTGTCTAAAGCTCTGATGTGACTTGATGCTCTGTGAGCCATTTATCAGACAGTTCCAGGGTGTTGTGTTAGGTCAACTTCTAAATGAATCCAAAACAAAACAAATTCCCAGGTGATTTGATTGGGAAAAAAGAGATGTTGTTAGCTGTTGCCACCACCACCACCAGTGAGCTGCTGTGCTGATGTGCCATTAACAGGCCATTGAGAAGGTGTCTGGTGGGGCAAGTTGGAGGTAGTTGGAGATTCACAAGCTCACTCCCTTCACCATCCCCAATCCAGTCTCTCTCTCTCTCTATTGACTCTTCCAGGAAATGGAATGACAAAGCCAACACTGTTTTGCATCAGACTCTTAAGGGCATTATATAAAACATAATTTCTCTCTTCATGAGCACCCACTGTAAGTGCACTTTAATATTATATTCCCGTTTCGATTACTACACAAGTATTACACAAGGTTTCTAGTCTGAATGGACAAAGGAGAATCTCATAGTAATTGTTAGTTCTTTTCAGTTTGGAAGGTTTTATTTTCGTGTAAGATAAATCCATACAGTACATATTTCTTATCAGAATATGTTTAGCAGACCACATCTTGGTGCTGTATAGCCTGCAGGCAATGTTTAGATTCCATACAATCACTGTCAAAGATCACTCATCCACTTGGTTACGCTGTACCATCAGAACACCCTATTGTTTATTTGAGTACATTTATCTCTCAATTCAATATCATGCCTGTCTCTCTTTTTCCGTCTCTCTTTCTTTCTTTCTGCCAGACAGACAGATAGGCAGACAGACAGACAGACAGACAGGCAGGCAGGCAGGCAGGCAGGCAGACAGGCAGGCAAGCAGTCAGGCAGGATAGGCAGAGAGACAGACAGACAGACATGCACTCAGACAGACAGATAGGCAGACAGATAGACAGACAGACAGACAGACAGACAGGCAGACACGCTGGCAGACAGACAGGCAGACAGACAGACAGACGGGCAGGCAGACCGACAGACAGACGGGCAGGCAGGTAGACCGACAGATGGGCAGGCAGATAGACAGACAGACAGACATGCAGACAGACAGAGCTGTGAGTGTGAATGTAGTGAGACAGACCGTATTGTTTCGAGACATGTGGCAGCTCTGTCTCTCAGCTCCTCCAGAGCTGCCTGTCTCCACTACCCGTCTTGAAGGAGAAGGCCTGCCACCCAAGTGTACCACTGTCCCACTCTCTGACTCTTTTTTCTCTATGGTTTCTCTCTCTCTCTTTGTCTACGTGCCTATTTCTCTCTTTCTTCCTCCTCTCTGTCTGTTCCTGCAGTGCTAGTGCTCATTAGGCTTGGCAAAAGCCCAAATAAGCCCCCCCACCCCCCCCCCATCTCTCTCTCACACTATTGTCTAGCAAGAGTTAGATGTAATGTCTAATGTCTTAACTAACATTGGCGTGCTTCTTGTATGTCAACATGAAGCACGACAACAGGATTCAAGGACATGTCCGCTATGCTCTGCAGGACCCTCAGAGACACTGCCTCTTCTCTCTAGGGGGGGGTGGGACCCTCAAAGACGATGTGAGAAACGGAGAAGTGTGAAGTGTGAGCGACTCACACCCTTTGGGTCTCCTGCAGGGATCTCACACGCTTTGGGCTTCCTGCCATCCCATCCACACCACACTGAGAGGTATCTGAGGATTTTTCTTTTTTTAAGGGAAGAAGGCAACGGATATTGGACAGCCGTCTTTGGAAAGACGCTGTGCGTGGTTCACCATGACGTTGGAGGCACAGCTCACGGAATAGATTGGATTGGAATGGAATGCTGTCTTAGATTGTGTGAATATAGTGCGTATGCTATTAGTGACACCTCTGAATTGGATTTATGATACCCTGTGACGCCCTGCCTAGAGAAGGATCAATACCCTCTCCCCTGTGTGGAGTGCTGTAGATCCCTGCCCTTCCTCCATTCCTCTACATCTTCCAGGATCATATAATGTTGATTGTCTAAGGGGTATAGTTGTGAAAAGGGGTTAGCTTGCAGAGATGCATAAGAATATTCGAAGGTTTCATAGACCTCTAATGAAATGGTACAGTATGACAGACCTTCGACCTTAAAGCACTATCACTCTGTCCCTACATCCAGTCCAGTCCACCCGCCCACATACATGTCAATGGCTTATTCCTTATATAGAGTAGTGCTGCTCAAAACAAGTTGCTGTAGCACAGATGTTTTCCAGTAACTGGCTGGCTCTTCACAAAGCCTCTGTGTCCTTGATGGTAATGAATGAGAAGTGTCTCGGGCAAAAATATTGATCTTGTGTTCCTCATTTCCTCTTTGGTGTGAGCTCTTTGAAAGCCTGAGCAGATGATGGAGAGGCAGTGAAAGAGCGTCAGGTTCCCTCCACGCTCCCGGTAATCAATGGGAGTCTGTTTGCACTGTAGATTAAGGTGACCTGGACCTAGAGGAGAGAGAGAGAGAGAGAGAGAGAGAGAGAGAGAGAGAGAGAGAGAAAGAGAGAGAGAGAGAGAGAGAGAGAGAGAGACCATGAGAGGAGCAAGGGGTTGAGGTGCTGTTTTAGGCTAGCAACATTTACAAGCCGACAACTGCTGCCTAATACAATACAGACTGACTAGGTTAGAACCCAGGTTTGTGTTCTTGTATTTAGCCTGCAGAGCTAAAGCTTAGGCATTAAGGGTTAGTTAACACATGTCCCCAGCTCTCAGGCAAGGTTACACAATGCTAGGAGCGTAGCTTATTAAACCACCCCGTAGTGAACATGAGTGTTTTCTATGAGTCATTGTCTGATTTTCAACATGCATTTCAGAGAAAGATATACTTTCTGTATGAAATATGAGTTTGGGTCTCAAGTGTGTTATATGTCGGTTTGAGGGTGTTGAGTATGTGATCAAGAAAACGACTCTAGGTTCGCCTCATAAAACTTTGGTCATTAATTGCCTTGAGTTTATAGCGGTAATTACCAACCTACCAGGTAGGTTCTTATGAAGGAACAATGTTATTAGTGATATCCATTCTGTTCATTTATTGGTCATGGACTGTCGCCCTGATTGCTATTTATTCTTATTCAAATCCTTGAAAAAATGGAGGAAAAACTCCCACTGTATCTCCTAGTCTGTCTCTAAGCATTATAACAGTAGAGCCTTCACCTACAGTACACCCGTCTGTTTGTGTCTTTTAAACACTCTACCTCTCTGTTTTCCTGTAGACATTTCTGAAATGGAGATATGAGCTAAAAATGTATAAATACTCACAGCAGGCAGAGTGATGAATACATGAATGATATGAGACATGAATACATTGAATGAATACATGATACATGAATTCCTAATTCTGTTTTTGTTTGTTGGAAACATTTGATGAGTAGTGACAGCAGATACACCGCTACCTGGCAAGAAAGTAATTAACTACTGAAAACACAACTACGATTTGAATTTAGTTTAACTACCACCAAGCTACTGTAAAATGGAGTTAAACTAATTGGTGAGCTACCAACACAGAGTCAGCTCTCACCTACAATACACCAGCCTCTCTCTTTTAAATACTCTTACTCTCTGTTTTCCCGTATTTCTGAAATGGCGATATGAGCCAAAGATGTCCCCTGAGACATGAATCTCTCGGGAAATGAATACTCACAGGAGGCAGAGTGGGCTGTCTATCTAGTGTTTGGATGCTCAGTAGAAATGGTCAGTAAAGTGTGATGGAGAGTGCACTTATATGATCATATTAGTGGTGAATAGAAACCTCTCTCTCCGGCGTGGGCGGAGACTGTAGACACTAAGTTGACCATGTCAGAAGAGGAGGGGTATTCTGAGTGAAAATGATCCTGTCTGGGTGAATTACATGGTAGCTTAGTGACTCATACTAGTCACCCTTTGATATACCCCATAGGCTCGATTTACTAAGCGTTCCGACTTCTGCTAAGCAAGCACTTATAGGTGCAGAGAGCAGTAGGAATACATTAACTTTCTTTATTCACGTTTCCTTATTTTCAATGAATAGCTCATCCATATTCAATGTTTTGTGGACTTTGAAAGTCGTAGTATATGGGCCCAGGGGACTCAGCAACTCAATACATGGGTTTGATGTAATGTTGATGATTTGTCATAGCTTTGCATAAACAAAACAAAACAATACAAAACAAAACAAAACAAAACAAAACAATACAATACAATACAATACAATACAAAACAAAACAAAACAATGGAAGTGTAGGACTCAGAAGTATAGTACTGTTTTTTAAAAAACATGCCTAAAATCATATCAAAGTACAGTCACCTCAAACTATACCAAAACAAGCACTCATCGTTGAGGATCACATTTTGGAGTTATGGTTACAATGGGTTTTATAATTTGGTTTCAGTAATTGGTAATTTAGATATGTCATTTAGCAGACACTTTTATCCAAAGTGACAGTAGGCTATTAGTGCATACAGTACTTTGTATGGTCCCAGCGGGAACAATCACTTTGTAAAGTGAATGTAAGACATTTACATTTATAACTTCCAAATACACATACTGGTGCGCACACACACACACACACACACACACACACACACACACACACACACACACAAACACAAACACACACATCTTAATTTGCAATTCCATTGGGTGGATTTGTGAAAGCATAGACAACGCAGTTTGTTAGCAGCAGACGTTCCTCTGATACGGCCCCTGGGAAACTCTATAGTGTTTGTTCAGAAACAAAGTAGACATATTCAAACAAGATCGCTCCATGGATGGATTATTAGATTAGTTTAGTTTTATGTCATTCCAATTCATCTGGGAGAAATATAATCACTAGTTTAGATCATTATCATGTCTCTACAGCTGTTTAAAACACACATAGGCTTTCCCACAATGTGATGAGAATATTTAAACTCAATTACTTTAGTTCATAAGACTGCATTAAAAAATATTTAGATTTTGGTTATGACATTATTGATTTTACTAGCCAAAGAGAATATTTACTGTGTCTTTAGAAGTGGATAGTCACGACATGGCGCCATCTAGAGGTAGATCTTAGGCAGTGTTAGAGTGTCATTGATAATAGATTAGCACTAAAATACCATACAGTACATCACAATGAACCCTGCTGAAGAGAGAAAAGTGTGCATGCTGTGTCATGCTATCGTGCAGTAAGATAGCACTGAACACTCCATTGTTGTCTGAATTGTTGACCATTCGACAATCAATCCTGACCTTCACTAGTGCTCTGTCCCTCCCACAGATGGGAGTAACCGGAGACGGCTGACATTTCTTGCTTTATGTCAATAGGTCACAATGACGGGATAGACATTGAATGGTTGGATTGCGCGGAGACCTATTGATTGGCCTGTCTTGTGGTTTAGCAGCACAGATGATTGGTAATGGAGGCCTAAAAGGCCTTCTTCCTGGAATCACAGTGTTGGCAGCTCTGTGTGTGTGTGTGTGTGTGTGTGTATGTGTGTGTGCGTGCATGTATGTGTGTGGGTGTCCATCTCTTTTTTTCTTTTCTCAGTGAGGAAAATCTGGCAGTTTAATTCATTTACAGTACGTCCTGTGGATTTCCATTAGGGCATGTAGGTGGGGAGATGGAGTGTGTGTGTGTGTGTGTGTGTGTGTGTGGTGGGGGGGGATTATATGTCATGAGCAAAGACTTTGTTAGGATCTATTTCTGTTGACACTTTGAAATCTCGGTCGATGGTTGTCTGCCTCCTGTTGACCTTTGAGGGTAGTGTGTGTGTGTGTGTGTGTGTGTGTGTGTGTGTGTATCTGTGTGTCTTTGTGTTGTGCGTTCGACTGTATGTACGCATGCTTTGTATCTAAAGGTCTAAATGGCTCATTTGAGGCAGTTACTGGACCGTTTTTAGCTCCTCTGTGGTGAAGACTGACTCCTTAGCTTAGTCCTAAGAATCTCTGTAGTTTTAGTTATCAATGTTTTCAATCCAATGGATAGATCTACACATACTCTGACTAGACTACCATAGACGTACTGTTCAAGTGATACAATACTGTGTATAGTTTTCTTGTAAATGGGCTATTTAGTCGATTGGAGTATTCACATGTAATTCATAAAGCTATGCTTCTCAGTGAATGTGCAGCTTCTTGAGGATGTCAGCTCAGAGCTTCCTTTCCTCCGTCAATTCAGACGTCTCCCCCCACACTCATCACCCCCCATGAAACATTCAAGGTGTACATCTCTGCCAGCTCGCCTGGGAAAGTACTGTATCTCTCTGTGGCAACAAGGAGAGCATAGATTTGACACAATGTGTTCCCTCCCAGACTCTTATTGTGCCCTACTGAAGCTGAAGTGTTCGTGGATCGGTTTTTACTTTGGATCTCTTCTTTTTCAAAGATACACATTCGGGCGGGATTCAACCGTATCTGCCACAGTGATGTCTGAACAGCGGTTTCTTTGTGCAAGTTCAAGTTTATTATAGAAACATACTTGCATAACAGTATGACATTAGATGCTTTTTATATGATGAGTACCACTCTGAAAACAACATATGCAAATACATGTACACAACAACACAACAGTAATCTAGAAAAGGGGTTCTTTTTTTGTTAAAAGTTCAGGTGCTTCTACCACTGGGCACACTACAGTTAAGACTTCAGAAATGTTACGCAACTGTATAACTGCACAACTAAAGTACTGCCACAGTACACACATGTACAGTACACACACACACACACACACACACACACACACACACACACACACACACACATTCTGTTATTCTGTTATTTTCTATTATATTATTTGACAACCGAAAAAACTAAGATACATACTACAATGCAGGTTTACATTCAGCCTTTTAGTACAAGGACACCCAGAGGGTGGTGAAAGTGAGGGTATATTTGTACATTCCATTTTGAAGACATCATCTAGTGACGTCTGTATGATTTGTTGAGAATGGAAGATCCTATCCGATTAGTACGGTATGTCTTTTTTTGCCTCAATAATGTACAGTATGTACTGCACCCACGCTTAACGTCTCTCTGTCTCTCTTCTTGCTACAGGAACTTCTACTACATCACCATGCTGCGAGACCCCGTGTCACGCTTCCTGAGCGAATGGAAGCACGTGCAGCGGGGCGCCACCTGGAAGACCGCCCTGCACATGTGCGATGGCCGCTCGCCCACCCAGGACGAGCTGCCCGCCTGCTACAGCGGAGAGGACTGGACGGGGGTGTCCCTGGCTGAGTTCATGGACTGCCCCTCCAATCTGGCCAACAACCGACAGGTGCGCATGCTGGCCGACCTCAGCCTGGTTGGCTGCTACAACGTCTCCTCCATAAGCGAGTTGGAACGCGGTCGGGTCCTATTGGCCAGCGCCAAGGCCAACCTCCGCAACATGGCCTTCTTTGGCTTGACGGAGTTCCAGCGCAAGACGCAGTACCTGTTTGAGCGGACGTTCGGCCTGCGCTTCATCCAGGCCTTCACGCAGATTAACAGCACGCGCGCCGCCAGCGTGGGGATCGCCGAAGCGGCCAGGCGCCGCATCGAGGGCCTCAACGCCCTGGACGTGGAGCTGTACGACTACGCCAAGGAGCTGTTCCTCCGCCGCTACCAGTACAGCCGGCAGAGGCAGCACCAGGAGGAGAGGATGAGGAGGAGGCTGGAGAGGCAGCGCCAGCACAGGGCCTCACTGGCCAAACACAGGAGGGTAGCGGAGGAGGAGGAGGAGGAGGAGGAGGAGGAGGAGGAAGGTGAGGAGGGAGAGGGAGAGGAAGGGGAGGTGGTAGGGGGAGTGGCCACCACAGAGGACTATAGTAGCCAAGTGGTGCGATGGTGAGGATGTTGCAGCAACGGACGAGGACCGGCTGTCTCCTCTTAGATTGTGTCTATTTCTTTTTCTCCTTCTTTCTCTCTCTAATCGGGGGTAACATCCCCGATTCACATCTCTCTTTCTTTCTTTCTTTCTTTCTTTCTTTCTTTCTTTCTTTCTTTCTTTCTTTCTTTCTTTCTTTCTTTCCCTCTCTCTCTCTCTCTCTCTCTCTCTTTCTCTCTCTCTCTCTCTCTCTCTCTCTCTCTCTCTCTCTCATTCTCATATGTCTCTCTCTCTCATTCCTCTGCTAATTGTTTTATCATAAATCTGCCAAGCCTGGGATTCTCTCAGTAGCCCTGTCTCCGACTACCCAATGGTGTCTTAATCATTCAAATGGATGTATTCATTGTGATTTTGTATGTCTTAACAGTTATGGTCAAAGTTTCTTTTGGTTACCTCATCATGCAAAGTTATGTGCGTATTTTTTATAGGCTTGTTTTTTTAATTTTATTGTCGATAAAAGAGGAAAGACTTACAGTCAAACTAAATAAACGATTACTTCTAGTATACGCCTTGGCATGCACTGACACGTCTCCTTGGCGGGTGTTACAGGAAGTAATCGCTTGTAGAGAAACTGGGTTTTATCTCTGGCACTGGCACGCCCTGGCTCGCCAGGAGTTAGCGTGATAATGGGTGAGTAGCTGTCTGCTGACGGTATTGTTCACACTCGGGACTGGCCTGCAGTTTGATACAGAAGATATCCTGTAAGGTACATGACACAAGACAGTAGATGATCATTGTTACCCTCCCATTAACCTCGTCCCCAAGCTGTTGAGCACAGCTCATATAATCCTGGAATAACAACGACTCAAACCTGGCCTTAGTGGGAATGAATTTAAAGGAGAGTATTTGTTATTATTTGATTTCAACGAATCACACGGCTGCAAGGTGTTGCTACGAATCATAAATGTGTGGTGTGCAAGCACTGGAGGAAGTGCTGCGGGAGATGATTGATGCAACGTAAAGCCAATGGCTATACAGTCTGTTTTCTGTCTTTCTATTAGCTTGATGAAGGCCAAGTTTGACGTGTTGGTCCACTAGAACTTTCACACATTTGGGCGGAATTGTCTGGGAATGAGACTACCCTCCCATATGTTTATTACTGTATCTAGGGAAGGACTTTGACTAGTTTACCGTGTTAGTTTGCCTGTGGTGTGTGGGTTTTTACAAGCAAGCCCAGAGTGGGAGGGTGCGGGGTGATCTCATCATTTGTACGATATTGTACGTAAATAGTGTACTCAGAAAAGGTAAATATATCTACTTGTGACCTGTTTTAAAAATGTAATAATGTTTACGTTAGTAAGTTTTCTGGGGAAGTTAGTAAACATTAGCATTAATTAATTAATTAATATTAGCAATGAGAATTAACAAATAAAAACACTGATAGCACTTTGTCAAAATTGCCCCAAAGCTGACTCAAATCCGTGACATTCGAGTTGCAAGTCTTGGTTATATTCCCAAACTAATGATTGCTGAGGTCAGGCTGGAGGGAGAGAGGCTTGCATAAACACTGAATACAATACAATGTAATAAAGAGGGAAGCCATCTTTTTTTTTATTTATTTTTTACGTTTTCTCAAACAATATATTGCAAACAAAATAATTGGTTGCTTATGACATGAGTACATCAGTACATTACTTCAGTAAATATTTTATTTGAAAGGCAAGGTCACTCTCTTTTTTATTGCACTTGTTTTTCTACAAGCACATAAGGTTATTCTACTTACTGTTGGTATGAATATGTTGCTGTACGTAATGAAATGTTTTCTCTGCAGGAAAGCTGTTTAATAAAAATATTCAGCTGCATACTGTTGTTGTGGAGTTTTAATTTCATTATTTGTGTGTGTGTGTGTGTGTGTGTGTGTGTGTGTCTTTCCCTCTCTCTCTCTCTCTCTCTCTATCTATCTATCTATCTATCTATCTATCTATCTATCTATCTATCTATCTATCTATCTATCTATCTATCTATCACACACAGCTTAAAACATTAGAAACAAATGCTGGTGGCCCTATAGACATGCTGTCAGAAACGATTGGAATCCTCTTCCATCATAAGGGGAGTACCCTCGGTATTCAGCCATTAAATGTGGTCAGAGCACATCAGTTCAGCAGTTCAGACTGAAATTGATCATTTAAAGCTCGATTGGCCACGACTACATCTCAGCAATAAATGGAGGCTATCTGAAATCCTTTCTCCCTAATATATCACATACTCACCTGTACAAGCCCACGAGAGAACCTAGGAGGTTTGTGTGACACTGTGAGAACTGCCTCCCTTGAAATGCGGAACACACATAATACACTTTCTTGAAATTGCAATTCGTGCAGCTGGGACTTTTCATATGCTGCTCACGACAGCTCTCAAAGCTATAGAGATGGAGGAAGAAGAAGAGGCGTAGGAGGAGCAGGGGGAAAAGAAGGAGGAGGAAGAGGAATTCAGTTATGTTTGTACCAAAAATAGCCAGTAGTAGGCCTAGTCCCAGCTGCAGTCCTCAAGCTCCCCAACAGCTGTCACGACAAGAGAGAGAGTGAGAGAGAGAGAGAGAATATATATTCATTTTATTCATGTATTATTTATTGTTTATTTATCCAGGTGAGTCCCGTTGAGATAGAAATCTATTTTTCAAGGGAGCCCTGACGACACAAGGCTCCTTTAGTTGTGCAGTACATTTATACTTATTCTAACCTCACCATCTCGCATTACACTGGGTATGAAGTACATGAATGAGCTAACACATTAAAAAGGTTGGTGAGGCATGAAGAGAGACATAAAGGCAGGAACATGCCATATGGCAGTCAGGAAACCTAGGATGATAATAAACGTCTTTTCGAAAGAACAAACAAGACACGCTAGAGCTCCCCTTTATCTCTCGTTGTTGACAGAGATGGGTCGTTCCGGGGGTTCTGGTCGCTTAGTGGAGTGCAAGATAACGTTGAAGCTGATGTATTATAGAACTCTGAAAACACCTCTTCTGAATGTATTGTTCCCAACAACCCTGAGCAAAATGGAACCCTCATACTCAATACTGGTTTGTATTTACTCATTACAAACTACAGCTTTTTAAGGCTTCATGCAACATTCACAAACCTTTTTGGAAAGCCTAGATGCTATAAAGTATATGTGTAATGTGTTATGACACGTCCTTACATCAAGCGCTTTGCCAAAGGTGACATAACTCTTTTACTACCCTTTATGTCTGTCGTTGAGAGACTAATGGAGATACGGAAGTGATAAGATGAGAGAGAGAGAGTGAGCGAGAGAAAGAGACAGACAGACAGACAGACAGACAGACAGACAGACAGACAAATAAATTAACAGCTTAACAAAAATAAAATAACTACATTTTAATCCTACCAAATAATGATACATGCCATGGATCTGAGCCAATGTAAAGAACAAAACATCACTATTGATATTATGGGATATTAGGATATTATGTTGATATTTCCTTTTAGGCATTGGAGAGCATTCCTATAACAAAGCACTTCCAGTATGTATGGGTATGTATGGGGCACACAATCCCATACTGTCTATAGATTGCTGCAGTTGAACTTGAAAATAGGCCTGTATATTAATTTGTGAGAAACAAGTCTCTACATTAGCTACAGTACTGTATTATTGAATATACTGTATATAACAAAAAATATTTTTGTTTTAGAAAACAAATATGAAGACCCCCTACAAAGTTTGCCAACCTCATATGAATGTATACAAAAGTAACCCCATAGTACAACCTGCATTGAACCAGTGACCACAGGAATAATTGTCACTAGCCTGACATCACTGGACCGAATATATCAAGAATTTGAAAGTATTTCAGGTGTGCTTGATTGAGCTTGGAGTTAGCACTTTTGGGGCTATTGTACCACCATACAGTATACAATAAAACGCAGCTCAAACATTCCAAAGTATTTCACCTGCGTACTGTATATGACCCAGATAGGGTCTCTGTTTTACTGTGGATTCTGCTGATGACAGCCAGGCTTTTTTGTGACCTGGCCTTGGAGAGCCATCGGCCCCGGTGGAACAAACTGAGGAAGGCTTGTTGGAACTTGTCCCCTGCCAGCGTGTAGAGCACCAGGTTAAAGAAGGTGTTGAGCCCCGCCAGGGGCCGGGAGATGATGTAAGCGGCGTGGACCCAGTGCTCCAGCATGCACGCTGACTCTGCCTTCCTATTGGTGTCCACCCTAAGCACCCGCAGCACGTGGTACGGCAGGAAGCACACCACAAACACCACCAGAATCACCACAGTGACCCGCCGCGCCCGCAGCCGGCAGCGGCTGCGCGCGTGGAGCCCCTTGGCCAGCTCTCGGGCGATGCTGCCGTAACACAGACATACCACCACCAGGGGCACCAGAAACCCCAGCACAGTCAGCAGCCAGCCATACCACCACAGCATGGCCGGGTCGTTGCTAGCAAAGTCCAGGCAGTAGGTCTTGTTGTTGAGCTCCACCGTGGTGATCATGGTGACCATAGGCACGATCTCGACAGTGGTGATAGCCCAGATGGCGGCACACGCCAAGATGCCCCAGCGTTTCTGCTGGACCTGGGCCGCCCGCAGGGGGTGCACCACCACCACATAGCGGAACACCGCCAGACATGTCAGAAAGAGTATACTACCATAGAGGTTGAAATGGGAACCAAAGCGCACAAAGCGGCACATGAAGTCGCCCATGGTCCACAAGTCACTGTTGGAGTAGTAGTAGACCAGGAAGGGCATGCCGAGGATGTAGAAGAGGTCAGTCAGCGCCAGGTTGACCATGATGATGCTGCTACTCTTCCAAGGGCGCAGCTTGGTCAGGTAAATGGTGATGGAGGTGACGTTACCCACAAGCCCCACGGTGAAGATGAGGCCATACATGACAGGCAGGTAGTAGCGCTTCATCAGACGGTCTACATTGGTGCAGTTGTGGTCCGACTCGTTGCCATGGTGAATAACGCTGGTGCTTGACATGGTGACGGTGCTTGAGGTACAGAGACCTAAACAGAGATGGACACCTGGAGATAGATGAATACACATACACACATATATATATATATATATATATATATATATATATATATATATATATATATATATATATATATATGTAGATACTGTATACTGTAGCAGTGGAGGCTGGTGGAGGGAGAAATCGGAGGACTGACTCATTGTAATGCATGGAATGGAATGTGTTTGATTCCTCATTCCGTTCCATGCATTACAATGGGCCCTTCCTCCGATTTCCCCCTCCACCAGCCTCTACTGATATAGTGTACGTTAACACTTGAGCAGCTCTCCCTTGTATATAATCCAAATCTACTTTGTGTTTCTGAATGCATGCCTAGGAGACCCAATCCTACTGAAGGTAGCATCGTTTTGTTTCCAGCCCTGCTCTAACACACCTGATTCACCTGGCATCACCAAGACCTTGATCAGATGACTTCGACGGGTTTGAGCTGATCTAAAATGTATAATGCGAAAACATTTGTTTCCTGTACAGTATGTAGATGCCCTCTCCCCCCTTCTGAGTCTCTCACCTCATCTCACATCGAACCTCTAGCAGCATCATGCTATATTCAGCCACAGGTAAACAACACAAGGTGTGGTTGACATCATCAACTTACACAATCAAGATTGATCTCAGTCTAGCAGCTCCTTTTCCTTCCATCATTATAATGAGTGTGAAACAGCAGTCTCATTGGTGCGTCTGACAGCCACAACTAACACTGCAGGCTAGAATTAAGGAGCTTTCGCATGAAGCTCCCATCTGTCCCTCTCTGCACTGCAAATCAATTGGTCACTTGCACACAGGATTACAGCAAGCCAACACTTGGTACCCCCTAGCCAGTGATGGTCACATACTTTTAATAGATGGGTTATAGCCGTGTAAGCTAATGAACTGTTTAAACAGTTAAAAATATAGCTCACTTTCTATGGAATAGAACAATTTATTAAGTCCTAAAATGATATCTTAATGTATAGCGTTACCCTTTGAGTCTCATGTACAGTGTGATACTGAGTGGTTACTCACAGTCACAGTGCAGCTCCCTCACCGGTGTCCTCTTTCTCCCTGACTCTTTACTCTCCTCCTCTCACTAAACCCACCCTACAGTCTGTCCTCCCTCTCTAAGTAGCATCCTTCAGCAGCGACCCCCACCAAGAGGAACATTGTGTCACCTGACCTGCAGTGGATGCTACTATTTCCACTTCTCCATAGCCAACATACACAAAGAGCTCAGATCTCTTTTTGTTTGCTTTTCTTTTTTATTACAGAAAACACTTATCCAGCTCCTGTACAGTACGTCCAGGACAGCATTTACCCCTGTACTAATGACAGGCTTCACAGCTGAGTCTTAAATGAGTTGATACACAGGTGATTTCCACACCTGTACTAGCTTAGTAGCCTCCTACTGTGATGTCATTGTGTTAAACTTGGCACCTGCAGACGGTTGATTGCTGACATGACAAACATGAAACCAGAATTGTTACTGAATAATTTTCATACTTTCAGACCCACTCAGCTCTACAAGAGGATATGTAGAAGTAGTTAGTATAGGTGTTCACATTTACAATGGTCTATTATAATTGTTGGATCCTGATGCAGACCCTTCGGTGTGAATAAACAACAACCTTCTGGCCAAAATGTGTTGAGATTTCCTTGAAGACAGAGGAGAACACCTTTGCACTGTTAAAGTGCTTCTAGAGTTGGAATGTCACATGGTCCAGTGTTTCCTCATTGTTGGAAAGCTACAGTGATCTGCTGTTGCAATGACACATGCTGTAGTCTATGCATTTCTCAGGGTATGACAGCTGTTGTTTGAACAGCATCTTTAAGTTAAGTTAATGTACAGTACTACTCCTAGTAGTCAAAAACACAAGTTTACAAATGTTTATTTTACAAAAAAAAAAGCTCAAAACAGTGTGGTTAGAACTACAATGAGAGAAACAGCTTTAGCCGAGTAAGAGACACTCTACTGGGGCAGTCTTCACTGAGGCAGAAGTGAGTGTTGGTTTTTATTGTACATAAAATCACCTGAGTTCAGAGATAGACATACTAACTAATGACACAACCACCATTAAGGGCTGGCTTCCCTGGACCTAGATTAAGCCTAGTCTTAGACAAAAAAAAACATTTTCTATGGAGAATCTCCATTGAAAGTGTGATTTAGTTCAAGACTAGGCTTAATCTGTATCTGGGAAACCGCCTCTACAAGTCCACATTTGAGTTGTCATGTGATGCCCCCTCTACTGAAATAAAAAGATGAGATGACCAAGGGAGGACGATGGTGACCCCTGGGCAGCGGGAGTCAGCGGGCATTAGCAGGCATTAGCGGGCATCGCAGGGCACTATGGGGCAGGGTGTCTAGAGTTTGGGCATCTTGGCAGCATTGAGGCGCATGGACACACAGGAGGAGCCGGCAGCGTACCGCATCTCCCTGAGCATCCCGCTCCACTGCTTCTTGTCCTCCTCATACCTGATGCACGGGAAGAAGGGAGCACATGGAAGAGTGAAGAAATGACTTGATAATTGGTCATAACAACAGAACATGAAGAGCCCTCTGAGAACACTAGCTGCTTTTCGACACCGATGCCAGTGCATGCCAAGGGTTACTAGCGCCCAGCTAGTGCTCAATGTCCGGTGCTTCGAGCTTAGTGAACAACCTATTGAATTTTCCACAGTTGGGCTTTCTAGTCCCGCCCCCGTATGATCTTCAGTTTGTTTACAATCTGCAGTTGGTAAGGTGGCTAACTATGGAGACACTAGCAACACATCAAATTCTCCGGTTTCCCAACAGGTTCTGGGAACTTACGCACTTTATGAGAATTGTATTGCGCTATTCAAATCCATTCAAATCCATCATTGTGTTACAAAGAACTAACTTGCCACCCACCAAGTTCGCTAGCCAACTTAAGCACTTGGATGATAAGAATATCCCACCCTTGCTCTAAATCAAGCCCCTAGCCCAGTTTGCCCTCATAAGGACCAGGGGGTAGAGGAAGCTAAAAGCCTGAGTTTTAAGCACCGAATTGGCCTGCAGTAAGCCCTGTTGAAGCCTGGGAGTGACTGTGGAAAAGCAACGGCACAGTGTGACCTCGGCACGCACTGGCACATAGCGTAGGCACCGCTGTGGAAAGCCGGCTAATGAGTAGTATACTGTCAGTACACAGACAAGGGGGACTTACTGCCAAACATCAGTGATCTCTGAGGGGGCCACCTCTTTGTTCTCCATCTGGACGATGGCAAAGCCCCCGACGGCGTACAGGGCCCCCCCATTGCTCACTAGGTTCACCGAGCTCCGCTCCTGGGGGAACTCTGTGAAGTCCTCCCACCTGGGGAGGGGAGAGGGAAGAGAAATCGGACTGTTACTGATGCACTCATTACAATGCCCGAAAGCTAGATTACCCTTAGTCACCAGAGATGGGACATGTCAGTCAGCCTAAACGGGAGTAACTGTACTATAACTAGGGCCCAGAGTGTTCCTGGTCAGGTCAAGAGGTCAGGAAAATTCCTAACCTCTTGCATTGCACTTGAATTTTAGAACTCATAAAACATTGTTAATATTGAGATTCTACATACTTGTTTGTTCCGAAGTCGTAGACTTCAGATGCAGCAATGAGGCCTTCTTCATTGACTCCACCAGTCACAACAATCTTCCCATTGTGAATGATGGCTCCGAACATTGCTCTGGCTGTCTTCATAGCAGCCAGCTCCCTCCACTCAGACTGCTTGTGGTTGTAGACAAACATCTTTTTGAGGGCTTTGCTGTGGGCGAGAGTGATAGAGAAGGTTTTTAAATCTAAGCAAATGTCCTTACAGTATAAAGTCAAATTTACATTGTGACATACTGTAGTAAGGATTGAATGGACTAATCATATCCAACGTGCAATGTACTGTATGTATTACCGCTATAACATTACTAAAAAATTGCGATACAAGTGCACCTTATAGAGTGCCATATTCAGCAAACCACTGACTTGTACATTATACCAGCATAGCCCATTGGCCTTGCAAAGTGCTAGTGCTTGGTCTTGTGCTTAGAATGATAGACCACAGACAGCTGCAGGTCACACCATATGTTTAGCTACAAACACACACATACACACACACACACACACACACACACGGGGGGGGGGGGTTGGGATACTCACTTGTCATCTGTCTTTCCTCCAATGCAGTACACCATGCCTTTGTGGGAGACCACAGCATGGCCGTGGATCTTCAGAGGCAACTTTTTGGTCTCACTCCACTTCGTCTTCCTAGGGAGTCATTATAGAACAGGCGGGTCATACTCTGGGTCAAACACACACTCCAATGGTGAAGCGGTGATATAATACCCTTTACTTGAAGCCCATTCTTATGTAGTGTTATGAAGTGTATATACACATTCATAGCACATTATGTTGTCGTACAGTATTATGAAACTGAAAAACAAGTGTAAATAAGGCATCAAAGCATGAAAGAACATGTATATGTCACAGCTAAGAGGCATCACATGCCTTATAAGTTTGATGATGCTCTATGTCTGCATCTGTAAGGTGCCATAAATATTAATATATATTTGATTGACACTCACTCAATGTCGTAGCACATTACAGAGTCAAGAGACTCGTTGGTTTGGAGGTCTTTTCCAGCCACAGCGAAGAGCAGGTTCTCACACTCGCCCATATTGAACAGACATCTGGGAGAGGGCATGGGAGGAAGGGCTACCCAGTCAGATGCAAGAGTGTCCAACTGATAAAAGGATAGTATTGTAAATAAACAGGAACAAAATTAATTAACTTCAAAGAAGATATTAATTCATCTATTGAACTTCATTTGCAAGATTATATTTAATCAATTGAGACAGTAAAATTCTCCTTTTACATAATCAATATCAAAGTCAATGTGAATACTAAAATGTTATTTTTAACATTTGTTACTTTGTTTGACGATAAAGGCAAATACTATACCTATAAAAACAATTTGAAAACACTATAAGATACAGACTGGATATAAACTGTACAAATCAAATAAAACTTTATTCAGTATCTTTGAATGTCTCAACACACTTCTTGCTTACCGTGTAGAAATAGCACTGCAGGGGCACGTCCTTGTTTTCCTCATCCACAAACAGTCCTCCTGTAAGGAAGAGCTGGTTCTTCATCGACGTCAGGCTGACGTGGTTCCGGGGGATCTGCTCCGACATGGCCGCCAGAAAGCACTCATTCTCTACAACGTCGTAAGCCACCGCTGCTGAGTCGTTGATCATCAGGATGAGGTCACGGGTGTACATGCCATGCCTGCGGTTGTCGTTCAGGTAACCTGGAAACATGCTATCATCCTCCCCCTCCTCGCCCCCCTCTTTATCCTCCCCCTCGACCCCCTCGACCCCCTCTGCCCCCTTCTCCCCAGACTCTGTCTTCTTGGTCTTCTCTGGAAGTTTCCCCCCGAACGCCTCTTTGATCACTTGGACTTTCTTCAGGAGCTCTGGGTCGCCTTTGATGATGTCATCAGTCTCCACTTTGTCGTGGAAGTATTTCTCCGGCAGCAGACGGAAACGAATGCATTCAAAGGCATCGTTGAGGATCTTGACGCGCTTGTCCTTGTCATTCCGCACCCAGTTCATGAGCGCCTCGAAGACCACCTCTTCCTTCTCCACGTTGAGGGAGTCCCCGCCGATGACAGCGAACAGTTCGTGGGGGGCTAGCTGGAGGAACTCCTCCTCCTTGGCCAGGAGCTCGAAGCGGTCGGCGATGAAGTCACGGGCAGCCACGGCCAGCCTGGGGCAGTTGAGGACCAGACCCATGCGGAAGATGGCCAGGCAGTTAGCCAGAGACAACTTCTTCTGCAGGTAGTTGACGCACACTGTGAACACGGAGGGGATCTGGAAACGGTTGGCAACGGCAAATATGTCCTGCACATTGTCGTCTGTGAGGTCGATCTCGGCTGAGTACAGATACCTGATAACCATCTCCAAGATAGAGGGGTTGACATCATCCAGGACCACCTCCTTGGTGTCCTCCACCTCCTTGCCGTCCTCGGAAAAGAAGATCTCTCTGAAGTAGGGGCTGCAGGCAGCCATGATGAGCCTGTGGCAGGGGAAGCTGCGGTCGCCCACTTTCAGTGTGCAATCCACAAACTTGTTCTCGTTCAGCAGCTCCTTCAGACCATCCTGGAGCAAGGTGCTCTGGAAGAGACGCAGCTCCTCCTTCATGGCTTTAGGGTCCATTTTGTGTCAGGAGGGGGAAACGGTGCTTGCGGAGAGGAGGAGATGTTAGCCACAGATCCTCTTGACACCAGGTCCTGGCTAGAAAAGGCAGAGCAAAGAAAAGGTTCCCAGACTGAAGCCCCTGCAATTTAATCCTGTTCCCCCTCTAAATATAGACCCCCAGCCTCTCTCAGTCCAGAGGAATCTGCCTCGGCCAAATCTGAACGCATGCAGGGCCCGACTCATGCAGCTGTCACAGACTGAAAGAAGCAACTGGGTGTTCATGACGGGGATTAGCCTACTGTGATTAAGCTTCAGCAGTGTCATTTGACTACAGTAGCAGTTGATAGAAATGACAATGCTGTTAAAACTACAGAGTATTAACTCTAATTTTTGGTTGAGTTCAGTACTTTTTAGGGGATTTTGAGGTTTTGTCAAATTCAAAAGCCCAATATCCCCACAAAATATTAAATTCGCCTGTTGACTAATTGGTTTGGAATCTGTCATGTACATTATCTTTTCACTTTCTAAACAAACACATGGGCCACAGGATAACCTCTCTCAATGTGGCACTTTACAATTGATTATTATATATTATATAGATATTATATATATTATTAAAAGATCTTGGTAGCAGATTCAATCAAACCATTGCAAAGTCACTGCATTATTATTATTATTATTTATTTTTTTACACATAACTACTACCCACATAAACCCCCATTTTATTCAGAAAACTCAGAAAAAGGGATTGAAAAGGGCTGGGCAGCAGCTGTGGTCTACAACAGGTGACAGACAGACAGCTCTCTCCACCTATCAGCACTCCTCCTCATTTCCCTTTTGGGTTTGTTGTTCATGGGTTAAAGGTCAGCTGTCAGGGAGAGGGGCAGTCAGTACTAGCTCTCAAAATAACCACTTTGCCCTCAATCACACTGTATTCTGATTGTTATATACACTCACCGAACACTTTATTAGGAACACTATACTAATACTGGGTAGGGCCTCCCTTTGCTCTCAAAACAGCCTAAATTCTTCATGGCATTGATTTCACAAGATGTTGGAAACATTAATTTGAGATTCTGGTCCATATTCGGTGAGTGTATATTCTATATTCAGCAATTAATATGGGGCTATATAGGTAGAACATATTCTGTACCATGAAGTCATGCATAGACCTAGTGAAACACAAAGCTAAATATAAACATGCTTTTTAATATGGAGAATTGTAGAGGGTATTGCAAGGCTTTAGAGCTATTTCTTATGCCAATGGATGACTGTGAACTAAATAGTATTACTATTCTGGAGCTTGATAAAGTGTTTTGTGTAAGTGTTGGGAATTAGGTAACAATAAGTGTTATGTATAAGTAATAAGTCTTATGATAATAAGGATAGACCAGATTAGACTGTTCCACACACAAGCACACAGTCTGAATAGGACAGCAGTATCACCTATCTAATGTTAGCTACTGCACATATTAAAATGTGTGAGGGGTTATTCAAGAACATGAATCAGATTTGAATCAGTCACTTAATGAGAAGATGAAGCATTCAATTACTTTCACAGATATTTATTTACTCTTTTGAAACTTATTTTTGTCAGAGCATGATACATTGTGGAGAGATACAGTCTCCGTTTAAAATGGGACTGGTTTCACAAGTGGTAGACATCTCAAAATGATCCTATATTGGACAGATAGGTCAGACACTAAAACAGCAATGGCAGTGTGGTCTCTATCCCCCACAGTAGCAGCCAACTGTACATCTTCCATGAACCACAATGAATGATAAGGTTATCACATCCAGCAGAGGGCACAATCGGACTATAAGGTAAAGTATCCAAGCCAGGAATTGGACAGGACAGGACAGGACAGGACATTCAAAATGTGTTTCTGTCAATCAGTCAATTGGCAACAGCTTTAATTAAGTTATTCTGAAATTAATTAATTATTATTCTGAAACCCTAATAAGTCTTTTATGTAGGTTATTGTATTAGTTTGTTTATATTTTACCAGATAGAAATAAAACAACACAATATATAAAACAACGTCACATTTGTATTCATAAAATTCATGTAAAAAAAACACAATGAAATGCACACAATATCCCTTGAAGTTACAGAGTATTGGTCTGTCTAATAGTAAGTAAGTAAAGACAATTCTAAGATATGTGTAGGGTCTTTGGCCTACATTGTAGGGCTTTCCTTGCCTAGCATTGTGTTTTGACTGGGAACCTTTACTTCTATGGTAGGGATGTTCTGTTGGGTTGATTAATGTTTTTTGATTTTTTTCCTCATAGATTAGTAGCCTATTTCTGTAAACTCTCCCTAACATACAATGGGCACTCTAGACGAATACTACTCTTCGGCAGGAATAACAGGAATTATACCACCAATATTGCTATATTCCTCAAAGTCAAACAACACAGTATCAACAGCTAAGTAAACCATATACAGCTAGCAAACATAGTGTCAGTACAATTCACAAAGGAGTTATGAGGTGAGATCTAAACATATTGATGCCACCAACAAGTAAATTAACGACACAGATATGGCATTGGACGCAGTTACTGTATAGGATGATGAGGACATTAATCAGTGTCTAGTACTGTATCTACTGTACATACCTGAGTGAGAGGAATTAGTTTGCCTGCTTGCTTAAATGACAATCTATTTGTTCATGTGAATACAAAATGATATCCTGGCATTGAAGGTATCTATAGGAAATCACAGTCACTGTAATAAAATAGAAATATTTATAATACACTGAGTTATTTTACAAGTGCTTGAAGTTGGTAGGTGAGTGGTAGGGTTAGGGTTAGGGAAACAGTTATCCAATTTGTGTGATAACTCTACCAACATTTCATATCAATGTAGGTGGTGACATGTACAGTAACACCAGCTTATGTATTTGTGCGACTGTAAAAAAAACTAGTTGCCTCCATGACAACAGGACAACACCACACGCATGTCAGACGCCTTCTATCAGCCTGCTGTGGAGACAAAAACATGACAAATAAATTCACCACAAATCTTTTCAAATATCATCTACAGTATATAATCACTGAAAGGCGCACATAGATCTATAGCGTACCTGCTCTGCCTAGAACGCATATCCTCTTGCACTCCTCCTCGGTGTCGAATCGGTTCTGGTTCCCCTCACAGCCTCCGTACCAGAACTGGGCACAGGCGTTGGCCTGTTTATCATAGTACCAGCGGATGTTGTACTCCCGACACGGGCCCTGGTCCAGGATCATGCCACAGCGCGGGTCCAGGGGCACAAACTCTGACAGGGCACAACAAAGAGAGAGAGACAGTGAGAGAAAGAAAAAAAAAAGATACAAGCACAGACAGCATACAGATCAATCCTATTTTAATTAATTCCCGCTTATAATTCATACCGGCAGGCAGTTGTAAAGGTACATTTCTATTTTTAATTTAATTCCAGAGTGTAAATGAGCAGACTAGACTCTGATGTCTGTCCTGCAGAGTGGTTCCCCTACCTTCAGGAAGAGAGGGTCGTGGCGGCGGCACTAACTGGCCAGAGCCTGAGGATGATGATGATGTTGATGAGCCTCCTGTGTTGGAGGAGGATGTGTTGTGGTTGACCGTGGGGACGTGCCCGTGACTAGTACTCCAATCTGGTTTCTCAATATTCACATCATACCCTTCCCCACGGTGACCCGTCTGGAGCCAAAAACAAAAACAAACAACAAACATTAAATGCATTATTTTTTTTCTAACGTCAGCCTCTGTAGAATTTAGGCTTAAAACATTCCAGATTGCTCAGTTAGTTGAAGCTAGATGGGGGGCCCATACCAATGACTTAAAATTGGCCTCAGACATACAGTAATAACTAATAGTTTGACAATTAATTGCTGTGGATAAGTCTCAGCTCTGCATCAGATGTGATGTGCTGACCTGTACTGTGTCAAATCCAGGGGTGACGGGCTGGGGTCGGTCTCCTCTGCCACCATGGCTGTGGGTATTGGTGCCACCATGGCTGTGGGTATTGGTGCCACCATGGCTGTGGGTATTGGTGCCACCATGGCTGTGGGTATTGGTGCCACCATGGCTGTGGGTATTGGTGCCACCATGGCTGTGGGTATTGGTGCCACCATGGCTGTGGGTATTGGTGCCACCATGGCTGTGGGTATTGGTGCCACCCTGATTGTAGGTATTGGTGCCACCCTGGTTGTAGGTATTCGTGCCAGATTCCTGCCCAGATTCCTCTTGGTTAGTGGTCCCGTGGCCATGGTTCCTATTCCCGCTGTACCTGCTTCCGTGGTAACCATTGTTACCATTCCTGTATCCGTTGTTGCCGTAGCCATTGGTGACCTGGTTGTATATCATTGCGCCATTCTCGTCTTGACAGAACTGGCTGACCAGTTTGGACTCCAGAGCTGAGAAAGCAAATAGAGTGACAGATCAGGGCTATCAATCACTCTGAGGACTCAACCATATTGTGGTGATTAACCACAAGATATTCACAGGTGACCATGATGAATAAACTTGCTACATTTGATACATGTGTACAGCATGAGATGCTGATGGAGGTAGAAATCGGAGGACTGAATGAGGAATGGTGTCAAACACCGCCCATCCTCCGATTTCTACCTCCAGCAGCCTCTACTGGTGTACAGTAACATTAAACAATAACATATTCATCTAAAACCATGATTTGTCTACCAAGCAACGACATTTCATCTGTATTCCTGTCAATTCAGGAATTCAATGGAACTCCTCTGGAGAAATTCCATGTTCAATTCAAGTGACATGAATTTGAAATAGATTTGGGCCCAAATCTTGCCAACACTATAGATACAACCTCACTACATTACTGTACAGTAACCTTGGCTGTTTTTACTATACTTGGCAGTGTGTTGAAGTCGTCGATGAGGAACATGTGCTCGCTGTCCGGGTCCGAGGCGATCAGGTTAAGCTCCCTCAAGAACTCGGCCTGGGTCGGGTCCGAGGTGTTCACAATCCCCAAGGCATACATCTCAATGTTGGCCGCATGCGCCTCCCTCACCGCAAGGTCCAGCTTCACGGAATCCCGCTTGTCCGTCTGTCCATCCGTGATGACGATGGCTACCTTTCTGACGCCAGCGCGGGAGGAGTAGAAGGCAGCCTGGGTGGCCTTGCGGATGGCGCTGCCCGTGTAGGTGCCTTCGCCCATGTAGGAGATAATCCTGATGGCCTGCTTGATGTCCTGCTTGTTCGTGTAGCGTGCCAGGTTGAACTCAAGCTTGACCTCCAGGCTGTAGAGGACCAAGCCGACGCGGGTGGCGTTGTGGCCTACAGTGACACGGTCAACTAGAGCTGCCACAAAGTCTTTGCTGATCTCGAAGTTCTCTGGGCCCACACTCTCCGAGCTATCGATGATGAACACTAGCTCCATAGGCTGCACCTTGCATTTGATACCGCAACCTGGAGACAGGGGTGAGGATCTGAGACACTGAGATACAAAGATAATTTACAGAGGCACTCTCAATAGGTCAGTGAAATGACTGGTATATGCTACTGGGGAGCAAATGAAATGTTTTTACCACAAATCTCCTTGATCATTCGAATGATGTCATCTCTCTGAAATCAAAATCAGGATTCACTTGGTGAGTGAAAGGTAATCAAGAAGACAGCAGATGATATGAAAGGAGGGGGATGGGGGTGCACAATACTGAGTACTTACAGTGAGGCCTGATTCACCTTTGACCCCAGCTCTCCCCTGAAATGACAAATAAAAACATGTCAGATGATCAGTTTGTATTCAAATAGCAGTGATGACATTCCCTATTCAGTTATGAAAGTTATGTTTATTATTATTATTCAAAAAACAAATTCATTCAAAAGTTGACCAATTCATGTAAACATTAAATAGACTCTGAAAGGCATACTGTAGATGTCTGATGCTGTGTATTTTTAAACACTGTTGATGGGGCTTAATAGTAGTCACCCTGACATCTTCTGAATTTCCCTCCAGATAGGACAATAAAGGAATATGAGAATTGACTCACCGCTTCCCCAGGAACACCAGGGTCGCCAATGTCACCGTTGATGCCCTTCAGACCTCTCTCCCCTGCAGAGCCACGGTCACCCTGTCATGGAGCAGCCATACAACAAACTGTCAGATGTCAGAGACAAGAGTGTTGACGTTAGAACCATAAAACCTCTCTTTGTCTCTCTCCTCACCTTGGCCCCTGGGAAGCCTTCCCCTGTCGGTCCCCTTGGCCCAGTCACACCCTGAGGCCCCTGCTCGCCCTGAAATAGTCCATCAAATACAGAGAAGATTGGATGTGATTAAAACATCAACAATTGTTCTATTGTTCTGGCTTTATGGTAGATTTGAACACTTGTGAGGTTTACTCGGCATTCAAATGCATTATTAGGCTTCACCTAGTCTCTCTGTGCTGTGTATGTGAAACAAGGCTTTACCGACAATATAATAACACAATATTTAGTAATACCAGAAGAACCACCTGAATTCAGAAATGCACCTACCTTCGGCCCCTGCAGGCCCTGCCCTGGAGGCCCCAGTGGCCCTGGTGGTCCCGGTCGTCCAATGGTCCCCTAGAAACCAGTAAAGGTTACACACTGTAGTTTATCAAAAGAAAAAATAAAGACCTGCATTCTATAGCACTGTATAATTTATTGCAACATTTTGAGAAACGTTTCTCGAAATATGTATTTTAGCTAGTTAAACATTTGCATCAGAGCACAGCACAGCCAGGCATACTGCACCACCTGTTTCTAATGTAGCAAGCAAGCTAGCTAGCAAGCAAAGCTCAGTGAGCTATGAAGCTAAACTATGGGGCTGGGCCCTTCACTTTAGCTAACCTAGACTTTATAGGTGACCGGATTCTTCAAAGCAGCCATGCTGTTCACAGCTTGACAATGTCTGGCTTGTATTGTTACAGTCTGAAGTACATTACGACCATTACTGACCAGGCCCCACTACTGTGAAGTAAAAACCCTCAGAGCTGCCTGTTTGTCAAGAGCTGGAGGAGATGAAAAGCGTACTGAGTAATGGATGTGATATATGAGGAACTCTTGACTGAGGTCTGGGCATTGGTTTGGTTAACCCTACTGGGCCAGTGCTTCTTATTAAGCACATATGCCGGGGGTATTCACACACTTCAGTGGTGTGTGTGAGAGCATGATAAATGTCCTGTAGGAATGAGACGCTTATTACCCCAACCTTTGAATACAAGGCGTGTGGGATATGTTCATACATACAAGATGGGGGAATATGGACATGCCATGCTATAAGGTAATACTCACTCTGGAATGCTCACATACATCCTTTTTGAAACTGCAAAGCTCCCAGTATAGTGATGCAGGTCTTTAGATGTTGTACATGTGGGGATCTGAACTTTTCCCACAATGTTATATTCGGTTTTGTAAGACATCTAAATACCTTCATCAATATTCTGGGCACTTCGCAGTTTCAAAAATGACATATTTAAGCGCTTTCAGAGCTTTTAACCTTTGTTTGCGATTTTGGTAAGTTTCTCGAAACTAAGTGAAATCACAAAAAAGTGTCTGTACCCTTCTACAACATGCCATTTACATAACAATTATTTGGTTAAAAAAAATCAGAATGAATCCTTTAACGTTGGGTTAAACAAGGCATAAGGAGTTAGCATTAGAGTAGGGGTTGAGTCCATTGCTCTTCTAGTCAGTTGAATCAGACATAGAATTTCTCCATTGTAATGCTGGTCAATCTATGAATCAAGGGGAGAGATGTCATGACCCTAACTGCTAGGTAGGTAGCCTCTTCAGAGTATCATGGTGTACTGTACCGGGGGTCCTTGGATCCCCGCGCCTGTGGGGCCTGTTAAACCTGGCAAGCCCCTGAAGCCAACGTCACCCTGGATGGGAGAAAACACACAGATATCATCTTGTTCTACCATTCTGTCAGACTGACAAACACACGTGCACACACACACACACACACACACACACACACACACACACACACACACACACACACACACACACACACACACACACACACACACACACACACACACACACACACACACACACACACACACACACTGCTATTACCTAACCATGACTTCTTGACCCAGCTACAACACATTCTCTAACATCCAGGGTCAAGTAGAACCATGTCCTTACCTTTGGTCCTGGAAAACCCAGTCCCTCAATACCGGGTTCACCTGGAAGACCAGGAAGGCCAGGGTGACCCTGCAAACCAGAGGCACAACATGAGCGTCACCACTAGCGACATTAGATAGATAGATAGATAGACAGACAGACAGACAGACAGACAGACAGACAGACAGACAGACAGATAGACAGATAGACAGATAGATAGATAGATAGATAGATAGATAGATAGATAGATAGATAGATAGTATATGTGTGCTCACAGTAGGACCAGGATAACCATCCCCTTTAGGCCCGTACGGACCTTGTGGACCAGAATCACCACGATCTCCCTGAGAGAAAGAGAGCACTCAGATGAAGGAGACCATTATCAAATGCGACTCAATATATTTATTCATGCATACATCAATGAATGGGAATGCATATACAAACACATCAAGCAATGACACAGAGTACCCAGATCAGTAAGTACATTCTACTCTAAATTCGACTTATTTCTCATTATGCCAGTATTATGATATGGTTAAGTCTCACCTTGGGACCAGGCAGTCCATAGCCTGTCTCTCCTAATGGTCCAGAAGGACCGGCTGGGCCGACATCACCCTGAGACACACATAGTTTGGCATGGTTATGACTTACAACATAGTTAGAAAAACATTGTTAGAACACTGTGTAACTCATGGGGGTTTTGGGGATGGAGAGCGGTTTACTGTACCTTGGGTCCTACGATGCCACGCCCTTGCGTTCCTGGCATGCCCGGCCGGCCCAGTGTCCCTGGCTCCCCCTAGGAGAGGTCAAAGGTCATAATATAATGACAGCAAGGGGCTGATTCACACTCTACCCAACACTGAGCCATAATGCCATGGGCCAAACTGATTGCACTGTGTTACACGGTCACTCCAATACATTGTACTCCATTTTCTTATTTTACAGCAGTTTTACAACAGTAGGAATTAGAGTGACCACGGTCATGGAGTACTGTGAGTTGATGAATGATAGTAAAGGGTAATATCCTTACCTTTGCTCCTGAGGGGCCAGCACTACCAATAGGGCCAGCTAAGCCCCGTATTCCTCTCTGACCCTGGTCTCCCTGTAGGGGTACATATGGGGACCAAGATTAGCCTACTCAACCAATCACTACAGTATGGAGCAAAACTCAGAGTAGCATATAGCAAAAGGACCAAGTAAAGGTTACAGTGAAGAATTATGATTTTTACCTTCTCTCCCTGAGTTCCGAAACCCTGAGCCCCCTCAGGTCCCCTCAAACCTGCAGTGCCCGGCTCACCCTGCACACACACACACACACACACACACACACACACACACACACACACACACACACACACACACACACACACACACACACACACACACACACACACACAATACAGGGTTAAAGACATTCAAGGATTCATCCGTTTTTTGGTGGATGAGAAATGGAGAAAAAGGAGTTAGCTACCTTCTGCCCTGGGGCCCCGTCTTCTCCTGGGAGCCCAGGTAAACCAGCGAATCCTGATGCTCCTGGCTCTCCCTGGAGAGAGATCATTGGTTGTTGTCTCAGTCTACCTTGCAGTATCAACAACAGCTTCTGATGGAACAACACACCAAACTGCAGATATCGTCTCCATTGGAGGAAGACTCACCTTAGCTCCAGGCTCGCCAGCCCCTCTTTCTCCCATTGCTCCAATCTCCCCCGGTAAGCCTTGATCCCCCTATGGAAGCCCAGTATCAAACACATATATTAGTGATATCCTAGACCTTAAACAAGCAGTGTAAGTCTAGCCACAATAAAGAAAAGAAAGTCTAACCACAATGGTAATGGGGCACTTATTGCAAAATATAAAAAAATAAAATATAAAAAATATCAATAATAAGGAGTGATGTTTCTAGATAGTCATAGATAATCATCACTTTAGTGTGATAGGAACCTTATACAGTGGGTGTCAACTAATGTAAAATGCATAAGAAGACCAACCTTAGGCCCTGGGAAACCCTCTCCCTGTGGACCCCTGCTCCCTGGTGGCCCCCGAGGCCCCTCCATACCCTGATAGAAGAGGGATTCAAAAAGTCATTAAAAGTGTTTTACACACTTACTTTTAAGTATTGATGCTAGTATTGTTAGCCAGTATGTGTGTAGCCTACATCTTATAGCTGTTTTAGAAGTGAAAACAGTTGATAATAACAGCCCATATTCATGATGAAGAGACATCATTCAAGTTTAAATGCGTCTGAAGTTTAGAATTATGTGGGAGTCTGGGTACAAATACGAGCCAATAAATGTGTAACAACTGGAGACAGTACACACTAGGCATTCATTGTTATAGATAGTGGGGCTTACCTTTTCTCCCTGAATCCCTGACCCTACTGGGCCAACAGGTCCTGGAAAACCTGGAGGTCCAAACTCCCCCTACAGGTCAGAAAGAGAATGCATGTCAAAGCAAGTTTGGGTATATACTGTAGATCAGTGATTATTACCAACAATATATGCAATAAACTTGTAACCTCTAAATTGTGAAGCTTGCCAAATGAATATCCCATTGGGTTGGAAAAGTACACTTGACTTGACTTGACTTGAACTCTAGATACAAAGACCCACTGTAATATCATTGTACAAATACTGTACATACATGCCCAACCCATAAAATGCCAGCTTGACTTATTCGATCAATGATGTTGACAGAATATTGAGAAATAGACCAAACACAATATGCAAAGGGTAGGTAAATAAAACAGTTAGCAGCATACTTGCTGAATTATTTCCTTCATTATGTCATGACTACCTATGAACTATGATTAAACTATGATTACCTATGATTAACTCTATGATATAATTCCACCACAGAGCAACGGTAACCTTGGCAGGACAATTCTTGCCAAGAACAAACCCCTCAGGAGTAATTGCAAATCACATCATTTCCATTTTTAGCATTTTCTGTGACATCATCAATGTAGGACGGTGCATATTGTTCAAGAGTGAACATCTGCACAGACAAGGTGAGAGCAATATGAAGGATCACCTGTTCACCAAGGGAGGCTGGTGGAGGTATAAAATCGAAGGGTTTGATACCATTCCTCATTCAATTCCATGCATTACAATGAACCCCTCCTCCGATTTCTACCTCTACCAGCCTCCCTTACTGTCCACAGATGGAGGAAAGGAGATGAGGAAAGCAAGCCACTGTAGACTATTAAGACGCATCCTGGGAATAGTCTTTCCTTCAATGTCAAAAGAGAACTTTCCCACAGTGCCTTTTAGCCCCCTCCCTTTGCCCATGCAACAGCCTTGTCTAATTCATCACCAAAGACAGTGGAGAGGAGTAGGAGCCTCATATATAACAGCAGACGGAAAGGAGAAGACCCCAGTGCTTGTGCCAACCACTCCATGACCTGCATGGGGCTCTATGGGAGCCTGGGGCTAGCCTGGGGGGAGACTGCATGTTTGTGTGAAGGCCATTCACCCAGTTGGTTTATTTACAGCCCTACTGTACCTTGTCTCCTTTGACACCAGCGCCGATATGTCCTCTAAGGCCCCTCGTACCCTCCAGACCTCTGTCCCCCTGCAGAGACAAAGACCACTCAGTATTCAAACTATCCTCTTCATTTCTGCACACACACACACACACACACACACACACACACACACACACACACACACACACACACACACTCACACACACACTCACACAAACACGCACAGATAAACTCACACCAGCTGTACAGTAAAGGGGATTGTATCTGAGGTCCAGATGCACACAAACTCAAACTTTGTATGCAATGCAATGAAAGATTTGTGACAACATTCCAATTACATTCACAGTTGGGATTCAAACCTAAGACACACAGACATTCATTGGTAAAAACAGCATCATGCCAACCACAAGGGTGATAAGAACTAAACTATTTACCCAACGGAACTGAAATATTACATTGTGTACCTCCTGTGCTCTCCATGGATGGTCTTGGCATTCATGTTTTAATTTCAGTTTATGTTTATGTGTCTACGTGACATGCCAAGGATAGGTTGAAAGGTGGAGGACTTTGTTTACTAAGCTTGGTAAATGTTGAGAGACAGGATGGATAAACCAGAACATGATGAGGATTGGGCTGAGTTTGAGAAGTCTCACAGAGCTGAATGTTTCCTCTCTGGACCAGACAGGACAGGAGGGTGGGGGACGGGGGACGGGGGACGGGGGGGGGTGAGACATACCACAGGGTCGAGGCGGGGTCTGACTGATGTTGAGATGCCGGGGGACATGTTTAGTATTACTCTCAGTTTTCCACTGTGGTTGGGCTCCAAGAGCACGTACATCAGCACTGGGTATGAGATGGAAACCACAGCAACCACAGAATGTTGTTCAAAA
This sequence comes from Argentina silus, assembly GCF_951799395.1. Classification (NCBI taxonomy): domain Eukaryota; kingdom Metazoa; phylum Chordata; class Actinopteri; order Argentiniformes; family Argentinidae; genus Argentina; species Argentina silus. The sequence goes on along the minus strand of NC_139668.1, from coordinate 8,945,323 downwards.
GTCTCTGTAGTTAATTAGGACATTCAGGCTACGACTTGAAATGATTAAAAAAAATCACATGAAGAAACAAAACATGTGTGAGCATTCAAGACAATGGGATGCAGCAGAACACTGATGAGATACCGTACTGGTGAGATGTCTGTTGTCTGTTTGGATCACTCTGTTGCAATTTTCTATTTGTGAACTCCTAAGAGGTTATATGAGGTCTGTGGAGGACAGTGACAGATGATTAGCAGAACTAATTCAGGACAAAGCAGAATAAGGGAGTAGAGGTAGCATAGGAGCTAATCCTCCATTATCCTTCATTTCGGCTCAGTCAAGCCAAGCAGGTGTTCTTGACATACAGGCAGGCAGTGATGAACACAGCTTAGCTCTCATGAATCCGGAGCTTGCAGGAACATGTCATTGAAGGAATACTGCTTATAACCAGATCTGCATGTGTCTGTGTAGCCGGGGTCAATCTAACACGCAGGAAAAATGAATGCCTTGAGCCTAGAGTTTCTCCAATAGCTGAGACATTCTTTTGGCTCAGTCATGGACACTCACACTGTCATCTTTTCTGTGATGAGATAATATCTCTCAACAGACTAAAGCAGTGTTTTTTTTAATTTATTGCCGACACATCAACTTCTGTTGAAAAGCTCCTGTTGCAACCTGGTCAAAGCAGTTTATCAAAGCAATACCTGCTGCTGGAAACCTGATGTTCCTTTGTACTGTAACTATGTAGGCTCGCTCTACATAGGTACAATACAACATATTTGTATTCCAGCTCTCTCACTACATGAATAAGATGTTTGTATTGTATTGTGTGAGCCAATATAAAAATCTTTTTCGCAAGTTGCAACAAGTAGAAATAACATGATATCTTTATGAAGGAAAGACATGCACCGGAATGCAAATATCCTGGCTGTACAGTAACATTTTCAGAGGATGTGTTGGAGCAGGGAGAAGTCTGGTCTGGGCATATGTATCGCACGTGTGCCTGAACAACCGCAAGAAAAGCAGATGGGGCTGTTCTTTCCTGCAGCGGTCTCAGTTGAGTGACTCACTCTTTCATGCCTACAGGAGACCTGGACAGCTCAAGGTGTTTCCTTGGGTCTGGGTTAGCTAGCATGATTGGTTAGTATGTTGTTGGATTCTCAACTTCTACATTGGCAGTAGATTCTCAATAGTGGAGGAACAAGAAGGTGGAATCGATCCATTGCATGTTGTATCGATTATGATACTGAATCGTGTTATACTTTTATAGTGTTGTCAATGGTAATGTTCCTGTATTTATATCCACATACCTGGAACCCAGAAGGGGAACAAATGGGATCATATTCTTAAGATGTACAGTATCTGCAGAGCAGACCCTCAGAGTGGTACACTCCTGTTTCCCCAATTTGTACCTTTGGTCCGGGGAAGCCTTCTCCTATGGGGCCTTTCTCGCCTTGGACACCCTGTGGCCCCTGTGGCCCCTGTGGAAAGCAATGGAATAAACAAACATATGACTTTCTTAATTCCCCAAAGCTTTCAGACAACTTTCATCATGTAAACAGTCAGTCAATGAGAAGGCTATAATGTCTCTGCCACTCTGCCACATACAGTTAATGGCCAACATTGGCCATCACATTATGGCTGTGAACCCAATGACTTGTGCTCTTGCCTACTCACCGGCAGGCCAGGTTCCCCTAACCCAGGTGGTCCCGGAGGTCCCAGTCGGCCCTGGAAACCCACATCCCCCTACAGAGTGGAACACACACAAGGGGAGATACAACAGGTGGTTGGGAGAGAACAGTTATTACCTTGTTTTCCAAAACAATTGAATGATGGGAGTTTACCTTCGGTCCAGGAAGGCCAATCCCAGTTTCCCCTTGAATTCCAGGTGGCCCAGAAAGTCCCCGTTCACCCTATAAAAGAGAGAGACACACACACACGCACACGCACACGCACACGCACACGCACACACACACACACACACACACACACACACACACACACACACACACACACACTTAATGAGCAGGGAATTGCATAGTATTTGGCACAGCATAGATTCATTAATCTGCATCTCTCTACTTCCTCCCTATGGAGTTTTCATCTGGGCTTGACATCAATAAAACATTGAACTTGCCACTGAACGAGAACAGAACTCTCTTGATGAGGTGAGATCATTTCTTCTAAATCGCACTCATCTATAACCCCACTCCATCTCCACCCCTAACCTACAGTATAACCTCACACACTCCTAAGCACTGACCTCACCAGGGGAGACAGATGGAGGTAGAAATCGGAGGACGGGTCATTGTAATGCGTGGAGCGGAATGAGGAATGTATTTACCATTCCTAATTCCGTTCCATCCATTACAATGAGCCCGTCTTCGAAATTCTATCTCCACCAGCCTCACCTGGACCTTACATATTCATATTTTGTTCCTCACACGTTCCATTATTCAAACAGGGGTTCAAACCAGCATGCATATTCCCTCAAAACCGGCATACAAATTCCCTCAAAACCAAAACGCCATTGGAATGTAATTAAGTCAAATAAAAGTAGTAAATCATCTCGCACTTGTACAGTAGGAGGAACCGTGCATGAAGTGGGCGGGGACACCTTGGTACAGCAGGTACATACCCGTATGTTTTTTTCACTTTCAAACAAGTCAGAACTAGGCTTCATGTCAGACATTAGTCTGCCATTCAGTTGATGTTGGATGACAGTCAAACAAGCAACATGTACATTCTTTCGAAACAATTAAGCTCTGAACACATGACTGGAAGTGTAGGGGCGCATGTCAGACTTGACAGTAATGTTATATGAGAGGAGGGTAAAAAGGAAAAACAAACTGACAACATAATAACAGCATAATATCTCCAGAGGGGTGTTAAATCTTCACTATAGTGATTGATGATATTTGACAAATAATAACAGGATTATTTTATACATTAAATGGATTGTTCACTTTTTTACACTTCATAGTCTGGTGGTTCCTGACCCTAAAAGTTGTTTAAATAGCCACTACTAACCTCAGCTAACTTTAGCCACCGCTAAGAAAAAATCAATGGGTGTGAATAGACAAAGTACAACGTTGCATGGCCAAATCAACTCAAATTAACTTTCTGACTTGGTTGGTAGTTACTTTGAGGTGATTTGGCCACAAATGTTGAACTTTGCTCCCATTCACACCCATTTTATGTTAGTGGTGGCTAAAATTAGTAGTCGCTATTTACACAAATCTGAATCATGGATTACAGTTTCTCCTGGCCCAAAGACTACTTTCAGGAACCCTCAGACTATAAGGTGGAAAAAAGTGAACTGTTTCATTAACGCATTTAGGTCGTGGTCATCATCTGATGTCTGAGCCAAAATGTAACCTTTCTCTATGAAACTGACAAAACCATTGACATAATTGCCCTTTTCCACAACCACGAAAAACTTGATCCAAACCAGACTCCATGCTCCAGACAGAGATGTTTAGTGTTTCAATAAACTGCATACTTGAGTTGTGTGTGCGCTGTGTGTGGATTTGAGATAGAAGGTCAGCTTTGATCAACGTGTTTAGATTATACTGAAGGAGAGACCCGGACCTGACTTAGCTGTCAGTCAGAGGTCTCTCTCTCTAATTGGTTCACTATGAATGACAGTTCATATTATTACAATTATATAGAATGAAATACCACTCACTTTTTTCCCTGAGGGACCCTCCGGGCCTGCATCGCCATATGGTCCAGGTAACCCCTGTGAACAGAAGAAATACAGAATTCTATAAGAAAGGATAGTGAATGGTTGTAAATCGCAACAAGGACAATCAATTCAATCCAACTTTCAATGTCTTCTTTGGGTATCCACCTTGAAAGAATTTCTGAAACTACCTTTGAAATTTCAGACACAGAGAATTCTAGGAATTTGGGCTCACCTGTAGACCTCTGTTTCCTCGGATGCCTATTGACCCCTCTGGACCCTGTTAGATGGGATGCATCAGTTAGTCCATACAACTGAGCACAGTAAACACATAACAGCCTAAGTCCACATTCTATCTGGACAGTGCCCTAGATTGTCAACAGATGCTCAAACGATCAACTAACTATAGTACTTTGTTGATACACTACAACTTACACAGCTAGGGGTTAAGGGTTAGGGCTAATGGACAGTTAGTTGAAGACATGGTATAAAGGGATGGTTTTGGGCCTATATCCGGAGAAAGTGTTGCCTAATTTAGGGTCCTCTCTATATTCATCAATGCTTCATACTGATGCTGTGGCTGAGGAGAGGACCGTCCTTAACTCCAATGATTGTACATCATAGGTCTAGGGGTAAACATATCTTGCACCTGTTTGCTGATAAAGAAGCTGGGAAAGAAGCGTAGGCGTTGTAAGCCACTATCTCAAACCTCAGCCTACAGTTAGGAGTGTTCCAAGGTCACACACTGTCTATTGTATGATAGAAGGAGCAGTCGGTTTTGATTTTTCCTCAGTCACAGAATGGAAAATAACAAAGTACATTAGGTCACAACACATTTCATATAAGACTTAAGCCAAATAGTACAAACACATTTTTTGCCATTACAATAATTATACAAAACAAATAACATACACGTTCTCCTTTTATTCCAGGTGTGCCACAGTCTCCTCTCTCCCCCTTAACAAAATGGAGGGAAAATTAATGAGTTATGTATGTCATACAAGCACAAGTTATATTGACACAATAATACACCCCAGTCATATTGATCTGATGAGGTCTGGGGTTTCATACTGTACCTGCTCTCCTTTGTAGCCTGGCTTTCCCTGTGTATAAACAACAAAGTCTTGATTAGACAGGAGTATTAGACAGTGATCAAAACAATGTCAAGGACCACAAAACAGACAATATGGTTTGCAATAATGAGTTGTTGAAGACATCTACATGGTACATCTGCCAATACCTGTTTAAATCATTCCTATGAATTGTAAACCATAGGGGATACAGTAGTACACTCTGACCCTATACTCACGTCTGACCCTTCGCGACCTGGATATCCACTGATTCCACTTTCACCCTGAGAGGAAGTGACACATAATCTTTGAATACAACATGGGAACAAACTGAGCAACACATGTAGGAGATATTTCATGGCTTTTCTCTCTCTCTCTCTCTCTCTCTCTCTCTCTCTCTCTCTCTCACACACACACACACACACACACACACACACACACACATTACCTTCACTCCTTTAGCACCTGGGGTTCCATCATCTCCAGAGCGACCCTTCTTGCCCTGTGAATGGAAGAGAGATAATAAAGCTGAAATTACATATCACATGTGTCATTATAACATGGTAAGATGTTAACATATGTATAACATAAGTATAACACATTAATAGCAGTGTGCACAAAGAAACATCTCCAAAGTTCATATAATTTGCATCTGGTATTGGAGCATGTGTTACTGTAGTGTGTGTGTGTGTGTGTGTGTGTGTGCATGTGTGTGCGTGCATCCCTGGTGTGAGAAACTGTTGTTGTTGGGTCATTAAGTTAATGGACTTAATTACTGCATAAAATGCTGCGGAAGTACTTGCTAGGCATCTGCTTCATTCTCACTAGCTCAGGGATGCACAAAGACACCCCCCCTAACCACATTTTCCAACAAACCTTCCCAAAGACCCGCAATTATCTACAGTGTTAGCAGCAAAGCAGCCTTTGTTAGCTGGTGCTGTACTGTACCAAGGGGACCCATTTTGGTTAAGTAATGGCCATTTGAGCATCACAATGGGCTGTGGTCTTTATGTACTGTAGGAGGAGGAGGACTATGCGTGAGATTTGGCTGGTTCGAGCACTTACCGCAGGGCCACCAGGTCCTCTCTCCCCCTTCTCACATGCACACGAATTGGCCAGGGGACACTTCGGACACAGGGAAACAACACAGGGATTCATACAAGCATTCAGACAGTTCATTGAGGAATGTGTGATTAGGCCCCGGTATCAAGATTGGCACACTGGTAAGACTTACCAATTCATCCGTTACCGCTGTCTGTGAAATAAGAAACAGAAGATGACTCGGTCAAAATTGTGTCAGATTCCGAGTTATTCTTGCTTTAATGTACATTTTCATGGGTTGTGATATCACAAAACTTAATACAGCATAAATACTATCCATTATGAAATTTAACATGTCCAATACATTAATAGCTGGCTATTCCATCACATTTTTAGAGCCAAGATGACTGAGTAAACTCTGTGGGACAAAAGACAAAAATGAGCCAACCACATCAGACAAAAATGAGCCTACCACACAAAGCTATGCATTGCCACAATGATAATGACAAACAGTGAAGGACACAGATTTAGCATATTTTTGTCATTATTGAACCGATTTCAACCCTAGTCTGTATATATGCAATTGGGAAACCATATGGATCCCAATCATCTGCCACACTGGAGTCATCCTATAATGTGCTACCTCATCTCCAGCCTCCTTCACACTCTAGATGACAACCTCCAGCACCTGACTCTGTGGAGCTGAGCTTTGACAGGCTTGAGGCCTGAACCCTAAAAACCTTTCCACTTGTGACAGAGAAGCTCATTTTGCCAAAGCCCTGTCCCCCCCCCCCCCCCCCCCCCCCCCATCCCCCCAACCTCTTAAGTTATTACTTTTTTCACGACATGAAAGCCAGCCACATTTCTATACGGGTGGATTTCCACAGAAACAAAATGCAAACCACATGCAATGGCCAATATAACATCTAGGAGCATCCAAAGTGTATATCCGTTGCAGAGAAGAAATGTCTGAAGCCACCCCTTGAAGGCCTGTTTATTCTTAAGGAGGGGAGCAAAGCTGGACCCGGAGACAGAGGCATACCGGAGATAAAAGACAAGCTTGTGGGACAGACATGGTTATGACATACAGATGCTGCCTCTACATGATGAAAGTCTCTGTGTTGAGTTGGTTGCTATTGGGTGTGCGCTCGCATGCAACGCCAACCAGCCCATATAACACACAGTGAGTGCGTAGCTAATGGAAGAGCAGCCTCTTAAATTCTATGGCACTATGGGTGTTGGTTTTAAAGGAGCAGATTGTCTTGATCGTGTTTTGATGTCTAACACCTGCATCAACAGTGTGTTAGCAGTTCATGGCGTGCATGGAGCTTATTTAACTATTCGGCGTGCATGCGTGATCTTGCTGAGCGCTCTCCTACTGAACCCAGTTTTTCCACAAAGAGTCTTCATGTGGACCAGATGTTACAGTTAACAGGTCTTAAACCCCCCAGTTGTGTCTCCCAGGCCTACTGTACATATAGAACATTATCTAATTGGTCTTGGAAATGCATGAAAGGTTTTTGATAGTCCCCCCTCCCCCATCTCAACCAACTGTATCTACAGTTTTCAGTCCAACAGAAAATAGACTCAAATAAATGAACGGTAAAAGGCTTTAGAAGCACCAGCCAAAGAACACTGTCAAAAAATAATAATTTCTTCTACATCCTGTTTTCAAGCGAAGACTGAACACCAGGCACTAAAGCGATAACAGTATGATTACAAAGGTTCGGAACACGTGATGACGGAATGGACCAAACTATCTGTTACTATGACAACACTAAGCAGGTGCAGTCGTACTGGAGGTGGTTTGGATGCTCACATGATGAGTAACCTTGCCTGAGACCAGGCATTGTTGTGGCACGAGGGAGACCAGGGTCAGATCCCTTAAGCTACAAGCTAAGGAGGATGCCAAAAACTATGAGGGAAGTTTTAGAATGTTTCTGAGGCCTGAGCACTGAATACACACCAGTCTTTTCCAAAGATGAAGCAAGCAAGTCTTGACTTGAGGATGTCTTCATAACCATATTGTGTAACCGAAATACATAAAGTTCTGCATTTATATGTCCTAAAAAATGCTTGAGAATTTATTTTGTACCATGGCCCCGCCCTGTTCAGACAAAACATGATATGTCACGGTTTTCCAAAAAGGGAGGAGTCCACGCACATTTGAAATACACTGCAGCGGTTGCAGAACTCACAGAGTCTACAGTACATTGCTCTAGAAACCTGAAAGGATTCAGTCAAGTCAACATTTTCAAAATAGCTAATTTGACCTCTCAAAAAATGACTTCAACATCAATGATGTCATGAAACGTGTGTCAATGTTATACTTACAATCTCTTTGATGACCTTGTCTATGATGCCCCTGTCCTGAAGATTGTGGAGGTAGCGTGTGGCTGGGGAGCTGGCCAATAGCCGGAGCTGGGCTATGTTGGTGGGCTCGTTGGCTGCTGGCGTGATGCCCACGGTGAAGAAATTAACACCCTGGTTCTTGGCATCAGCTACAGCAGAAAAGATGTCTGGGTTTCTGGGGTGGGATATGCCGTCCGTCAGCAGTATAGCAACCTTAATGTTGGGCGGTATAGACTCCTCCAAGTAAATATGGGTCAGGTTTGTGATGGCGTAGGTGGTATAGGTGCCGTGTCCGATGAAGATGATAGGCGCGATGCGAGCCTTGAAGTCGGCCGGGCCCTGCCACTGCTTGAAGGTCTGCTCGATGATGACATGGCTGCTGTACTGCAGGAGTGCGGCCCGCAAGCTGAGGTCCCGGCCCGTCTGCAGACGGACACCTTGGAGGCGGTCCACTACATCAGAGACAAACCTCTTCTCCTGGGCATGGTTGTCCTTGGCACTCTCTGAGCTGTCTACCAGGAAGGCCAGCTCCAGATTACAGCCCTGGTCCAGCAGCGCTGGGGGCCAGACAGGGGTGAGTCATTAGCATGCTGAAGGTCAATCCCATTTCAAAGCAGGGGATCAATCACACATAAAAAGTGATACTTTCTCATGCCCAGCTCATTGCCAACATTGTGAACACAGATAAGTGGATTAGTATGCAAGAACAAAACCATTCAGAGGCTTTTAAGATAGAGAGAGTTGGATGATTTGGGTTCTAGTTCTTTTCAGTCTGAACCCTGAAAAAAGGGAGAGGTGATTTATTGATCAAGCTGTACGTAGTACTTTGGAAGGGGGCCAAAGGGTTGCATCTCATGAACTGTAAATGGATAATCCTGAGTTTTAAAGCTGTATAGAACGTGTGATCCTAACCTACTGCACGTTACCACCTCCTTAGCAAAAGGATTGAGGGCACAGACTTAATATAGCTGGTGAATAAATCACATTTACCGTAATTCAAAGAAATGTGTCAGAGAGAATGCGCCTACGGACACAGTGCTCTTGAGGGAATAAAATATTTAATTAACAGGTCACAAAACAGTCACAATAGAGATGGATGGCTTTCGAGATTTGTGAGATATGATCATTTTAAGGGGATTACATCTTCTGGCAATTACCTTTTTTGGAATCACATACGTTTCAGTGATGAGGGCTCCCTTTGACTGTTCTTTTCCTAGCATAAAGTTCAGCACCTACCCTGGTACTATGGATGTCTCTTAGAGAAGGTTTTTTTTTTATGTCTCTCTATCCCTCAATGAATAAACATTCCTTTGGCTCTTACATTGTCCATTCTTTGGGATGGTGTTGGTTGTCAGTAGCCTTTTCTTGGCTCTGGTGTCCACCCCTTCATAGTTGTTTTCATAGTTGTTCTGGGCCCAGAGACCCTGGAGTCCACACAGCAGCAAGAGCCAGTGCAGAGAAGGGGACATCACCACCACCACTTATTCACCCCTGAGAGAGAGAGAGAGAGAGAGAGAGAGAGAGAGAGAGAGAGAGAGAGAGAGAGAGAGAGAGAGAGAGAGAGAGAGAGAGAGAGAGAGAGAGTGAGTAGTGAATCGTGATGTTACTCCTTCCAGATGCATTCATTCACATATACACTAACGCACAAGATCTAACCCAGGCTATGGCGTAACAGTTCAAAATGTTCTTAATTTTCAAAAGAAATTTAAACGAACTCACGGTACAGCACTGCAGACTCAAGTCCCCAATATGCTGAGTATGGTAAGAGAGAGAGAAAGAGAGAGAGAGAGAGAGAGAGAGAGAGAGAGAGAGAGAGAGAAAGAGAGAAAGAGAGAGAGAGTGAGAGAGAGAGAGAGAGAGTAACAGAGACAGAATAAGTGTCTGCTCAGGTAAAATTCAGATTAAACTGGGAGGGTGCTGAGTCCTTAGTCCTTAGTATGCATGCAGCGGTGGCTCTTGCTCCAGGGGTGGTGTTGAGTCTGCAGGGGTCAGGTCCGGTGGGTCAGGTCCGGTGCAGGTACAGCAGCAACAGTGAGTATTATAGGGTCTGTACTTTACTCCAGCTCACACTAAACTCCCTGAGTAAGCTTCAGCTGCAGTCATCCTGAGGAACAGTGAGTAGCGGCATACAGTAACCAGCCCCCTTGCACACTCGCCCACTCCATTTTAGGGAAGGTGGGTGGGACAGTGAGCTCTTAATCTACCCTTCAATGGGTGGAGCTATGCTGGAGGAGGGAGAGGGTCCACTTTGGTTCAAAGTGGCAGTACTGTTCTATAAGAGAATATTGGTGAAAATCCTCCTAGTTGCACTAGAATTTGGGAAATCTAAAGGCCACTTTAAATGTATTTGACAGGTCATGTTGTTTCAAAACCAGTCATAAAAATGGTGAGAACACATTTGCAGTCTTAGCTACTATTTAATGCACAAGAGAAATGTTATTTCTATTAGTCTATTGCTTTTCAAATGGGGTGAGAATATACCTCTTGACTATAACAATGACCCCTTTTATTTTACAGTACATGCAATAATGGTACTGTAGGAGTCACGTCATAGGGTTTTGTCAGGTCTTGTTTTTTGTCTTGGAGCTTTTGTTGTGATCCGGGGTCAATTCCAGGTTCACCTGCACCACATTCACCGAAGGTCTAATTTGGTGGTTGTGGGAATTATGGCTTCCGGAGACCTCGCCCACTGAACAAAGCAGACAAGTGAGCTGTGGAGAGGGACTAAGGATTTACTTACTCCTAAAGGCACAGTACACCTTACTGGGCTGTGGGCCATGATTCACTTGTGTGAAAGAATAAGGCACAAGCTTTACATTTACATATACACTCACTGAACACTTTATTAGGAACACCTGTACACCTTCTCATTCATGCAATTATCTAATCAGCCAATTGTGTGGCAGAAGCGAATATTTCTAAAACTGTTGATCTCCTAAGATTTTCATGCACAACAGTCTGTAGAGTTTACTCAGAATGGTACAATAAAGAAAAAACATCCAGTGAGTGGCAGTTCTGCAGACGGAAACGCCTTGTTGATGAGAGAGGTCAACGGAGAATGGCCAGACTGGTTTGAACTGACAAAAAGGCGTCGAACCTTGAGGTGGATGGGCTACAACAGCAAAAGGCCATGTTAGGTTCCACTTCTGTCAGCCAAGAACAGAAAGCTGAGGCTGCAGTGGGCACAGGCTCACCAAAACTGGACTGTTGAAGACTGGAAAAACGTAGCCAGGTCTGATGAATCTCGATTTCTGCTGAGGCACACAGATGGTAGGATCAGAATTTGGCGCCAACAGCATGAATCTATGGACCCAACCTGCCTTGTGTCAACAGTCCAAGCTGGTGGAGGTGGTGTAATGGTGTGGGGAATGTTTTCTTGGCACACTTTGGGCCCGTTAACACCAATCAATCATCTCTTGAATGCCACAGTCTATTTGAGTATTGTTGCTGACCATGTGCATCCCTTCATGGCCACAATTTACCCATCTTCTAATAGCTACTTCCAGCATGATAATGTACCATGTCACAAAGCAAAAGTCGTCTCAAACTGGTTTCATGAACATGACAATCTGCAGGAATTGTGTGATGCAATCATGTCATCAAGGACCAGAATCTCAAAGAACTGTTTCCAACATCTTGTGGAATCAATGCCATAAAGAATTGAGGCTGTTTTGAGCAAAGGACCCATAAAATGGTTTGAAACATCGCTGCAGCAGCTCCTGGTTGGGAATTTGACACCCAAAAAATCTGATCCATTTCAAATTTACAATAGGAAAAGGGAATATTGATTTATTTAGTTTTTAAATGTGTCTGTTGAATATGTTTGTCTTTGCTCAAAATCATAAACAGAATTGCCAATTACCATCATGCAAATAAAGCTAAAAAATCATAAGCACACTTTTTCAGAATGCTAAACCAACTCCACCCTCTTGGTGGTTCTCTTCACAAAAACAGTCCTAACCGTATCATAAATCCCCTTTAAAACTCCAGCTTTGGATCAGAGGAGTTTTAACCCCTCGCTACAGTTCTGCTGTATCTCGGACCGTGAGGGAGGGAGTTGTGCCCTACTCTGCTCCAGCTGTTCTCTTGATGACAGAAGTGTGTAGTTTTATAGCCCTACTGTATTCCACCCCTGCAGGCAAAAAGCAATCAGAGGTGAGCTGCCACTCAAGAATGCCGTCCTGAAAAATCGACTTAAATCTGGTTCAGATACCGCCCCTTTTCACAGTGAACCAACTAAAAAAGACCCCTGACAATTTCTAATATACAGCACTCTGTGATGAGCAGTTGAAAAAGACATCTCTGGTCTGGAACTATGACTATGGAGTATGGTTCACTAGTATGGTTGATGAACTGAGGGCAGACACAATCTTAACTATACTGCATCTGAGTGTTTGGAACCTATGTCCCCTGAGGTAATACAACCTGACACAGCAGAGCCTATGCCCTAAAATGGCAAATTCAGGTGAATATTCAAATGAGGATAGGCTGCCAATGAATGAAAAAGACTAACAGAGTCAGTGAATGATGAAGGGTACACAGCACATTTAAAATTCTAATGTCAAGTCCTTATCAAGGTAAACTAAATTAGTTTCCAGCTCGCTGAAATCATCATCTAAGAGCTCTGTAAATTCTCAACTCCATCACGTTATGCAATTCAAAATGTACAAGCAATCTGCCTAGAGTTGGTCTTGTTAAGGTCTTCCTCCTTTGATCTCCTAGCCTGCTCTGGGCACACCTTCACTCTGACATTTGCTCTATCCTCTATTTCCACTAGGGAATGTGTGTACTTACAATGCATAGTTAATGTACTTAAAGCAGCAACACGTTTTATGAGTGGGTGACTGGCAAACATGAACCATGATCTCATCACGCTCATGTCATTCTATGAGATTACCTCCAGAGACAATACATACTGTATGTTCTAACAAGTTTCCACCCAGGCCTATTTGTGTGTAAAGCTGGCAGTTACACCTTAAAAGTGTAAGTCTCCAACCTATCCTCGCCCACCCATCTCTGAGCATGTTATCATCACCTTTGAAGTGCTTGGTTAAACATGGCTGTGGAGAGGAAAACATATATTTCAAACAGGCTAAGATGCAAAGAAAGTGTCTGTAAAAGGTCAGAGGTCGCATGTAGAGTTAATCCCATCATGTCACGGACTGTTATGAGACAGTGCAAGCTGCTCTCGTTTTGATCAATGGGAAAGGTGTCGGCTTGAACAATGTGCGGCACAGTACCACACATGAAACAGGTAGGGGCATTTCCAGACAAGTGGTAAACATATGAGAACACAGTAAATCAAAGCTGGTCATTCAAGAGAAGTGGTGGTTTTAACATAACATAATGTAGGACGGTGTCTTTAGACCGTTTCTAAACTGCTTAATAAAAAAAACGTATATTGTTCTTTTTTTCTTTTTTTTTAAAGGGCATTTCTGCTTTATTGGGATAGAGATAGTAGAGATTGACAGGAAGGATGGGTGAGAGAGAGAGGAGGGATGACATGCAGGATATGTCAATATGGTATGCGCCTTAGTGTGCTACGCCACTTGAGCACCCCATGTATATTCGCTGTATCGCTGTGTCGCAGTTGAGTGATGTCTGACCATCAATGACACTTTTTGATTCATTATCTCACAGAAACATTACTGTTTACATTGTGAAACATACCATAGGCGCATACAATACAGACACGTACTACATCGAAATGCAATAGTAATGGATATCATGTGATCAAGGTCCAATGGTATAGTATAAGAGCTCTAGAGATGTTCGTCTCTTATTCATTTTTGGCATGGAGTTGACACTTCTTGTGGTTTCACAGACAGAGACAGACGAGTTGCATGTTCATAGTTGCATTTACATAGCCGCATGTACGGATACTGATGTGCAGATAAAAGACAGATTAAAACATGTGTATCGCTGCTTGCTTCATCTCCTAGAACTAAAAGAAAACAACATGAGCTCTGCTCATAAAGAAATTAACTCTGTGATTCGATTGATGTTTCATGTTTCTGTTTTATGGATTAGATTACTTTTTCATAAATATTGAGAGAAGGAGGGATGTTTACGATAGTCTGAAAACATATAATTATCCTACAATGTTCTACAACAGCAAATATTATTGTGACTGCAGTGCCCAGGGCTATTATCACCTGTGTTTATCTAAGTCCTCTATGATAAATGAGTTATGAGTCTAGAGGATTCCCTGTATTGATTGCATTATTGAAGCAAAAAGTTTGTGGGGAACTGAAACAGTAAATGCTCCAGGGATAATAACAACAGTACAGAGAATGTGTATTTTTTAACCAGACTAAATCATCTTTGGAATGTCTCAAACGTGGTCAGATTCACTTTCTTCTTTAGCTTTAAAAGGGCCCAGCGGCCATGCGCATGGAAGTGATTATGGACTGAAAAGCAAACGCAATATTTTGTTTAAAATGATTTATCTGTCTTAATTTCTTACACAAATACAGAAAAAGTTGTAGTTTTCTCTGTAGGAAATTGACACGTAGCCTCCATATGCAATAAACCGTATAACTGTTGTGTGTATAATTATATTCAGTTCATCCATACTGACTGTATTGCAGAATTCAGTTATATAAGACTGATATACCATGCAGACCTACTAAAACAGAATACATGACACGTTCCAGCCTCTTTACAACCGCCCAACATTATGCACAATGTTGTGTGTATAATTGTATTCAGTTCATCCATATCTAAATTCTGACACTGAATAGCATAGGCCTACTTACTTTACGTACTGTAACAACTACACCTTTTCACCACAAGTTGCAAAAAAATCATATAGATGCACCCACATCTTTTAGTACAGCACCACACTCTAGTGGAAATAACGTGTATGTGGTATTGTTATACACACAATGACATAACATACAGTAATGATAACGGTGTGTGTGTGTGTGTGTGTGTGTGTGTATGAGTATGTATGTGTGTGTGTGGTATTCACTGACTGTATACAGAATTCAGTTATATAAGACTGATATACCATGCACACCTAATAAGACAGAATATGCGCCATGTGATATATCTTTTCGGATGATGTCTTCTAGTTCCAGGCTCTTTACAACCACCCAACATTATGCACAATGATGACGGGTATCTTTATCATCTCATTCGCATACTTTTGATAGCTGTTTGACTACTCCCTATAGGTATTGGTCTATGGAGTTGAAGGAAAATCAAAACATTCCGCAACTTCCATAGTTTCACTTCTAACATCATAGTTCCAACTTCCATAATCTCCACTCCTCAGCCTCACTGATGAAGGCTTAGGGAATTACACCACAACGGTTGCTTTTTCCCCATCTTTTTGGATTGGATCTAGGGAAATCAATACAAAAAACCGTTCTGGGCAGTGTAATGGCATATTTCTATTACTACAGTTTGATTTTCTCATCAATTTGATGAGTGACCTTGACTTTTTATTTGTTGTTGGATTGTTAGACGTATACTGGATTAATCATGTTACATTGACATGTATCATTTTTGTAATTGGGAAAAATAATAATCAGATATAGGATAGCTGTGGAGATCGGGGAGGGGAAATAAGACCAGATCAATGTCGCGAAGTGCCACAAGTGCGCCTGCTCAGATTAGTCCTCGACGACAGCGTTGCGCGCATGCTCAGTTCTACTCTCCGGTCATTCATTATAAAGCCCCCAGTTCCTCTGTCTCTTTCCACCTTCAGCCATTTTGACAATGTTAGGAGCTGTGGGACGCTGCTGCACCGGTGCTCTGCAGGCTTTGAAGCCTGGGGTCCATCCCCTGAAGGCCCTCGTTGGATCTCCAGCGGTCCTCTCACGTAAGTTCTTCATGCATGGAGCGATTTGCAGTGAAAATGCGTTAGGAAGTTAGGGGACAGGGATCGTGCTAGCTTGCTAGGAGCAAACGCGCTGGCTGCTGTCAGTGGAGCAGGCCTCAACCTCTTAATGTCTATAATTCTCTCTACTGATTTGATTTAAAACGTAAAACCTGTTTCATTGATGAACATGACTTGTTATTTTCACATGTGACCCAATTAAAGGTACCTGCGTGTCATGATTCTTTTGCAAACAGAAATGACCTTTATGTCATGACATGAGGTTTCAGTGGCTCGCGCTAACTGTTAGCGTCGCGAGAAGGGTACGGAATGTACAGTTAGCTTAGCTAGACGACTCACATTGACAGTCAAGTTAACGTGTTTAACCAGCTAACTTAAAAATAATCGTGCATTTATTAGCTTGGTAGTGTCTGTGTCGCTCATTTGATTTCATACTAGCTAGCTAACGCTTAAGCTATTAATTTTCCAAATCGTTAGCTAAACTAACGTTAGCTCGAGCTAGGTCGCAAAACATCAGCTTGGCCATTATCTAGCTAGCTGAGTTTGGTCAAGTAACGTGTCTAATTTACCTCACTAGTTGACAATAGCTACATATATTTATCAAATGTTCCATAGGCATCATTTAGCATATTCTCCCATGGCTACCTAGTTAGCTGTCAATCTCCAACAACATGGCCGAGAATACTTGACATTGAGCTTGCCTGCTAACGTGCTCTACTGCGCAGCTGATCTGGCTGTCCCTGCACTGACTGAGCAAAGTGACATTAGCATGACAACGGTCAGCAGACAGGATCAATGAAGCTGCCAGTAACGTTTTGATAAGTACATTTTTACAACAAGGTCAAATGGTATTCGGTCAATGACGGTTGATCTTTTTACAGGCAGAGGCTATGCAGCACCAGCTGCTGCCGCCACCCCCAGTGGGCAAATCGTAGCGGTCATCGGTGCCGTTGTCGACGTCCAGTTCAATGATGATCTCCCACCCATCCTCAACGCCCTGGAAGTTGCTGGTCGAGACTCTAGGCTAGTCCTGGAGGTGGCACAGCATCTTGGTAAGTGTGCAATTTGCTTTTGGGCGTTGCATTTCACTTAGATACTGTGGTTGTGTAACTTCAAAAGCATCTCTGTAATCTGTCATGTGTTCCTGCAGGGGAGAACACTGTGCGTACCATTGCCATGGATGGTACTGAGGGTCTGGTCCGTGGACAGATAGTTCTGGACACTGGTGCCCCCATCAGAATCCCAGTGGGTCCCGAGACCCTGGGCAGAATCATGAATGTTATTGGAGAGCCCATTGACGAGAGAGGTCCAATCTCCACCAAGCAGTAAGTACCCAGATTGTTAACTGATTCAGCATCTGTGATCTTATGCCTGAAAGGGTTTAATCCTGTTTCTTTGATTGACATCTAAGTGAACCCATATTTTCACCAAAAATGTAGATTCTTTGTCCCTTTGTGAAAGTTTATTCAGATGTTTTCAAATCCCATTCATATGAAACAGGTAAAAAAAAAAAAAAGACAAGAGGGGGATAAGTTAACAAGCCAGGATTGATGCCACAATTCTTTAATGACAGTGCATTTAGATAAAATCATTCAATTAGTTGGAGGTAAAAAAAAAAGTGCACCAGCTCCTCCCTCTCCCCCTCTTGCTCTCACAGCTTTAGGTGAAAACTCTTGCATTTCACGATCTAGTTCAAAGTAGTACCACAAGGCATAGATGCAGCCTGTGTATATAAGTGAATTGAGTAGGGATTTTTCCTAATCGATTGAGTCCAGGTACGAGTACTCAAGTACGTGTTCACACCCTAATGTATATATATTTTTTTTTCAGGACTGCCCCCATCCACGCTGAGGCCCCAGAGTTCACTGACATGAGTGTGGAGCAGGAGATCCTGGTAACTGGAATCAAGGTGGTGGACCTCCTGGCCCCCTATGCCAAGGGAGGCAAGATCGGTATGTTGACGTTTCCTTGCTCATGCAATCCAGTCACATCTTTTCACAATTACATGCACAAGTTAATTTGTACTCGATACTAATATAATACTAAAAATGTAAATTTGACAGAGGGTTGCATGCTTCAATTGATTAGTACTAAGTGACTGTCTGACAATCTTTATTGAAACTAATGATTCTCTTTATTTCTTCCATGACCAAAGGCCTGTTCGGTGGTGCCGGTGTGGGCAAGACTGTGCTTATCATGGAGCTGATCAACAACGTGGCCAAGGCCCATGGTGGTTACTCTGTGTTCGCCGGAGTGGGAGAGCGCACCCGTGAGGGAAATGACTTGTACCATGAAATGATTGAGTCTGGTGTCATCAACCTCAAGGACACCACCTCCAAGGTGAAGACCAGGCTACAGTGAACACTGCTGGGGGTCATCTGTAGGGCATCAATTGAAGACAGATTTTAAAGTTATTGGAATATAGTCAACTTTACTAAAGCATCTTGTTGAATGGCAGTATTTGGGAATGTTGAGAGCATAGCTCAAGTGTTTTATAGTATAACCAAGCTCTGGAAAATATCTCTATTTTAATCATTTTGAGCATCTTTACAGAATGTCCTTGACTTGTATCCTGCAGTGTTTGACCCAGGTGGTGAGACTAATGCCCCCCTCCTCCATCCCCCCAGGTGGCGCTGGTGTACGGCCAGATGAACGAGCCCCCAGGTGCCCGTGCCAGAGTGGCTCTGACTGGTCTGACCGTTGCCGAGTATTTCCGTGACCAGGAGGGTCAGGATGTGCTGCTCTTCATTGACAACATCTTCCGTTTCACCCAGGCTGGCTCAGAGGTTAGAAATGGCTTTGGATCCCTTCCCTCACTGTCATCACAGCCCTAAGCGTTAGAGCCCGAACACGATCAGGGTTCAGGAAGGTGTATATGGTTAGATTAACTGATTTTAATTGATAAAAAAAACAACTTAATTGGTTGCCTATTATTCCACAAGGACCATAGACTAATTTGGAAATGTTCAAATGGCACTGCTTGTTATTTTAGTCAAAAAAGACTGCCACATGCATCGTGTCATCTAGATACACATACCATTGTTGGTCAAACTAGATGTTATCCCTGCATAATTCTCCTCTTTTCCAATGTTTCCTCTCTCTCATCCCCTCCCAGGTGTCTGCCCTGCTGGGTCGTATCCCCTCCGCTGTGGGTTACCAGCCCACCCTGGCCACCGACATGGGTACCATGCAGGAGAGAATCACCACCACCAAGAAGGGTTCCATCACCTCTGTGCAGGTAAGCTGGTGTTCCTTCACATGCCTCTTGAGGCCCACGCTGAAGTGGGGCACTGAGGCTGGAAAAAAGGCTAATGGCTGCTATTCAGAAAGCATAATGAAAGCATAAAAAAGAAATGGGTCGGAATCGTCCCAATCACAAATAATAAAAATGTGCCTCTCGGCTATTGCTGTTTTCCCCTCACCACTACTACTATTTATGTAATGAAAATGGTCTCCCATCTCTCTTAGGCCATCTACGTGCCCGCTGATGATTTGACTGACCCCGCCCCTGCCACCACCTTCGCTCACTTGGACGCCACCACTGTGCTGTCCCGTGCCATTGCTGAGCTGGGTATCTACCCCGCAGTGGACCCCCTGGATTCCACCTCCCGTATCATGGACCCCAACATTGTCGGAGCAGAGCACTATGACGTAGCCCGTGGTGTGCAGAAGATCCTCCAGGTAAGTGATGTCAACCACACCCTCCTTGCGGATGACATTAGTCATCCGTACCTCAGATGTTTATCGATGGCAAAATTACGACCTAACCCTTCTATATCCAAATCTCCTTCTCCTCGCTTTCTCAGGACTACAAGTCCCTGCAGGATATCATTGCTATCCTGGGTATGGATGAGTTGTCTGAGGAAGACAAGCTGATTGTGTCCCGCGCTCGCAAGATCCAGCGTTTCCTGTCCCAGCCCTTCCAGGTGGCTGAGGTCTTCACCGGCCACATGGGCAAACTGGTGCCCCTCAAAGAAACAATCTCAGGCTTCCAGAGCATTCTTGGTGGTATGTACCCATTTCACTCCTGGTGAACTGACATGGACATCTGACAAATATGATCATACTGAGAGCAATATATTCTAGGCACATTTGGTGTCACCTTCAATATCCATGCCTATTTGTGGTGATCTAATTCTATGGTCATTCTTTTCCCCAGGCAAGTACGATGCCCTGCCCGAACAGGCTTTCTACATGGTTGGCGCCATTGAGGAAGTTGTTGAGAAGGCTGCAAGAATGGCTGAGGAGCTCGCATAATTTACTCTTAACTATTGTGGGGTGGGGGGGAGCGAAAACAAGGTCCTGCGGAGCACTTGGTTTGTAAACATGTCACACATGCAAAAAATGTATCTGTCTCGTCATCCTGAAAAGTTCTATTTAATGTTTTCAATGAAAGAAGATGGAATAAAGATCTGTCTTGACAAACTACAATCTGCTTTTGGGTCTGCTGTACATTCATAGCATTTTTAAATGTGTTGTAGCACAATTATTCCTCTATGGGTATTTTCATGCTGTGGTTATGAGATGTCCCCTTCCATTACAGACCACTAGATGGCGCTCATAAGGCACAACACTCTGTACAATGTTGGACGGCTGTAAGCAAAAGATTAAATAAATGGCTGTCAAAGTCCCCTTGTCATTTCTTTACACAGTGTGAACAGGTGGACATGTTGCTTGTTTGATTAGGGTGAATGCTTAGAATTGCACTTCATTTTAGAGTCTTTGAAGATCATCTAACCACTCATTTTTTTGAACTAGGAAATGTTTTCAGTGGAATGCCTAGAAGGATGAAACTAACATTTTCTGCCAACATGCTGATGTTAGTGAACATGTGCACAAGTTATAAGACAACTACTTGACCTACAGCACCAAATGTGACTCAGATTGAAGGATGTTATTCTTGAGACCCCAACTACAACTAAGGATCACTGGCCTGTTTTATTAGGCAGAACTTAAAAGGCTACTTAATCTTAATTCTTTTCATATCCTGCACCATACCAGTGTCTACATATGTGGATAGGTGAATTTCTGTTCTGTAGTCAAAAAGAAGAGTGGAAATTACCCCCTATGATGTCATTAAAGGTACATGTATATACATTAATTTTCAGAAAGTTTCCAGGCAGGGGAGTGCATTTGTTGCTGTAATTTTTGAAAATTACTGAATAAAAAATAAAATTACCTCCAATGTTATCATAAGGGGTACTTGACCGATTCTCTTATATTTTTGATTACAAAACGTACAGAGTGTAAACAAACATGGGTTCTGTTGGCCAGTGAAATGAACCCAAGTGAACCTTCTAAAGTGAATACAAATGGAACACACTTAATAGTCCTGGTCTGTCCATTTCAGTCACGCTATCTGTCTTGTCATGTCATTAAATTACTTGTATCATTAGGAGAAAAGATCCACCCTTTTAGCAATCTTTCTTACCCATGATGTGTTACAGCTCACCATATAATGCTCTGATGTACACAGAATTTCAGTGAACATGTGATGAGTTTGTATCCTATTTCACATACAGTATATATTGTATGCCCCATCAACCTGTCATTAACAACTCGTAATGCTTGTGCAGACTTGTGGATCTCCTTTATCCAAACTGAATTGGTAATCTATTCCATACTGTTAACCTCCAACTCATCCATATCAGCATACCAAGGACAAAACAATTATCAGGGACCTATATCTTCACATCATTATCACTCGACCTTGAAATTCACAGGTCACTCAGTTATCTTATGAATAAAATGCAGTAAGACAAGGCTTTCATTAAGAAATGTACTTTCCTTTGTCTACACACAAGCCTTTTTGATAAACCAGCTGAGCGCTGCCCGTGTCATACAGCAACTGAGGAGTATTGAATTGAGAGAACATAAAAGCTGGAGAGACCAAGTGTATGGGCTTGACCTTGGGTATGGCTTTTATGGTAGCCTATCATAAGTGTGACAAGTCAGTTTACAACACTTCATTGATGGGAACCAAATGTTTGATTATGAATGGGCAAATGTGATATTATGTGCAAATGCATGTAGGAAGGGATATAATGAAAATAAACATATCTAGGTCAGTGGCAAAGCTTAGGCTACATTCTCAGGAAAGACATACAGGATATAAATGTTAATAACAGTAAAAGCAGTCGCATAGTCACTCCAGAGAGCAGATAAGCGCTAACGGGAGACATCTGCCTTAGTGGACACCCTTGGCTGGTGGGATGGCTTCCTTCAGGAGCAGGTAATCAGCGAAGGCAGTGGGCAGATAGGACAAGGGGATCCAGAAGAACTTGGCGTCCCACCCGGGGGAGTAGCGTGTCCGAGGACTGACAGCAGATACGGCATGCTCCATACAGCTCACCACCTTCATCAGGTCTGAGTCGGACATCTTGGAAAGCTTCTCCTTCATCATCACGTCCACTTTAAGGGACAAGGAGCGGACATGTTATAAACGTGTCTTGACTTGTTCAATATCACCAGTTTAGATGGTCACAACAGTTTGTTTTGGTTTTCTTGATGGTTTTATAATGTCATTGTCAACTATAAAGATTTTATTTGTATTCAAGTGTATGTCATTTTGCAAGATGGGATACAATGGTTAACAAAATCTTAATCTACTGGTTAACAAAATCTTGCATTGTACAGATAAAAAGGAACCCTCAAGTTTTTCTTCCAATTTGTGGGAATCAATACAGGGAAAATCAGGCCTACTGCAGGTCTCCATATTTACCCTTGTCCAAGTAATCAGCTCCGTAGTCATCTCTGACTTCCTGTGGCATTTTCTCCCACAGCATCTTGATGCTTCGTCCCAACACTACTGAGTCGGTCACAGTGGTTTTAAAGAAGCCTGGCTCAATGCAGAGAACTTTGACTCCAAATGGTCTCATGTTTATCCTGAAAAAGGAGAGATTTTTAGTTTTGTATCAATTTCAGTGGTTTCATTAGCCAAAATTGTCCAGATTGATGGGGCAAACTAAATTCCTAAGTTATATTCTTCAAGAGTCAATGGTTATCATTAATTTAAAAGTCCCAAAATTGATTTACCAATCCCAGATTGGGATCTGATTGCCTTTAAGGAAAAACATTGGATTGCTCAATGTAGTCTCATCCCCACAGTTTCTATATTTCTGTGCTCATCCCGTTCTTCTCGTATGTTCTAGTATAACACTGCTCACTGTAGCTGTATGTCTGTCTATGCAAGACTACTCTCAACAACATACATTGTTAATAAAATGTATTATGAAAAATATTGTATGTGTGCTATGTAACAAAATGATTATACAATTTGTGATAATACAAAGGTAAAAAATGTATTCACCTCAGGCTATCGTTGAAAGCTTCCACTCCGTACTTAGAGACTGTGTACGGCCCTCCTACGGGACTGATCCTGCCAAAAACGCTAGCTACATTCACCACACGACCCCTGGCCTTCTTAATAAGAGGCAGAACACTCAGCGTCACAGCGATGACCCCATTCAGGTTCACGTCCAGCATGGACTTGTAGTCGTCGATGGTCAGCCAATCACAGGGAGCCGAAGGCACAGCCACACCCGCATTGTTTACCACAGCCCAAAGGCCTATAAGGTCACACAACAACATGCTCTCAGCCACTATGGCATACCGTGTAATATCCATGTGTTAAGTCTCAAGAGCTTGGTTGTTTTATGGGGGTTTTTTCCATCGGGAAGCCACTTTTCATGTTTCTTTCAAACTAATAAATGTCTCTTGACTCGGAAGATATAAAAGGTCAATAGGCCTTCTGGGCGCATTCATTTGCATACAGTACATACATTCTGAGGGCATTAGTGTACATTAAACTGTATGTGTGTGTATCCTTTTTGCCAAACAGAAGCTTTCAGTCTGCCTATGTGTTTATGATTGAAGACAGACCAGTATGGAGACTTCAGCTCAGTCAAGACAACGGCATGATGCAGATCTGAAACAATTTCTACAGATCCAGAGTTAAGCATATCAAATCAAGCTCTACTTTTTACACAGTGCAGCTTAAGTCGAACACAGTCTAACCATTAGAAAACGTCCATAGGTCAAGTGGGATCTATACCACAGATTTCATATCAAGCTGGAGCTAGACTGACATTTGCAACCATACATTGTACATATCATGCAAACACGAGCACTTTCCAATGCCAACACTCACCCCTTTCTCCAACCTTGTCTTTGATGAAAGCCGCTGCCTTGTTGATGCTGTCGGTCTTGGTGACGTTGAGGTGAGTGGTGGTCAGTCTGTCTGAGCAGGCCTTCCTTAGGTCCTCTTCACCCTTCTCTGTGAAGCAGGAGGCGATCACACAGAACCCCAGCTTGTCCAGGTGCCTGGCCAGAAGGTTCCCGAAGCCAGAGTCACATCCTGTGATGTAGACATACTTGTCTGACTTGTTGGGGACTCTGGGGAGCTCCTTATACCAACGGTACAGGTAGTAAACCACCAGCAGTCCAAGGAGGTACAGGAACATGGCTAGGAGGAGAGGATTGTGGATACGGCCATAGGAGTCAGACACATATCTAAGACAGATTCAGTGTTGCAGCCAATAGAAGGACAAAGGGGGGTATAACACATCACGCAAACATGCTGACAGTAGGATTAGCTATTATCAGAACCCCACTGGTTTGTTGTGTAGCTAGCTACTTTGTTACAATGCGTACGACAGAGCAGAATAAGGACGACAAAGCAATAAAGTTGTGATAAAAAGCTGATCTGACATCAATTGGGTGAGTCGAGTAACAGATCGTTTCTCTCTCTCTCCCTATCTATCATTTACCATGAGGGTAGAATGTAACTCTATGATATATTTGCCTTGTAATAATTGTATAAGTTTACAGTATTATCAACACAAATTCAACAATTCTTTGCACATAGTGTTAATTATATTACTTGGAGTCAGATTACTAATATTAGGATATGCTTTGCTATTAACAATAGCCACATTTCCTTGCCAACCCATTGTATTGTACACTGCAAACCTACAAAGGCCCTACATCTGCACATGACTAATAATGTTCCACAACAGCTATATCATCCTTTAAGAATGTGTTTCCCAACCTTGGTCTCTGACCCCCAGACTCCAGCACTAACATATCTGATTTAACCAATCAACCTATCAGCATGGCCTTGATTAGCTATAGAAACACTGTAGTACAGGCCATATGTCAGATAGGCAATTAAAGGTTTGAAGATCAGTCATTTTATTTAGGGAGTGTTGTCTATGCCAACGTCAAAGTGCATTGGGTTACTGGTGAAATTGCTCTTTGTAAATGATCAACGATATTTCAAAAGCAGTCCATGGTTTACCAAATGCCCTTTACCCTAAATTAAATTAGATGTGGTTCAAATACATAATTAGAAGCCTAGAGTTGGTATTGACACACATGCAGTTTGTATGCAATATGTATGCAGTATGATCTTTTAGGTCAAAACAAAATGGGCGGGCGCTGAAAGTTTATTAAAAGCCCACCAAAATCTATTGCATATCAACTTTAAAAGCATCCGTTGACAAGTGATATTAAAGTGATATTACCACGCAAGACGTGACATATAAATATGAAGACATAACTTTACAGCTGTAATGACTGATCGAGGTAGCTGTCAAAAAACGTTTTCTTGCTACATTTCAAATACATTAATGCGCATTAATGTTTGTCCAATAACACTGTTATTGTCCTCTTAGTAATATGCATATTCAATATTTTACAGTGATTAGAGAGACCTAATCCAAATGTAGTAAAATCTACCGTTCAGCTAATCTTACCTGATTGTGGTGTTCTAGCTGGACAGTAACGAAGGAGTTTCCACAAATGTACTAAACCGCAAACTAAAACTCAAGTGCGTCACATGGCCGGTTGTGGCCAATTGGAGTAGAGTAGGGTTATTATCCAATGATAAAGCGAATTGGATAATATGTCAAAGCCAATGATCAGTACTGATTTAACTATAGATGTCTATTATCACATGAAGATATTTACAGATATTGATAGTACTATGCCTATTATATGACCACATCTGTTCAACGGAATTAAATGTTAGTGTTAGGGTTAGGGTTAGGGTTAGGTTTTACCCAATGTTTTCATCCAAATAATGTATATACTGTTATGATTCCCACATACAGTACATTTCTATTTCTTTAGATAACATTTTGACAAAAGTGCTTTGACAAAAGTCCATGGGTTATCTCAACGCGTCAAACAGCGGTCATGCCATGTAGTTTATTGGCCACTTGATGGTGCCAAATAGGTCTCTTTTAAGTATTATTTTGGATCAATCAATAATTCACTGCTCATGATCCCACGCTGAGTTGGCACAATATTAATGGTTGGCACTGGACACCTCAATCAGTTGTGTAATTAGACCCACATAACCCACTCAGAAAGTCAGCAATATTTTATCACCTTGTCTCAGGTCAGAGGTGCATCCACACCAGACTACCGATCGGATCTCATAATGATCTAGGTCCACCTGAAGCCCATACTGCCATCCATTGCTAAATTTATAATTGAGCAGGACAAGCAGCTTCTTGCATCATAATTGTGTGAACTCTCTATGTTGCTCTTGAAATTAACAAGTTAATAATTGCTGTCCACTATTGTTTATGTTCTTATCTACGGTCTCTACCAGCATGTTTCTAGAACCTCTCCCTCACATGTCATTACACACGTAGCAGTGTCAAAGTCTGCCCTCCCTATGATCATGAAGGCTTTGAATCAAATAACTTTGAAAAGCCAGTTAATTGGCATATGGTGATATGGTACAGTACATGCTTCTGGTTAGCCCGAACGGCCGTTAGAGGTATTTTTTCATACCTGTCTTTTGCCTAGAGGATATGCAAAAGACAGGTATGAAAAATACCTCTAACAGTCATTCGGGCTCGCCTCTGCCTCTAGCATAGTTCTAATATGCAATGCCTGTTTGCATAATATGTCAGTTCATGGCAGATGAGTCTGGTGAAGGATTCGCTCATCACACATACTCCCATCATCATACATGCTCCCATCATCACACATACACCCATCATCATACATACTCCCATCATCATACATACTCCCATCATCATACATACTCCCATCATCATACATGCTCCCATCATCATACATACACCCATCATCACACCATATTTTGTTCATCCAGTATTTGTAAGACTTAAGGAACAGTAAATGTGCAGAGAACTATGAAACGCCATATCATCACAGATGGTTTAGGCATCAGGGGGGCAGCACTGAGGGCAATGACCCAGAGGGTGATTGACTTTGCCTTAGTTCTGAGAAGGCATCCTGTCTTCACACACTAAAACCTCCCATAGTTGTATTCACAAGCAGAGGGATCAAATGTGATATAATTAGTATGTTACACAAATCTCAATTATAAATGGATGTCTTGAAGGGGGAGCTATTCTGCTATGGCTGTGTAGTATTTGCCTTGTAATAGTTGTATAAGTATACAGTATTATTAAAGCCTCATTTGATTAATTCTATTTGACCATTCTTGCACTAAATCAGCACAAACTCAACAAGTCTTAGCACATAGTGAAAATTACATTGGAAATATTAGATATGCTTTGGTATTAACAAAATATAGCCAAAAGTCTAAGCCAAACCTCTGTGTGGAAACTGATATTATTATAACTCTATCTACAGCCTCATAGTGCATGTTTTGGCTACCATTAGGAGTTTTCTTTTTCTCAAGCGGTTTGCGCTCAAATTATCAATATTAGATATGCTTTGGTATTAACAAAATATAGCCAAAAGTCTCTTGCCAAACATAAATGTGGAAACTTATATTAATCTAAATGTGTCTACATGCCCACCACAGTAACATACAGAGGCACAACAGTAACAATTGTTGAAACATAGTTAGTCATTTATCATTGCTTTCATACAAAATGCAAACAAAATGCACTTTTTTTGCAAAACTGTTTAAAAAACTCTCTACATAAGACCCACAACTCAATTGAGTGAATGTTGACTTACACAATTTCATTTATTTTCTTATAGCATATTGATTTTCTACTCAACAGTTCAACTAACAGTCAGTCTGTAATCACAAATGAAATAGGTAATCAGTAACGTAAAATGTGTTTTGGCAGACGTGTTAACTTTTAGGGGAATGTGTTATCTGTTTTGAAAAGTTGTACTGTTTCAAGAAATGTGCTCAAGCAATTAAGAAAAAACATTATGGTGCAAATATTATATCACAATTCATGTTTAGAGTTTTTTTTCTGCTTGCTTTGAAGCTAATATTAGATATGTGCTCTTCTTTCAAAACTCTTTACACTGAACTCAAAATGGTTAATGAAAAATCCCTTTTTCTAGGACTTTAACACATTGTTCAGTTGACTGAATACAGCTCAGAGGTAAAGCACTATAACGCACATTATAGAAACAGTCTTTCATCTCACTAAATCACTGTTTCAGACTAAAATACCTTTGCCTTTCGCAATGCAACACTACTACTATTATTATTATGATTATTATGATTATTATTATTATTATTATTATTATTATTATTATTGTTATTATTATTATTATCTTGTCATTGCATACAGGATATTGCTCTACAACTTAATCCAACTGCTCTAAAATGATGATAACTCAACCATTTGGTAGGCCTGGTATAGCAAAGGCCAGATATAGTAAATGACTGTGGCTGTTTTTTGTACCATGGTTTCTCCCTTTATTCTTTACATAGCCGGGTCATTGGCCTCTTTGGCAGCCTGAACCGACAGGACACTTACCTCCAAACAAATCGTATGACCCGAAGTCCCAGCCGGGCCTATCTCCTCAATAACAGCACGTGATGCGAGTGCCAGAGGCCTCAACAAAGCCTTCTACCCCACTAAACCTCAGAGTGAATCTGTCACAACCACTGGGCAGTGTTGACTGCCAGGTGGACTCAGCAGCACATGCCAGGATACGGAGTTACCATTGGAGGTCCATTGAAATTACATTCTTTGAAAACACCCTCTGATTGATATTAAAGATTCACCTGACTCTCTTTGGACAGAAACCAAGAGGATTATTAATCCAAGGAGGATATACAGTTTATTGCTCTTGTGGTGGGAAACGAGTAGGTGAGTTTATCTCTCATTAACAGAGTTCTCCCCCAATTTTGTCCATTTTGTGTATCATTTTGTGAGAAAAAAAAATTATGCTCTATGTTATCCATAGATTTTCATTTTTTCTAAATTCTAAATTGGAATGTTTATCTCATGTTTTATACAGAAAATGACTAATTTGGAGATCCTTTCATTTCTCCCCCATTGAATATTTTCTAGACAATTCAGGATGCCTGGATCAGTTAAATTGCGCAGCATCAAAAAGCTGGGACAAGAAAACAATGGCTATGACTTGTCTGATGAAGGTACAGTACTGTACATTACAACTACACTGAAGATTATGTAGGATTTTCCTGACATGAGCATTTATCTAGAAAAAACACAATAACTGCTTATTATCCTTACATTTCAGAGCACAATGGTGCCTACATGTAAGTATCACACCTCTCAGAATTTCCACTCATAGTTTGGGTGATTTCTTATCATATTTCTCAGAATTATGACAAGCAGAGAGCCAGGTCACATTTCACAGTCTGTTCTTTTCCTCTTCACTGCAGGACAATGGCGTCCCCTAAACAGGATGAAAAGTAAGACAGGATTCCCTCTTCTCTCTGAAGCCCTTAACCCTTAACCCTTTATAAAACCCTAACGCCAACACTAACCCAAAAAACATTCATAACCAAATGTGATACAATAGAAAGTGTGGAAAAAGGCTTATGACAAATTTGCCAAAGCATCAGATGAATTTGCTACTAAATGATTGATGAAGCCTCCATGCAGACCTTATCACAGGTTTATAAATGCTTCATTCAGCCTTTAAAGTCCTCTCCTGTGGGCTTTAACTCCCAGATCTCAGAAGAAGAAGACGGAGGAAGCAGCGATCAGGATTGGCTTCTTTCAGCTGGTAGTCTTTTATTTGTGTCCTATGATGTGTATGTGAAATCACTGTGGTGTTGTATAGTGTGAATGTCATTCTTTTTGAAATTTTGTGGAATGGACACATTGACACATCTAAAAACACAAATGGAAATCAGTGAATATGTGTATGATAATGCATCATGTGCCAGCCTGTATACCTAAAACCAGACATTCCCACATGGTAACTGACTCTGTGTGTGCGTGTGTGCATGTGTGTGTGTGTGTGTGTGTGTGTGTGTGTGTGTGTGTGTGTGTCTGTGTCTGTGTGCGTGCGTGCGTGCGTGCGTGCGTGCGTGCGTGCGTGCGTGCGTGCGTGCGTGTGTGTGTGCGTGTGTGTGTGTGTGCGTGTGTGCGTGTGTGTGTGTGTGTGTGTGTGCAGTTTCGCTTTGCAAGCTGCCAGGAGGTCCTGATGATGATAATGGGCAGTGTGTGTGCCATGCTGCACGGCTCTGCACAGCCCCTCATGCTCATTGTGTTCGGCATGCTGACTGACACCTTCATCGACTACGACATTGAGTTGACTGAGCTGATGGACGAGAGGAAAGAGTGTGTGAACAACACCATTAAATGGAAGGAGGAGAACCAAACACTAGAGGCAAACTGGACGGGAAACTGGACGGAAAACTGGACGGGAAACTGGATGGAAAACATGACTGGAAATGGGACTAGAGAAGAACTGCTGGGGAGATCATGTGGGTAGGTCCCACCAACCTTAAGTTCCTACATGGTTATTCACTCTTATAAACATTCAGTTGTTATGTTGAGGGATAGAGAGATATTGTATCTAATTTCTCAAGTTTGTTTTATTCATACCATTGGTGGATAGGATACAGATACAAAATTTATATTTGAGGACAAGGTTGGGGTTATTCCTTCAGGCTGTTTTCAGAATTGTATTCATTGCTGCATGTAACTCTTTTTCAGGCTTCTGGACATTGAGTATGAGATGACCAACTTTGCCTACTATTATGTTGCCATTGGAGTTGCTGTTTTTGTGCTAGGATACATTCAAGTAAGTCCAACAGTTTCACGTTTTATTTACAAATGAACTTGCAGCAATGATACTTCTAGTCTAATGATTTGAGTTTGCATCAGGTTAACATATTTTAACATTAAAGATTAGGCCTACTCCTAGAAAAAGTTGCAGGTAATTTGATTGACAGAGATTTATAGATCCAGATGGATTTTCTTGTCCCGGTTCTCCTAGATCTCCCTGTGGGTGAAGTCTGCAGCCAGACAGATCAAGATCATCAGGCAGATGTACTTCAGCAAGGTGATGAGGATGGAGATCGGATGGTTCGACTGCAACTCTGTTGGAGAGTTGAACACACGAATGTCAGAGTAAGAGAACGGAAGACTAAACAAGGATGAGTCACGAGTGTCTCAAATGTTTGGTACCAATAAAATCATCTTAAGTCCATTGCTTACCACCGTGATCTAAACTACAGATGATCTTGTTTGTGCTCTGATGGGAACTCACCTCAGGTTCCTCCTTCCCTACGTTTGAATGGACGTACGTTTGAAGTGAGGGTCAGATTTCTGTATTTGTTGTGCCACTGTTTTCTTGATTCTTTCTCTCTTGTCACAGTGACATCAACAAGATAAACGACGCCATCGCAGACCAAGTGAGCATCTTCATCCAGCGCTTTACTACCTTTGTATGCGGTTTTCTCATGGGCTTTGTGAAAGGATGGAAGCTGACACTCGTCATCATTGCAGCCAGTCCTCTAATTGGTGTAGGGGCCGCACTCATGGCTCTGGTAGGACCATCAATTTGTATAACCTTGACTTCCTGTCAAGTCCTTTCCAGTTCTGCTCTTTCCCCTACTCTTGTCCCTTCTTTTCTCCCCTCCTCTCCTCTCCCCTCCTCTCCTTTCCTCTCCTCTCTCACCCTATAAAATGAAGGCAAGGTCATTTTATGAGTATCAAGAATGGTTCTTTGATTTCCTCTGTTTGTCAACCATGTGACCATTGCCATTGAGCTGCTGTTATGTACAGTATGAGCTAAGTGTTTACTGACTGCACCTCTCTGCTGGTCTGCTCTGGTGTTAGTTTGTGGCCAAGCTAACGGGGCAGGAGCTGCAGGCTTATGCCAAGGCTGGAGCCGTGGCCGACGAGGTACTCTCCTCCATCAGAACCGTGGCCGCTTTCGGAGGGGAGAAAAAGGAAGTGGAGAGGTAACATCATAACGTGACGTTTCTTTTCAGATTCGAATATGTTGGATAAATGACAGCCTGAAATGTACATACTGAAATACAGTATGTCAAACTGATAACCTCATTTTTTAAATCCATATGATACACTTAAGAGAGATTGCACTGACTCAGATTAAGCCTCCTGCTCCTATACAGATTTTAGCTCCACATGCTCTGTAAAAACCTCCTGAAATGTTATTGTTCTGTGAACATGCTGACCTGTTGTATTTGTGCGTGTTGACATTAATTTTTTAGGTTATCCCTCCCCTTTACGTTCTACCCTACTTTATTCTGCTGCAACACAATTGCCTAGTGACAAGAGAACAAACATTTTCTGAATCTGAAATGATCACCGCTGCCTGCTCACAGGTATGACAAGAACCTGATCTCGGCGCAGCACTGGGGCATCAGGAAGGGGCTGATCATGGGCTTCTTCACAGGCTACATGTGGTTCATCATCTTCCTATGCTACGCCCTGGCCTTCTGGTACGGCTCCAGCCTGGTGGTGGACTCCAAGGAGTACACCCCAGGAACACTGCTGCAGGTACAGCTCTAGACCAGCACCTAGGTATCTTCTATTCTATTCTGCTCTGCTCTGCTCTGCTCTGCTCTGTTCTATTCTATACTCCACTCAACTTGTTAAAGTATGTAGAGGGTCCTCAGGCCATACAGTTTGCTATTCAAAAAAGATATTATCAACTTGCCCAAGGTACCCTTTCTTCAACTTGTCCAAGGTACCCTGAATTGTTGTTTC
The DNA here is from genome assembly GCF_951799395.1 of Argentina silus. NCBI lineage: Eukaryota > Metazoa > Chordata > Actinopteri > Argentiniformes > Argentinidae > Argentina > Argentina silus. Next base: position 8,912,431 of record NC_139668.1, on the reverse strand, counting down.
TTTTCACCATGAGAAAAGTGAGATTCATAAAACATTCCTGTTTGGTTATTGTAGGTGTTCTTTGGCGTACTGATAGCAGCCCTGAACTTGGGCCAGGCCGCGCCCTGCCTGGAGGCTTTCGCCTCGGGGAGGGGAGCTGCAACCATTATCTTTGAGACCATTGACAGGGTGAGAATGCCAGCACTCTTTATGTAACACAACACACATACAGTATCTTACATTCACATTGCATGTGTTAGAGTATAATAGCAAAATGACAGATAATGCTGACAACGACGTACAGTACAGAAGAGGAACACAAGTTCCACCAGAACACATGACATGACCGGGAAACTGGGCTCCTAGTTATAGATGATAACTAGGGCCCAGAGTTTTTCCTGGTCAGGTCAAGCGGTTAGGCTAGAAAAAACTCCTGGCCCTAACTGATAATGCATATAATAATGAATCAGGGTGATGTATCTGCTGTACAACTCACTTGATATCTCTCTCTCCTTCTTTGTCATTTGGAATCATGGATGAATGTTTGATTTATGTACTCTCACTTTGTCTCCCGGCAAGTGGCCCTGTACAGGAGCCCCGAACTAGCCCTCCACCTAACGGGTTTGATCTTTAGCCTAAAGGGTCTTACCTTAGTAGGATCTCTAAAAATCTGCTTAGGATAGTGGCGAATAAATTCACCCTGCTGTTAACTGTCTACATCCTATAGTTTCCCCTGCTTCCTCTTTCAGCTATTAACCATAAGTGACCTACAATGGAACATAGCTTAAAACCCCCTATAGTTAACAACAGCTCTATTCTAATACGAGTGCCAGTTGGTGTGGTTGCAGGAATTTAACTTAACGATAAGGACAATTTATCCAAAGGAGATATTGAAAAAAGGTGGGCTAGATTAACCATTTAGATCTTATGCTAAAATATGCGCAGTGAAATCTAACTTTTTACAATTAACAAGGTGGATAATTCAGCTTTAGGTGACAGTTTCATTCCCAACTAACCTTCTGATAAGAACTACAATATTTATTTTTCTTTAAATGCAGGTTTGTACTTAATCTTAAAGCGTTACAGCATGGCAATTTAATCTTTAATCAGACAAATAATTAAAAGTCTGTCTGACTTGATATAAATTTAGAGAGGCCCCATCCAGCGTCGACAGTGAAGCGGTCACTCAACCTTCTGCAAGCCTCTTGCCAAAGTCCCAACTACTAACAGCTATGGGCGATGCCAAGTGCTGATAGAGCCAGGGCTAAGGCTCAAGGTAGCTAAAAGGGAGCCTACTCTGATGCCAACAGCCTCCAGGCTGGGGGATTCCATGTCCGAATTCTCCCCGGAGAGAACGTTGGTTGTGTGCTACCCCGACTGGGCTAGACCTCCTGGTCCTGGTTCAGGTGAAACATCCTCTTCGGGGGTCTTATGGAATGCCCACTGAGATGCTCTTGTCATCCCATTTTATGCCTATCCCCCGGCCTGATCTCCTCCTGGAGTCCCTTTAACCTATCAGACTTCTTTCTCCTTCCTCACACCATATTTTGGGCACACCTTCCCCTTATTCTGGAAGGTACCTTAGGAGGATGTACACATAGGATGTGCGTGTACATACACTTTCCAACTGCCATATCCTCTGCTTTTGGCAGCTTCCCAGGTTCCTCTTTCTCTCTCTCCCTTTCAGACTTGATTATATTTCAATCATTAAACATGTTAAACCCCTTTCAACATTAATCAACCTTGAGTCATTATGTTAGTTACACCTGATGTAATTTCATTAGTTACATTTGAATAGTCATATTTGATGTTATATCATTAGTTCTTTAGTCTCTTATCTCTTATTGGTTACATTGGATTATATTTCAGAACATCATTACTCCACATAGACCTGCCTGGAACCACTCAGGTGTCATTGCAGGTCGAGGTCCATATTTTTCGACAACTTTTAAGTGAACAGCACTTGTTTGCACTGTCCTTTAGTTGGCATTGTCTCATTAAAAGGGTCTTATCTTGTTTTCATTCTAGGAGCCGGAGATAGACTGCCTCTCAGAAGCAGGCTACAAACTAGACAAAGTGAAAGGAGACATTGAATTCCATAATGTGACCTTCCATTACCCATCCAGACCTGAAGTTATGGTACTGCTGCTTATTTCTTAGTAGGATGATCTTTTTTTAGTGATACGGTATCTCTTTGTGATACAGTAGCAGAAAGGAAACGAGCTCCAAAAGGCTGAATCCAATACAATGATAAAGAGGAAAGCGACCTTGTGTTTCAAAAGAAAATAATCAGAAGTTTGAAGATTTACTGTACAGTACACATACTTCAGTTGTTAAACTTGCTTGTATGTGATCACATTGTTAGTAATAGTAAATATTATCTTTTGAAATGCAAGGTTGCCCTCCAGAAAATAGAAATTGAAATACATCAGTAGCTTACAAACAGTATATTGTAAATCATGCTTACTGAAGATTCTATTGAAATGATTATATTTATGATAAGATCATGTAATCTGTTGTTACACCATGCTAGATTCTGGACCAGCTGAGTGTTGTGGTGAAGTCTGGAGAGACAACTGCCTTTGTGGGTCCCAGTGGAGCTGGGAAAAGTACCGCTGTGCAGCTCATCCAACGCTTCTACGACCCCAAGGAAGGCATGGTGGGTTAACATGTCGTGCATATGTTCAGTATAACATGATATAAGACAGTTATTACATGTTGTACTTTCTATCAGTCGACAACATTATGTAATCATCTGTGGAATCCACACGGCTTATAGGTGAAAGAGTGTATTTTAGTCATTTCAGTGTGGAAATGCAGAAACAGTGTGGAGACATTTGAAATTGTCATTCCTATTCTCTCTCTCTCATCCTGTTTTAACTGTCAAGTTCAAAGTTCAAAAACCATATTATCCAAAAGATTCAACGTTTTCATGGCTTCCAATCATAGGTGACTCTGGACGGCCATGACATCAGAGGTCTGAACATTCAATGGCTGCGCTCGTTGATCGGCATCGTGGAGCAGGAGCCCGTCCTGTTCGCCACCACCATAGCTGAGAACATCCGGTACGGCCGACCTGGGGTGTCTATGGACGATATCGTCAGAGCCGCCAAGGAGGCCAACGCCTACAACTTCATCATGGACCTACCGCAGGTGGAGTGAAGCTGGAATGCCATTTTAAATGTGTATACTCACTTCTAAGAAACACATCGCCAACATCGATTGTTGATTGTAGCCTATAGATGACAGCAAAGGGTAACCAATAGGTTTGGAGGAATGGAGAGCAGCTGCCAATCATTTGACTGATATGTATAAACATCAACATGTACATTTGATGAGTCAGAAATTGGACACGCTGGTGGGGGAGGGTGGCGGTCAGATGAGCGGAGGTCAGAAGCAGCGTATCGCCATCGCCAGAGCCCTGGTGAGGAACCCCCGTATCCTGCTGTTGGACATGGCCACCTCCGCCCTAGACAACGAGAGTGAGGCAGTGGTGCAGGATGCACTGGACAAAGTGAGTGTGACCCAACTTCAAGACTATATTAGCCCACTGAGCCCAAGCCCTAGGTATTAGCTCTTCAGGTGTCAGGCAAGATTATTGTTTATGCAAGAGCAGTTCACCAAACTACTAATGCTACAGCAGCACCATGAGTGGGATCCACCATCTTTTCCTGTTTCTTACTTTAGCCATTGAGAAGGCTATACATGCAATGCAATTCATTTGAGGTTCTTGTAAATTAGCCAGGCTTTATTTGACCTTAATTGGAATGACATGACCCATTCAGTTCCTGTACGCTGGTTCAGGCTGCAACACAGCTTTGATATAGCTGCATCTGTTCATGTGTTCGGACAGAATGTGCTACAATGCCTCCAACCCCTTATCACAAAGTGTTGCCTAGATAACGAACATTTGGAAATGTCATTAGTAGTTAGGTGTGATGATGTCTTGATGATGATGACGACACAGTTTCTCCCTCCAGGGTGCCGTGGGCCGCACCACCATCTCCATCGCCCACCGCCTGTCCACCATTAAGAATGCGGACGTGATCGTGGGTTACGAGCATGGGCGGGCCGTGGAGCGAGGCAAACATGAGGAGCTGCTGGAGAGGAAGGGGGTCTACTTCACCCTGGTCACCCTGCAGACCCAAGGAGACAAGGCCCTCAATGAGAAGGCTCGTCAAAGTAAGTCTCCACCACACTTTTTTAATTTCACTTTTATTTTTAAACCCCCACCTCCAAGACATTTGTTGATTTTGAACACATATTTGCCAACACTAAAATGGTCAAATAGAAAGAAAAATCGAACTCCAGCACACTGGCATACTTGTTTTCTCCACAATATGGACCTTAAAACCCAACGTTGGTTTCTATGATCCAATCCCTCCAAGCACCTGGAGCAGTAAGGTGCACTAATATACTTTTATTTGTCAAATATATGTGCAGGGTGAGAAAACTGGGAAGTGCTCCGTAAAATTCCAAATTGAGGAATTGACAAGGATTCTGAATAAAGTATATAAAGTTGTATAGATCCTTAACCCCTCTCCATGTGCTGTTTTAGTGGCGAGTAATGAGGAGGCCCGCAAGGAGCCTGAGAAGACGACTCTCTCCAGAGCTGGGAGCTACCGAGCCAGTCTGAGGTACTGTGGAACTACATCTCCCATGAGCCATTTGTTAGGTCCTCCTCACATCAATTTTCCAATGATAGGAACCCATCTAGGTGATCCATGACAGCCATTCTGTGCCAGAATGCCATTCAGACTGTATTTGACTGGATGTTGGTGTTACACTGACTTGATGCTTCCTTATTGTGCAGAGCATCTATCCGTCAGAGGTCTCGCTCCCAGCTGTCCAACCTCATCCCAGAGTCTTCTGTGCCCATCGCTGAATCCTTCATATCAAAGGGCGACATGGGCGAGGTCAGTGTGTGTGTGTTGTGTGTGTGTGTGTGTGTGTGTGTGTGTGTGTGTGTGTGTGTGTGTGTGTGTGTGTGTGTGTGTGTGTGTGTGTGTGAAGGGGGTGGGTAGGGGGTCATTGTCCTCACGGTTAAAAAAAAGGGGGGGGGGGGCATTTTTTAAACATGTGTGCTTGTCCCTCTCCTCTTAATCTATAGTTGGTGTGTGTGTGTGTGTGTGTGTGTGTGCGTGCATGTGTGTGTTTATGTGCATGTGCATGTGCATGTTTGTGTGTATGTGTGTGTGCTTGTGTGTTTTTAGAGTGCCATTCCAGAGGAGGAGGAGGAGGAGGAGGAGGATATTGAGCCAGCGCCTGTAGCCAGGATCCTGAAGTACAACGCCCCAGAGTGGCCCTACATGCTGTTTGGCAGTATCGGGGCTGCTATCAATGGTGGGGTCAACCCTGTCTACTCTCTGCTCTTCAGTCAGATATTGGCGGTAAAGTGTATTCTGTGTGCTTTTAATGAAGCTAGGTTAATCACCAATGTTATTGTCTGAGCAGCGGTGCAGCTGAGCAGCTGATTAAGCACCAGTGTGTGTGTGTGTGTGTGTGTGTGTGTGTGTGTGTGTGTGTGTGTGTGTGTGTGTGTGTGTGTAGACGTTCTCCGTGGCTGACCCTGAGGCTCAGAGGAAGGAGATTAATGGCATCTGCATGTTCTTTGTGGTCGTGGGACTGACTTCCTTCTTCACCCAGATGCTCCAGGTAAATCCCTCTATCCTCTCCTTTAGGTTTACCTTTAAAATAAGTTTCCTTTTGAGATGAAAACTGAACAAACATAACAGACAAACAGAAAGGTAGATGAACAAATACACTGATGGATAGATTCCAAATACAGACATACAGTATAGTAATAGGTATGCATATCCCTGTAGACCATTTATAAGAATGGCAGTTTCCAAGTGCAGGTTTGGCTAAGACATTTGGCTATATTTTGTTAATAGCAAAGCATATCTAATATTGATAATCCGACACCAAACTCTAATATGTAATTATCATTATGTGCAAAGAATTTTGATTTTGTGCTGATTTTGTGCAATAATGGTCAAATAGAATGAATCGATTTTTGTAATAATTACTTGCTTTAATATTGCTTTAATAATTGTTTTAACAATACTGTATACTTATACAATTATTACAAGGCAAATAATTCATAGAACAATGTTACATTCTACCCTCAATGGCAAATGATAGATAGAGAGAGAGAGTAGAGAGAGAGAGAGTCACAGTTCATGACGAGAACCACACCAGAACTAGAATGTGTTCCTGTACCTCTGTTATATAGACTAAAGTATTTCAATTAGGAGCTGTTTGCAAGGAGACCAATCAGAATTCATCCTATCACTTCTATACTCATAAAACATTCACCTCTCATAAAACATCCCACAGAGCTCACAGCCATTTGTCCACTCTGGGGAAGGGATCTCAAAGTAGGGGGGCAGAATAGCTTCAATCCCCATGCAACCATTCTCTCCCTTGTTTTTGTAAATTAATTGAAAGGAGAAAAGAAAGATGAGAGAACAGAGATACACATCTCTCAGTTTTTTTGTGTTCATGCTCAGCTTCTTCTTCTGATTAAAATGATGTTGAAGATACTGACAATGATGTTGTTGACAATGATGCTGATAATGGCGGTCTCCGTCCGACAGGGCTATGCTTTCTCCAAGTCTGGCGAGCTGCTGACACGCAGGCTGAGGGGGATGGGCTTCCGTGCCATGCTGGGCCAGGAGATTGGCTGGTTTGATGACCACAAGAACAGTCCAGGGGCTCTGACCACACGTCTGGCCACAGACGCCTCTCAGGTCCAGGGGGTGAGTGTGGCTCTCAGAGGCCCTCCACTGACCCAAGTTCATTGGCTCCTGTGTTTCTCAGTTGGTAGAACATGGTGCTACTGTAGCTAGCTCTTAACAACAACTCCTTTGGCCTTCGCTTGTCTTGACATTGTAGGTACACTGTACAATGTCAAGGTAAGCGAAATCTGAAGAAGTTGTTGTAAACAGTTAGGTGGTAGTAAGAGTTTGATTTCCTCCAGGACCATATATACAAAAAATGTAAGCACCCACTCTACTGTGAGTTGCTTTGAAAAAAAAGGTTTGATAAGTATTATATAATAAATTAGTACTATTTCTGTTGCTGTAGGGCCATTGTATCAGATGTCTGAGTGTCAGGGCAAAGAGGGTCTTGTAAATCATGGTTTGAAAGTGAAATCACCTAACCCTCCTCTCCCTCTCCATCTCTGTCCCAGGCCACGGGCTCCCAGATCGGCATGATCGTCAACTCCCTGACAAACATCGGTGTGGCCATCATCATCTCCTTCTACTTCAGCTGGAAGCTGAGCATGGTCATCATGTGCTTCCTGCCCTTCCTGGCCCTCTCCGGGGGCTTCCAGGCTAAGATGCTCACAGGCTTTGCCAAGGAGGACAAACTGGCCATGGAGTCTGCAGGACAGGTAGCCTACAACTGCTAGCATCATATACAGTATAGATAGAGCTTGGCTACCATATGTCAGAGCATGTACAGTATTTCCATGTGCTGATTCTCCTGTGTTGTAGGTATCTGGGGAAGCCCTGAACAACATCCGCACCATCGCGGGGCTGGGTAAGGAGAGGAGTTTCGTGGATATGTATCAGGTCCATCTGGAGGCGCCATACCTGGCGGCGTTAAAGAAGGCCAACGTGTACGGGGCCTGCTATGGCTTTGCCCAGTGTGTGATCTTCATGGCCAACTCTGCCTCCTACAGGTTTGGAGGCTACCTGGTGAGACAGGAAGGCCTCCACTTCAGCATGGTTTTCAGGTGAGAATCTGTTCTGTCTGTCTGTCTGTCTGTCTGTCTGTCTGTCTGTCTGTCTGTCTGTCTGGGGGTTATGCTAACACCCATTGTCCCTCCTTCTCTGCTCCAGGGTCATCTCAGCCATAGTGACCAGTGGCACTGCCCTGGGCAGAGCCTCCTCCTACACCCCAGACTACGCCAAGGCCAAGATCTCAGCTGCCCGCTTCTTCCAGCTCCTGGACCGCGTGCCCAAAATCAGTGTGTACGGCAATGAGGGAGACAAATGGGTAAACGTCTGAAATAATACTCAGGACACTAGTACTGCATTTAACATTCTCTATGATATGGGCATATATTATGTTTTATATTTCTCATAATTATGGGTGACATCCTCTATCCACTAAACAACCCTCGCAGTGTGCAAAATAACTCTAACATTTGAAATTGCATGGTGTGGTTTTGCATTCGATATTGTGATTAATATACAGTACAGTCGTAGTATTTTTGTCCCCTGCGATGGCTGTTTGCCAACTAAAGATGTTGCCATAACTCTCTCTCTCTCTCTCTCTCTCTCTCTCTCTCTCTCTCTCTCTCTCTCTCACACACACACACACACGCACACACACACACACACACACACACACACACATACACACACACACCCTCTCTTTCCCTCTCAAGGCTGACTTCAAAGGGGACCTAGAGTTCATTGACTGTAAGTTCACTTACCCGACCAGGCCCGACATCCAGGTGCTGAATGGGCTCCATGTGTCGGTGAAGCCTGGCCAGACACTGGCCTTCGTGGGCAGTAGCGGCTGTGGAAAGAGCACCAGCGTCCAGCTGCTGGAGAGGTTCTATGACCCTGACCACGGCAGAATTGTGAGTCCTCTGCCCTGATTGAATACCCTTAAAGTGTATTCTTCCTTCCTCACTTCTTTGTCTTTCATTACTTGAAGGAAGGGGAATGGGAGGATGCATTTCTCAGCATTTATTCAGGGCCCAGTCCTCTTTACAGCACACCATACAGTCCTCATCTCTCTACACGAGATCACAGCAAATATATACTGTGGAGAGGCTCACAGCTAAGATAAAAGTGAATTTCTGTACAATATAATCTGTCATATAATCAATCAAGAGCTTTTATCTGACAGCAGTTTTCTACGCACCAAGGTCTATGCTTTTACATTTTTAATCTCAGCAGGAGCACAAGAAAACAAAAAACAAAGAAATTATCCTTGCTTCTCTAAACAATGCTGTGTAGTCCAAAAGATTTTGCAGCATGCATGTGTTTCTTTTCAGAGGGCAGAGAGATTTGTACCTCATCAGGTGCACACCGATACTACAGTATAGCCTTATTCTAATGTGAACACATTCAGAACACATTCAGTGAACACATTCATGGAAGCAGTCACTTGGCACTACAATGGAGCAACCTGCATAGGATTTCAGAATATGCACCATTACATAGCATCAAATCCATAGTGGGGAAGAAAGCTAACTCGATTTCCCCACTTGTACCGCTCTTCCATCGCAGCTCATCGATGGCCACGACTCGACTGGTGTCAATGTGTCGTTCCTGCGCTCCAAGATCGGGATCGTCTCCCAGGAGCCCATTCTGTTTGACTGCAGCATCGGCGAAAACATCAAGTATGGAGACAACTTGAGGGAAGTCAGCATGAATGACATCATCTCCGCTGCCAAGAAAGCTCAACTCCACGACTTTGTCATGTCATTACCTGAGGTACTCCCCCAGTTAGTGAACAAACCCTGAAACCCAAATACCACTGAACCGTTTGTTTTATTCTTTCACCATTCAGTAGAAAATTTTGATATTTCAGATATGCAATTCGTTGAGTAATTTATAGCTAGCTACTGTTAAATAAAATTCTCAACAGATATCCTTTCTTCGCATTAAAATGTCAATAAAAAGTGGATTAGAGTAATTAAGGTTTTTGTTTC